>NC_031768.1:14921476-15153390 GCF_001522545.3 Parus major
CCCTTCCCCTCATCTTTCAAACATACTGCTTCCCTTTTTAGAAAGCTTTCTTATGTATTTCACTTACAGAGTCTCAAAATTCCCTAAATTAAGATGCAAAGATATACAGAGCTCTGAAGGCAATCTGGTGTAGACAGCACAATTGTAGGTGATCCTCTAAGCATTTTATTTGAAATTAGGGACAGAAGAAACCTTTGGCAGGATTCCTATAAATATGTCAGGAAGGAAAGGGATTGGTTGTCTTTTAGAGACTTTTTTTTTATCTGCGAAGTTTTTTCAGGGTTGAAATTGGTACCCTGCAATATTGCTGAAGTGTGTGTTGCATATTGTGTTTTGCCAGCCACGTTTTTGATATTTTCTGGTGGAAGAGTGGTGCCTCTGGTACATGGAGTAAAACAGGCTGTGGAAGTTGGCAAAGCCAAATACTGAAGTTCCAATGATTTTTTTTTTTGATTTGGAGAACTTAAAAGCAGGATGTTGCTATTTTAAGTAGAATTTCAGTTTCTGTCTGTTCAAGTCTGTCAGTGTCTCTCTTGAACCAAAACCAAGGAGCTGATGTAAATGCAGCCTTGTAGGCAGAGAAATTGAATGTAAGACACACTCTTTACCTCTCCAGACCCTTTGAAATCTACAATTAGTTTTGACTTCTGATTTCCTTTACTCTAAAAGCTTGTACCACTGGAAACCAGGGAAGACCATTAGAAGATTCTTTTAGGAGACGGAGTCCAGGAACCTTTTTCTTAGATGGAAAAGCAGAGCTTTCTCCTTAGCCTTGGAAGAAATGCTCAAGGTAGAAAACATTCAGTGACCACCTTATTTCTGTCCTCTCTAGCTCTCTTGGTTGCATGGTTTACCTGCCTGTTCCCTCCTGGATGCTGTAGAAAGATTCTGTGCCTGCATCTGAGCAAGTTCTACTTGTCTTGAGGAGAATCTCTCTTGTTGTTACTTCCTTGGCCACACACTTTGTTCTGTTCAGTGCCAGTGCTGGTTACTGGGGGTGGATGAGAGGAGGAGGTTGTCAGAAGAATAACTGCTTATAAAACAATAGGGTTTATTGCCTCTGTTTGTGTGCTTGGGTCCCACAAAGCTCCATCCTGCTGCTTTCTCCCCCTTTCCCCCCATCCTCAGTGCTGTAATGGGTTCTTCTGTGTAAATGCTGACTGTTGTTTGTGCTTTCACTCTCTGCAGCTCGGCTGAGCATTCCCATTCAACCAGCACAGAGCGGCTCAGATTCCCTTTTGGAACAACGCTGTCATCAGGTCACAAGCTGCTCTGGCTCACAATGAAAGTCAGGGATAAGCTTTCAGATTTACTTCTTTGGCTTGCATCAGGTTTTGCTTTCAGGATTGTTCTTCTAAGGAGGAGCTCTGTGTAGTGTCTCCCTTTTGGAGGCTTGTTCTCACCATAAGATTTAAAGAGGATTCCTTGGAAGGGAGTGTTTTTTCTGGTGGAGGAGGAGACTTCTTGAGACATTTAACATGCTACCAGATACCTGTTCAAAGAGCTGTGTCTTTTGCTTGCAGCATAATCTCTGCTTTCTGAAAGGCTTTGTCTTGTTCAAAATCAAGAGAAGTTCTCAAAGAGAATATAAAACTAAAAAATGTTAATCCAAGTGCCTCATTGCCCAGGCCTATGATTGACACTTGGGATTTTGGAAAGCACCGTTAAAAAAAAACAGATCAGCTAATTCCTCTGATGTGGATTTTTGTTCATCAAGAAAAAAAGTGTTAGCTTTTGAATTCCATTTACTGTGACATGCAGAACACGTTACCTACAGAAGCTGATTTGAGCTGAGTAAACAGAGGCATTAGAGATGCCATCAAAAACTTACTACTCCAGAATTGCATCCTGAAATCTAAAATTGTAATTTGAACATTTTTTAATGCACAGAAGCTGACACATTATCTGATATAATACTGAAGTTTATTTGCCCAAGGATTATCTGGAACTTGTGAATTCATATTTGCAGTAATTCTAAAACAGCATATTTTTCAGTCCTATTGTTCTTACCGAAGGAGAATAAAAGAACCTGATGTTAAATGAGAAGTTTCTAAGGGTCATGAGCAGGAGTTTTATGAAATGTCTTTATTAATCCAGAAAATATTATTTTGATAGGTGGTAAATGTGTTCTTTTAATCGCATGTGTCCTTTTGCCAAACATTCCCATCCTGCCTTCCATTGGTGCTCACATAATTGAGGAAGTTTGGTGTTTTTAACACCTTAGCTGGTTGTTGGCTTTTCTTTCAGTGTGGTGTGGAGTTTTAGTGAAGATGGCTTGATGCTGGCATGTAAATGTTGTCTTGGATCATAGTGATGAAATTACCAATCACCTGAACTCTTGTACTTAGGGCTGTGAGCCCCAATATACACACACAGAAGTTACAGCTCCTGTAATGCCCAATTGTTTGTTGTATGTGAAAGCACAATAGTTGTGCCCATTAATTTAGCATATAAATTATTACACTGCTGAGAACTTCCATACCGGGCCTGACCATCCTCTGAATCTGAAGGTTTGTAGCTGGAAATGCTTGGATTTATGTTATAGGTCAGGAAGAAAAAATCTGATTATTTGTTTTCTCCATCCAGCCCAGCTTCTCGCTGTTGTACAGCGCTCGTCTTCGTGACAGTTCATAATGTTAAAACACAACACAGGTTTGTGGTCCTAACATTTGACAGGTGGAATCAGAAAAGTTGCTGCTGGCGTAAATATTTTGCAACTGCTATCTTAAAAATGATAGAATTCCATTGAACTGAGGGAAAATGGTTTGAAATTGTTGAATATTGAAATTCAATATTTTTATTGAAATTGTTATAATACACAGTGTTTGTCTGCAGCTGGGATCACACAGCAAAGGGGGCTGTAGCATAGTCTGAGGATTTCGGCTACATCAAGATACTGCTGCCAGTATCTCTTCTTGCCAATCTCTTCTTGCAGAAATTGCCACTTCCAAAAGCAAGAATACTCAACAGGATGTATCTGTGCACCACTTTTCAGTTGGTTACTTAATGTAACACCGTTTTTATGAGCACTTCAAGCAAATGTGGCTAAGATGCAGAGGAGTATGTTGTGTTCTCCCCATCCTCCTCCTGTGCAAAAGGGTTGCTACTTTTGGCAAAGACGTGTGGTGATAGTAACAGCTTAGGCATCTAGTGAAATCCTCCAAGCTCCTCTGAGATCATATTCATAATTACATTCATGCTTCTAGTCTGATTTTAATGAGAAGAGGTGCATGTTGCTGGTTTAGAAGCTCAGAGTTTTAACAAATGCTATGCATTACACAATGTGAAGACTGTGAACCTCTTGTTGACCACAATGTCTGCTCATCTTCCTGAGGGTTAAATGATGCGTACATCATCTCTGAAAAGGTGGTTGTTCCTTGTCTTTTCAATTTTTTATTCATTTTTCTTTCCACCTCATTGGCATCTGTAAGTATTATCAAGGCAAATCTGGGACTAGAATACTGGGCTACTACTTCTGAGTAATTTAACACAGCACTTATTTTCACAGCATCGGCTTTTCCACCCTGCTTACTTTTTATGGTGATACATTAATTTGGCAGCAGTTCTCATGAATTTAGCCAAGTGGTAGTTTTATCAATAGTTCTGGGTGTATTTAGCTGTAATCTGTCTCCTTTTTGTTCTGAAGAAGTAACTCATATTCTACCTCAGTTGGCTGAGAGTGAGATTTAGAAACTGCAAGAGTAGAGAAGCAGTACTAACAAGTGTGTATGAATGTATAGTTTGTCAAACGGGACTTATTTGTCTTTGTTTACTTTAAGTTTACAGTTTACAGTACTATTCTCCTTTTCTGTTTTTCTCAGCAATGGGTATAATAATTTATACTCTTCTGAACTTTGAATTGTTTTTATGGATATTGGAAGAGGCAGGAATTCATGTTAAGATGATGATGTTAAGATGATGTTAAATGTTTTCCCTGAAATCTAATGTTTTCCATTTCTTCTGAATGGGTCCTTGTGTGCATTAGTTTCTGTGGGAAAGAACAATTCCAAAGGTGAACAGCTCTCAAGACAATTTTGCCTCTGAGAAGCACTGTATTTCTTTAGTTACTGGTTAACACAATGCACGTTGTCTGCAAACTTGACAATGTGAATTTAAAGTAGGTTTGTTTGTGCATTCTGGGAGCATCTGCTGTAGTTGAGAGGCACTCTGGTTGACAGAACCGATGGATTACAGTAAAATTAGTCTCTTTCAGTAGCAAGAATGTGATTTAAGTGGTTTGTTGTCCAAGGTAGAAGGATCGTTTTGCCCGCAGGAAAAGATCAATTAATTCATGGAATAGAAGTGTTTCCTCTGACTGACAGCCACAAGAATGCCAAAAATTATCTATGCAATCTCAGTCTTTCTTAACAGTTAGGAGTTAAGTTAATGAGTTAATAAATTCACTTAGAGGCAACTGCTATAGGCTTCAGAAAAAATAAAATCCAAAATGTTTATTAGAAATACCCTCCTGAAGTTGATTACCACATACTTGCTATGAGATCTGTATTTTATGTGGAAACCCTCCCACTTAAACACAAAAATACAAACACACTGACTTACTGTTGTTCTTAACCTGACTGTAAATGTGAGATTTTTTTTGATGGATTGTGGTCACACCAAGTGCCTTAGCTGGAATATAAAGTATTTCTTGTGCTACTGGGTTATTTCCACTCGAATAACTGTGTGTTTGTTGTGTTCTAAAAAACTGGAGCCAAGCATACCTCTTTGAAAAACAGAGAGCTAGCTCTCTTCTTTTCTTGGAGGACAGCTCAGGTGTTCTGTCAGCTGGAGGGGCCACAGCTCTGCTGCTGTCCAGGGAACAGTCACATCAGGACAGCCCCAGGCCAAGTGTTCACTCTCCTCCAGATCAGGACTTGGTTGGGGTCCTCTGCAGAGCTGCTGTGTTTCTGTGCCTGTGTGTGTAGGTGTGAATTCACACCACAGGGCTTCCCCTCCAGTGCTTCCCACCTGTCCTGAGCCCTGGGGTGTCCCCAGGGTGTCCCCAGGGTGTCCCCAGGGTGTCCCCAGGGTGCAGGCTGGGTGAGGATTTGTGGCCTGTGGGAGGTGACTGGGACTGTAACAAGGAAAGGAACCCAAGCAATATGATTTTGGGCAATATGATTTTGGGCAATATGATTTAGGGCAAAATGATTTAGCCCCCTTCTGTGGCTGCTCAGCTCTTTGAGGGAGTGATGATGCAGTGAAGGTACTATTCTAGGACTATGACCTTTAGCTCCCCAACATTGTTTGCAAAGGGGAAATAGGAAAATATAATGTAAACTGAAGGCTGTTGTCTAAGTGGAGGAGTTGCTGTTTACCATGTAGCATGAATTTAACATCTTGAAGATTAAATAGTACTGCTTTTCCTTCTGATATTGTTTTTTACTTCCCCTACAGCTTTTCTTTTTCATGAAGTGAAATCCTTGCAAATACTTTCAGCAGGGAATATTATTTCTGATAGTGTTGCAAAATAAAAATGTTAAAAATTGAGCAAAGTTTGGAATGAATTTTTCAAGAAAATTGTGGTTCTTGCTTCCAATCAAGTAGATACAAAATATTGAAGTTATTTTTTTGTGCCACAGACATGCTACAAAACTAACAGCTCAAGCTTTCCTTAAAATACCAATTGTAATTTACGTTTAAGCTGTAATGTTAATGGTATATTGTTAATTAATCAAATTTTTTATGAGGCATTTCCATTTTGGTAGAATGATGACTCTTAGGCCTGTTCAGTGACTCATTCCTTCATCTCATATTGTAAAGTGTAATGATATTGAGAGAGTTGAGTCTTTATAAACTACAGATAAGTTTGCTCTCTGGTAGAAGAGCCAGAGCAGATTTTATATGAATCTGTCTTATCTTCTCTCAATCCTGGTTGTTGTTTTTCCTGTCGTTGTTTGTTTGGGTGGTTTTTTTTTGTTGTTCGGTTGTTTTTTGTTTTGTTGGGGTTTTTTTTTTCTTTAAATTTAATTTCAAATTGTAAGTCTGTCATGCTTTGCTGTTTGGTCTAATAAAAGGTATTGATTTTTTCTCTCCTGGTGGTGGTTCCTAATATTTCACTAAGAGTTTTATTGCAACCTGTCATATAGAAAAAATAATGTGCTTTTTTTTTTAAGTATGCCCATAAGCTCTGAAGCTATGCTAGGCTCACCAGTTTGTACCCAGGTGTCTTAGAAAGAGCAGCACATTTGAAGAAGACTTTGTCTGTGAAGCTGAGTCAGATGGAATTCAATGGTCAGATTTTTAACCTGTTATAAGAGGTTATCTTTATGCAAAGGAGTTATGCATTCTCTTCTGAGGAAATGTAGTTTGAGCTTTAACTGAAAGCTTGAATGCAGAATATTTGCAGGTAGTCTGTCTGGTTTCTGTTCTGGCTTTTTTGGGTAAGCCAATGCAACAAGAGTGTTTATCCTTCACATGAAGCTGAGTGACTTAGAAAAGGGAAAACATAAAACTTACAGCTCTTAACTCCTTGACTGCCATGTCTAATTGCATTTACTCACTTGAATGTCTACGTTTGGGTGTGAAACCAGACTGCTGCAGAAGGTGGTGTTGCCATATGGATGCTGTTACTTGGGTGGAATAGTGCCAAAGAGGTTAATAACATTTCCATTGTGCCTACACACTTCAGATGTCTCACAAGAAACTGATTTAATAACATAGTTTTTGTTGCTCAGTAGAAAATCTCAGTTTTTCTTTATTATTTCTTGCTTGGAAAAGCACTGTACAATAACTGAAAATAGAATGAACAGAGACATTTCTGTTTTCAAGTGTTGTTAGCATTATCAAAGAAATTCTGACTAGGTTGGTTTAAGAGATTAGATTGAACTTGTAATTTAAAATGTGGCAAGGAAACAAACTAAACAATAAGAAAAATATTTTTAATTATCAACAAAATTATTTCACCTCTATGTGCAAGACTAATTTGGGGAATGAATGGTAGGACTAGTTAAACTTTTTTTAAATCAACAGGTTTATTTCTAGGTGAGCTTTTTTAAAATACAGCTGTCAACTTACATTTCAATGCCTGGTTCATATCATTCGCAATTCAAATTCTGTATTTTAAATCCAAACCACTAAGCATTAAATTAAAAAAATCTTTATCCCTGACATTGCAGTAATGAGTTGTACTGTGCCAGTCTCCAGCAGGGCTCTTAATAACTAGCTTTGATTCTGTTTCATGAGTTTTTGTGTTACAGTTTGGATTGATGGTAATATAAGACTAGGAATAGCTGATTTTGTTGGCATGAGAATAAATGTTCTCCTTGTAGATCAAAATAACCTGGATAGCTTTTGATATTGGATTTCATTCCTAATGTACAAAATGCCTTTTTCTAACAGAAAGAGCCTAGTAGCTAGAGTTTTCAGGCTTGGGCAAATTTGACTTTCAGTCATCATGAGGTACAATATTTTGAAGAAAATTTCTCTAAAAAGAGAAACCAGATCTGCCTGTCCCAATTTTGCCATTTCATTTTTCTCTTGGCTTAAAAGGGATTTGAGTTTTGGCTGTTAAAGTAACAATCTGTTTACCTTGGCAGAGCTGGGCCTAAGACCAACCTTTGTTGGTTAACAAAATTAGTTTGAGCTTACTGTCCATGGAGATTTTCTCACGTCATGAATAATTGTGCTAACTGGGACACAGTTTTAGTCCAGTTCTTGAGGAGAAATCTAGCACAGCACTTCAGGAATCAGGTATATCGTATTTACAGATGTGAAGCACAAGTCAAATCTCTTTTTCATAACAAGCCTGGATCAGTGTTGTCTCTAATATCAGTTCAGCTCCCAAGAAGACTAAGTTTCACCTCAAAAGAAACAAAAAATATTAAGTTTCACTGGCAGAATGAATTTTTCAAAACAGTTTGAGGTGATTTAAAATGCTTTAAAAAATGAGTTTGATTTAAAAACTGCAACTGCAAGAACCTATAAATTGTAGAGCACTTTTGGCTGTCATACGCTCCTCAGATTTCAGTACTGTGATAAATGAGAATTTTGAGTGATCTTAGAAGTATCTTCCCATCAGTTTGTCACAATTCTGCACATTTGCTAGGTGTACTCTTATTTCTCTTTCCAAACTGTGCTTTTGGTTTTCTTTGAAGAGTTTATAAACATCTTGATTGTGTGGTCCTATTTTGGTGACTCATATGTCTCTGACAGCTTACACACACTTACATTACAGTAATCAAATTCTCTGAGAGGAGGCAGCTTTTAAAAATATTTATATGTGTTTTTTAATAAGTGGAAACTTTTATAGACAGAGAAAGGCCTGAACAGTAAAGGGTTGGGGTTTTCTGTTTGTTTAAACGAACCTTCAGTAAAACAAAAGTGATTGAACAGCTGCAGCTGTCTGTATGTGAATTAGTGCAAGCCAGACAAACTTCAGGGAGTTAACTCCAGTGCCTCCAGCCTACCAAGGCCACTGTAGAGTCAACAGCCCCGTTCCACCTTTTGGTGCCTTTACTTAAAAGAGAGATCATAATTAATAAGAAAACGGTCAATAATCATGTCATTTTGCAGCCTTCTTAAGGGAAAGAACAGCAAGAACAGCAATAGAAGAACTCTTGAAAAATATGGAACTTACAGAGTGGGAGAGTTGTTTGTCTTCTTTCATTATGTCTTGCTGCAGTTTGAATGTTGAGGAGTGATTGAAGAATCAGTGGTCGGGGCCAGCCCAAATTCCTGCTGCCTTGCCATCTCCCCCCTACAGCTCTCTACCCACCTCCTAGTTGCTGAGGAAGAGCAAAGTAGTATGTAATTGCACTCATTTAAAATCAGAACAGGATTTTAAGGCCTCCTAAGTAGGGAGGAGAAATGACTTGACACACGCAAAAAGCTTTGCATCCTGAAAGCAAGGACATCCCAGTAGGCTGCTTAGAAATGAAGATACAGGACCTCACTTTCAAGAGATCTTTCCTGGGGTTCAACCAAACTGGAAATACCATGCTAAATAGTCTAAATTTTGCCTTTTCTGAGCCACAGTCCTGTTGTGTTCTGTAGAGATAAAAATTTTCATTGATGTGTGTACCTTGATGCCACTGCTTGAATCCAGTAGTTTTTGGAGACCTATTGTGTAAATACACTTCTGATCCAAATATACCTTGGTCTGGGTAAACTATATTTATGTATGTGTATGTATGTATGTTTATGTATGTATGTGTATGATATGTATGGCTAATATTGATGCTACTTCGTATATTAGAAATATTTGTAAAAATTTGTTAGTTAGCTGAACTCAGACGGTTTGGCTTTCCAGGTCTTCAGGTCCCTGAGGTTTCAAGAACCCAAACCCACAACTTTGCTGATGAAGGGCAGATGGAGTCTGTGCTTCTTGGGATGGGTTTAGAGACTCCCAGAATGGCAAGCCTGAAAACCCAGAATTTATAAGTTCTGATTCCAGGAGGAAGGCTCCTGCTCCACTTCAAAATCTGCAATTAGAGAACAGATTCAATGCATTTGTAGGTGATGGGGGTCTGGGTGCTTAGTCCAGTGAAGCACCCAAGCTGGTAAATCTGAGCCATGAAGAAGCACCAGGAGAAAGTGGGAAGTGGTAACAGTAGGGAAATTCCCTCCTGCAAGTATTGGAGACTGATGGGACCTGTCCTGGACTGACTTGTCATCTAGAGAGGCTTGTTGGCTGCCAGGACCTGGAACACTGTGGTAAGACTGCCAAAGCATATCTGGCTTCAGGCTACTACTCCCTGCTGCTCTGCCTGGTAGGTTTCAATGAGACCACATGAAGGGATCTGAAATTATTAGCTGTGACAATATGGCTCTGGGGTGATGGCCAAGAGTGTGGGAGCCTGGGTGGATTCTCCTTGATCCTTTGGTGAGAGCAAAGTGCATTAGGATGAGTGGAGAGATCCTGTGGGTAAGCTGGTTGCATAGCTGGTGTCAGCAATAGAATTCTAGTTTTATCATCATGAGAGTCTTTTTGAGGGTTGCTTGGAAAAGATAGGATTCATCTGGTTAGGGCAAAAGCATCTCTGCTAACTATCTTATGAGCAATTGGTAGGCCAGGTCAGCAAACAAAGTGTGGTACAAACAATGGGCACCTTATAATCAAAAATATCAGGACTGAAGGGGGTCTTTCCCAAGTATACCCATATAAACAAAGGCAGTGTTTTTCAGAATTACAGGGAAAACTTTTCTACTCTTTCTGGGAAGTCAGCACAGCTGGTTTCCTCTCTGAAATGTCTATGTTACCATGCAGACAGCATGAGATGAAAAAGAGGACTTACTTGTCTGCATGCAGCTTCAGATTGTAGGACTGGGATTGGGATTGTGAAGATAGAATAGCATAGCTCATATTCAATCACTCTGATATCTACTGGAGGGAGAATGTAGTTTGTTTATGTGCTGGGTTGGGTGTGAGCAGTTCAGGAGGTTTCTGGAGTGTGTTGTCTACTGGATCTCATACCTTCAAACAAAACTATTTGGGCATCTGGAGGCTGAGGGCAGCCTCAGTGTCACTGACAGGGAATGACAACGTTTGGGATGCAGACAGGAGGAGGAGATAGGCAGAAAGCAGGGTTGCAAGCCTGGACTTGAAGAGGAAAGACGTTGGCCTGTTCAGGACTCTGAAACCAGTAGGAAAGTCCAGGTAAACCTTCCCTCTGTGGAAGAGAATCAGGTTAGAGAATATTTAAACAAACTGGTCATGTGCAAGGCCATGGACACTGGTTTGGTACATCCTGAGGGAGCTAACTGATATCAGGAGGTTTGCTTGATGGTCTTCAAAAAGTCACTGTGATTAGGAGAGGTTCATTAAAACCAGAAGGATGCACCTCCTGTCTTCAGGAAGAGCAAGAAGCCTCTTTTTTTTGCTGAAAACTACAGGCTGGTCAGCCCCATGTGAACAATTGAAAGATGATGAAAATAATAAACTTGGAGGCACTTTCCAAATTTATGAAGAACAGGAAGCTGGTAGTCAGTGTGGATTTATGAAATGGAAGTCATATCTGAACAAATCCTGCAGCTGGAGAGGAATAACCCCAGGCACGAGTACAGGCTGTGCCTGAGTGTCTGGAAAGCAGCTTTGTGGGGAAGGGCCCAGGGATGCTGCTGGACACGGAGCAGAGCGTGAGGCAGCAGCGTGTGCTTGTGGCAGGGACAGCTCCTGGCTCCCTGGGCTGTTTTGGGCAGAGTGCTGGGAGCAGGAGGAGTGATGTGATCCTTCTCCCCTTCTCCTTTCTGGTGAGGCAGCTGTGGAGTTCTGTGTCCAGTTCTGGGCTCTGTGTTACAAGAGAGAGATAGAGAGAGCAGAGTGATCCCTGTGCAGGGCCATGGAGGTGGTAGAGGGATTGGAGCCTGTGACGTCTGGGGAGAGTCTGAAAGAGATGGGGCTGTTTAGTCTGGAGAAGAGAAGGCTCAAGCTGATCTTATTGATGTATCTGAAAGCATATTTAATCTTAAGGGTGATCAAACACTGGAATTTCTATTCTTTAAGATACTCAAAACTTGGCTCCATAAGAATGAGCAATCTGTGCTTTAGCTGCTTATGCATTGAATAAGAGGACTGGTCTACAGAGGTGCCTTCCAAACTAAAAAACTCTGTGATTTAGGCAGTGGTTAGTGGTTTGTACTGGACATTCAAGCTGATAATAAATGATTATATATAAATGATAATAAATGAAGTACCACTGGGGGCTCTTCTCGAACTTGTTCTGTCTGACATCTTTATCGAGTACTGGAGAAGGCAGTGGAGTGCAATCTCCTCATATCTGTGATTTCTACCAAATTGGTGGAACAGTTCATGTGTTCAAGAGTGAAGGGACCTGAATGTAGAGCAGCTCCGATTGTCTAGCTTGGAGAAGAGAAACTGGGAGGTCCTAATAGCAGCCTTACAAAGCTTACAAGTAGGTTATCAAGAAGATGGAGTTACTGCACAGCAGTGCACAGTGGGACAACAAGACCAGTGAGTGAAAACTGATACAAGAAAGGCTCCAGGAGATTGTAGAGAGAAAACCTTTTTCCCAGTCAAACAGTGGAGCAGATTCTCCAGTGTGCCCTATCTGCCTCTGTAGGAGGAGGTAGGAGGATTTCAAGACCCATGTGGGCAAAGCCCTGAGTAGCCTGGTTTGACCTCAGAGCTGGTCCTGCTTTGAACAGAAAGCTGAACTGGAGATGTGAAGTCCCTCTCAGCCTGAATGACTCTGATTTTTCAGTTAAGTTTCGCTGTTCCATTTTTCATGTTCTGTTTGCATGTCAGCTTATAATGTGTGGTGCCACTCTTTCTCTTTTGCTGTTCATTATGTAGTTTAGCAGGCCTCCCGTAAAATGGTTTTACAATGGTTTTTGACTTCACAGAAGAAGTAATAGAGGAATATTATAAGCCATAAACTTGTGGCTGGTACGTATCCGAAAGTCAGAACACTGCTTTAGCTATGACTTGCAGGCTCTGGAGGAGGGATGGAGATATTCAGCATTGTGACTGTGTGACATTTTGGGGGTGGAAAGAAGTAACTCTGCTTTCCTGTCAACTTAATTCAGTTTAGTATGCAGGATTTGTTATTCAGACAGAACCTTTTTGCTGCCTGTGGTGTAATGGTTGGCTTTGCTTTGTGAGCTGGTATTGCCTCTTTGCAGGCTCGAGCTTGCAGGGTATCCATGGCACAGTCATTTATGGAGAAAGCAGATGCCTGTTACTAGTTCTCACTTTGCTGTTTCAGTGGTTGAAATGATAAATATTTGGTGGAAAGTCCTGGGATGAGATTTTCCACTGAAGAAAACAAGAGTAAGGTTTGCAGATATGGCTGTTCCAGATCTTGCCAGTCTGGCCAGTAAATGTTTGATGAACCACTAAATATAACTATGGCTTCCACATTGAGTACCCCAGGTGTATTATTTTTGATTCTCTAAAGGAATTTTTCTGTTTTTATAACTTTCTGAATTCTCTACAGAGACTTTCTTGTGTATGTGGTTTCAAGGGATGGGGAAAGACAGACATACATATAATGATAGCAGGCTTATAGTGCAACTCTGATAGCAGACATTCAGAGCAGTAGAAGTATTTAATCTTAATTCTTTGATGCATAATCACAAGTGAAATAAATCACCTCTTTGATAAAACCCCGTGAGGGCATGTTCATGAAGTAAAGCTTTACATTTCTATATAAACAACACTGAAAGTCATTATGATGAAAAAAAAATCTTGTTAAATACCTTTTAGGTTGATAGTGGTGTATTTAGGTAACAAGGTAGTTGCAGTGGCTTGGGATACTTATGAATTTGAGAACCTTTCCATGTCAATTTCCATATAAAAGAAAATGCTTTGAAAGCCCTGTGAACAAAAGGCAAAACTTCGTCCAAGAACTAAAAATAAACTCTGTAATGCTGCCAAAATAAATATTGCTAAAGCATCACAAATTGATTTAATTTCAAAAATAAAGAAAAATATTGCCTTAACCACAATGGGCTTTCTTGTGTGTTTTTTCACTTTGGTCTCTTGTAGCAGTTACCCACAGAACATTACCATTGCATGTTGCCTCTTTGATGTACTCTCTTGGTTATGCTGAATATATTACTTTCACTGAGAATACATGATTGCATTGGTGTTTTCTTATGCCTTTGGAAGGCAGGAAAAACTTAAATGAAGTCAGTAACTGTGCACATGTGTGTTTCTCTTTTAGTGGAGGCGATAGTGGAGTTTGACTACAAAGCTCAACACGATGATGAGCTGACAATCACTGTAGGTGACATAATCACCAACATCAAGAAGGATGATGGAGGCTGGTGGGAAGGACAGCTCAAAGGCAGAAGAGGTTTGTTCCCTGACAACTTTGTAAGAGTGAGTACAAAGTGGAACTGTTTTTGTGTTGTGTATATAAGCTTTATGTACTGTGCTGTTTAGGCTAGATATCAGCCTTTATATCATAGTATCTCTTATATCCATAACCATAATATATTGCATATACACATGTATTGTATATACAAATATATTGTATAATGTATTGCATATATAAAGTGCAATGTTCTATTGAGACAACGTTACAAAGAAAAGATTACTTTCTTTGCAAAGACAAGCTGAAAATAAAAGAAGCTACCCCTACATTTCTCTGCTGTTCAGTGAAAATATTTGACTTTGTGGTTGGAGAACCAACTGGTTATTCTAGAACAACTTATAGGACATTGCATTTTAAATATTTTGTCTTCCCTGTAACAGATTCTGCTTTTCCAGAATGTTTTCTTAGGTTTTATAGAAGATTTTTTGGTGAATATTTATTCCTAGCTAAACTAGTAGAGAATAATTAGATTTTTCCATACATTGCCTATAAAAACTCTTTAAAAAAACATTAATTCGTATTCACTTAATATACTAAATAACTTGTAATATACCAAATAATCCCTGTTTTAGGACAACCGCTCAGAGGTTTAGAAAGAAATTATTTTTTTTTTACTGGGCATCTGTGTTTGCACACATATGTCTGCACATACAAAGCCAGTTATTAGTACCTCTGGGCCTCCTTGATTTGTCATTGCAGACCTAGGCTGTTGATTTCTGTAAATCTCCATAAACCTGGCTTTCCACTATGGAAAAGAGACCAATAATTACAATAAATTACATAAATAGGTTTCATGTTAATGTTTTAGTACAGCTTCCAAGAGGAGCTTTGGTACTTTCCCTTTCCTAAGGGTATAAATGTCTTTTTTTTTTTTTCCCCCCCCTTTTTTCTATTTTTTTTTTTAACTTCCTCTAACAGTGTAAGACTGTTGTGTGTTTAGACATATGGACGTAGTGAAGTAATTTCATTTTGCTTCCATAGTGCTACATATGCTGAGGCACTGGGGGAAGTGGTCTGGTTGTGATTTAGCCAGCCCATAGCAGGGGGTGTGGGGGTGGACACCGGAGCCTCAGGTGTTTTGTGGGAGTGAACATACACCCTGATCCTTGCTCCCATCACTGGCAACAAGAAAAAGCAGCTCTGTGTGTCAGGCAGCAAAAATCAGGAGCAAGCCAGGGCCTCAATGAAATGAAAGGATATGGCAGAGGACAATAGTCTGGTTTTTGCTAATCTCTGAAAATCCCCACTTTGGGCTACGGGAAAGAAACTGTTTTGATATTCATTGTGTATTGGTAATTGGTAATTATTGGTAATAATCTTTCTTCTTGAACTCTGTTGGGACTGAACTGTGGGACAAATGCATACTTCCTCGAGGCATTTTCCTGGCTGACGTTTTAAATCTGCTACTGATTTTAGGAGGTGTTTGATTTAGTGTTTTAAATAAATGCAGCCTATGAATGTCTGTTATGGGAATATACTAATCTAAAGATTTGCAAGTTGGCACCATTAGTACCTAATTTTAAGGCCTCTTCTTTCCAAAATTACTTCAAACTGTGGCATCCTGTCACATAATTGAAATATAAATAGCTTTTTTTCAATAGAAAGTTCTAACACAACAGTAAATGGTTTAGATTTTGTCTTCTCATGAAATACCACTCCCTGCTCTTTCCTTCCTGCCTATTTTTTGTTTTGTTTTGTTTTTGTTTAAATTTATTTCTTCTTTTAATCAGCATCCAGGGCTGTTTTCTAAAGAACTAAAAACTACATTGTGCTCAAGCTGAAAACGAGGAAGGATTTAAAGTCAAAGATGTTTTTTGTAGCCAAGCATTTTCTCTCTAAACTAGATAAGATGGAGTAGAAGATACACACTTACTTAAAGCAGAGTTAGCTTATGAATCTCTTAAGCAAAAACCTTTATTTTTCTTGTTTTTCTTGTGTAAATGTCCTGTATGGAGAGCTATAGTCAAAACAGCAACCCCATTAGAAAGCTTGTTGAGCATAATCACTCTTCCCAGTAAGATTATAAGTAATTGTAAACTTTCTCTTGATTATGGAAAATTTTTAATGAGTGAATGCAGTGTTGGACTCACCAGCAGTCAGTTCATGCCCTGTTGGCAAAGTGTGTATCAACAAAGTAATTAGGAAACAGGCAAAAAGGGATGTTACAGATGAGTAGTGAACCTGAATGCAACTCTAAATTCCTATTTCTTATCAAAATTAGTTTTAAGAGTAGTTGAGAAAGTTATTCAAAGATTAAAAACTAGAAATGAAATTCTTGAGGTACTTTGCGTTCTAGGTACTTTGCGTTTGAGGTAGGAATAATTTATTATGGAGAAGAGCTTTTCCTTCCTGTGATTTTATTTTCTTTTGAATAAATTCATGATGATGTTCCAAATAAAATGTTGGGGTTTGCAAAAATTGAATGTTTGGGCTGAAATTAAATCATGGCATTAACACTGTAAAGAGTACTGAATGGTTTCTGTTAACATTTCTGCACAGATTCTGGAAGCTGAGTTTGGAACAAAAGAAGTAGAAATCAGAAATGGAAATATAGGGAAATGCAATACATTGGAATGTTTATGAAAAGACATTAATTTGAAGTGTTACTTAGGAAATAAATGCCCCATATTTTTCAAGGGAAAGTGAAATACGTTGTGAATGTGCAAAAGGCTTTTGGAGTTGCATGTAGTAAAAGTGTTTTAAAATTTCTTGGAATAGATGTGTATTAGGAGACCATTGAAGAGGAGTTGTCTGAAGACAGATGTGAGACAGAAAGAGGAAAGGGGAGGTAGCAGTGATATACGTGAAGTACATACGCAGTTTTTTTTCAAGGGACTTTCTCCACGAAGCTGTAGCAGAGGTGCTTCCTGTTCTTGAATCTACAAAGTAACTGCTCTGAATTTTTTGTATATTTATACATAAAGTGACAAAAAAGACGGATTCATACTCTTCTTATGCTCTGAAATTCAATATGCAAGCCGTAACAGAAAAGGTATTTGAAATTTGTTTTCTATTTCTTCTTTCATTGCCTAGTAATCTGCAGCTATGGCCACTCGGAAGATTTTGAGGAAGAAGTTTGTTTAAATATGAGAAAAATCTTTGGTCTCCCTTTAAGATCTAACTAACCTCTGTCAACACCTGAAGATACCTACTTTTGTTAGAGATAATGGTGCTGAATGTACTGTAAGAAATGTACGAAAGTGTATCTGGTTGTCGTCTTCTGTTTTCTTTCAGTTTTTCAGGCAGAAAATTGAAGTACGAATGGACAATTATGTACTGTTCCTGGTGTCTGTTTTAATTCTCAGTTGTGCAGCTGATAAAGAGGAGGTAGCAGGTGTGATTGCAGTGTTGCTCATTTATAAGATATAAAGCTGGTTTTCGATGTCTTTCTAGCTTGAAAACTTCAGTTTGAAATCCATGCTCTGCAGGGTAAAACTGTGTTTGTAAGTGTGATGGCATCTGAGACAGATTTTGCTGATAGCAGATGAAGATGTAGAAAGCAGGAAGCTGGTGCAGAGCCATGCTTGCTGGCTTTAGTTTTCAAAGACAATTTTATGTGGGATTGAAGAATCTCATACTAGTAAACTGAATCTGGTGCATGTAACAACCTGAAAGCTTCTCTGTACTCCAGAGGACTTGCCAATATTACTAGCAGAATTGGAGAGGTAAATTTATGTTAAGCAAGAAGTGTAGTATAGTTGTTTTTGAAATTCTGATGTGTAGCTCGTGTTTTGAACCAGTGAAACAGGGCAGGGATTTTTGTAACTGTACTGCTGCCTCAGGTCAGAAAAGCACTCTGGATTTCTTGTAATGAAAGCAGAATACAATCTTTAAATAGTGCACATTAGTTGTAGGATGTCAAAGATGCTCATGCTGAATCATAGGTACACGGTGTGGATCCTTATCTGTTGCTTGTCATTTTAATTTTCTTTTCTGTGTGGTTTGTTTGCTTTTATCACAACCAGTTGCAGGGAAACTGTGAGGGATTTCTTTCTGAGACCCTTGTGCTTGTTACACACCCCTACCTGTCTCTGTTCATGCTTTCATACAACTTTTCATAAAACATAAAAAGGTCCTGTGCACATGTAGGGGCCCTTTGCAGCTGAAGTTTGATTCCTGAGCAGGAAAAGAGAATATTTCCCATGTCTGAGAACACTTTGCTTCCTGAAGTGTTTTCTGCTTCCCCAGCTGCTGCTTGGTACCTGGCAGGGCAGAGCTGACCAACTCCTGTTGTCCTTCCCTGCTGCTTTGCCACAGCCTTTTGCAATCTCTGGCACCTCTGTGACTTCCTGCCTTTGCTCTGGGCTCTGTTGGTTCTTAGGGCCTTCACTGCTCTCCTCAGCAGTCTGAATATTCTCAATGAAATGATGGCTGGGTCAGCTCTGCCTTGGTAGCCACTTGTCATGGCTTCAGTCCCCACAGGCCATCCACTTAGGAGCTGGACTTGATCCTTGAGGGTCCTGTCCAATTCAGAATATTCCATGATTCTGGGAAAGTTATAGCATTAGCAGAGGCACTGAGGTTATATGCAGAATAGGGAAATTATTTCTGTCTACCTGAAGTGAATTGTTATGCTGGGGTACTCTTGATTTGGTTGTTTAGGGGATTTTTTAATGTTTTTTTTTTTTTTTTAACACACTTGGCAGGAATTTGAGCTTTCTTTCGCTGTTTTTGGAAATCTTACTAGAATACTGCTACATATTTGTTTCCAAGAATTGTTTTAGATCATGGGATCCTAACTGAATGAGAGTCAGGAGAACTAGCTTCTTATTCCAAGTTTTAGGTATGGCCATTAAACTTGCTCTACTATGGTGAAATGCAAGAGAATATAATCACAAGTGAAAATGTCTCTGAGGTTTTGTTTCTGTCAACAGTAATCAAGATTTTGTGAGGAGAAATGTAACATCACAGCCTGTTATTATTTGTTATTGCTGTTGTTATTACTCTTACAATGGTGAAAGCAAAACTAGTAAAACAAAATCTTTCCTCCTCTTCCAGCCCATCTCCTCACAAAGACACAGGTTGACCAAATTGTCTTGTGCCAGTGGGCAGTCTGTGACTTGGCTGTGTTGACTCTTAGAATGGAATTGAGCACAGAGCAATGACATCGCTCTGGGCTGTCCTGGATGCCCAGGGCGTGATTACAAACGATGTCACACCTCAACCTGTTCATCTGCATTCAGAGGAGGTGAGGGAGCTCCAGCGAGGCAGCTGCCCTGGGTGTTTGGCCTGGAAGTGATTTGGAACTCCCTGGCAGTGAGGGAGGCTTTTTCCCATTCCCTGTCACAGGGAGCTGGTGCTATTCCCAGCTGGATGGAAGCGCGCCACGCTCACGGCAGTCAGCAGGATGGATCCCGTATGTTCATCATGGGACCGAGTGTGGATTTGGCTGTCCTGTGGTGACTAGTTTGTTGGATATGTTTTGATGGCAGGCTTTGAGGGGAGGGGTTACTCAGGGGAGTGTGGGGGTGTGGAAAAGAGGAAAAATGGTGGTGGTTTGGGTCTGTCAGCTGTCGGATGTTTCGTGGGAATTAGGCTGTAAACATTTTATGAAGTATGTGAAAGTAAGAGTACGTGCAGCAGTTGGGTAGTGAGCACACAGTAATGTGAAGCTAGTGTTAAGGTGTTTACTTGTTGTTAGTGTCTAGTATATTATATTGCAAAATGTAACCTTAAAAAACAGAGGCTTACTTGTGACTATATACTGATAGAATTGATAGAAATTCTGCCATGGATCCAGCTCCTCCCATGGCAGAGGGATTTGAGCTAAATGATCTTTAAGATCCCTTCCATCCCTTAACCATTCTGTGATTTTATTAAATTTATGAATTTGAAAACAAAATTATTTTTTTTTTCATTCTTTATGCAGTGTAATTGCTGAGGTCTAAAACTATTCTTATTTAAATACACATAATACTGCTTTACTGACAGAGTTAATGTAGGTATTATCAATTAATATGCAAAGAAGACTCAATTATTTCCTCTTCTGGCTCAGGCTGGTTTTTGTAGTTTTAAGAAAACCTCAGTATAGCATTCCAGTTTAAAATATGCTGCTGTTTAAATTGTAAATTATAAAAACACTGATTTGGGCTAAGAGGGAAACAAATATTTATTTTTCCTTTCCTTTCCTCCCTTCCTGAAGCTCCAAGCCATGAGGAGAATCTGATCAGAGATTGAAACAAGAACCTAATGTGCCATCTAGAAAATGTCTTCTCAAATATATATTTTCTTTGGAGCTATAATATAATAATTGTTTAAGGTAGCTTCAATTTTTTAAGAACTTAGATATGTATTATTATTTGAAGTGTGTGTTATACAAAGAATTCAATGTGGTTTTGGCAATAGCCTCTTAAAGTAGTCATAAGGATTTATATGTCTGGCAGGATTAGATGGTTCACAGCATTTCTCCAACCTAGTACTAAAAGCTTGTGAGGCAAAGAGAAGGCATCCTAAACTTATATTGTGCCTCCCCTGAAATCAGTTTTCTTTTCTTTTTCTTCCCCCTCTGGCAACCTTACAAACTCCGGATGTTTTTATTTTCTCTGTAGATTGTGTGTGGGTGGATATGTTAGTAATCCATGTATTTTGGTCTGATTCATTTTCACACTTGGCCTGGCAATTGTTTTACTGTTGGAGGAGGCTGCTGAGAGAAGCTCTTCTCTGTACGTAGAATCTGTAGAGGTTCTTAGCAGTATTTGCATACAAATGTCCTGCAAAACATACTTCCCAGATTTGGATTTGAAGAGAGTACAGCTGTGTAACTGATTTTTCCTGACAGGACCAAAAACCTCATTAAAATTCTCAAAACACAAGTTCCTAGAAATTGAATTGCAGTTCAGTCTCACTGCTGTTTGAAGCTAACGTGAGAGTACTTGTCAATACTTCCACCTTCTTTGCAGTTTAATTACAAGGCCCTCGGATGGATTCCCTTAAGTTTAGGAAATATTTTCTGGTTTTAATGGTTTTAATATTTGTTTGCAAAAAAGGATATAAGAGAAACAGAATTCTGAAAACCTGTGGAGTACCTACAGCATTTAGTAATCATAATGGTGAATGGTTGTGTTTCAGCCTTAGTCTGCCAAATAGTCCATTTACATACAACAGTACAGCTTGTATCCAGACTTCATCTGCTGATTGTCTTTCAGTTTATATTACTTAAGTGTTAACAGTAACAGCAAGTAAGAATGAAGATGAGAGCAACAGGGACATGTAGAAAAAAAAGAGAAAGCTATCAGAAATTGCTGCTCTAACTGCTGCTGCCATGACTTAGTGATACTCTTTAGTTCTGATCAAGCACCGTAATTTATTAACAGTAAATGCGTGTGCATATATGGGGTTTGTTTGGTGATGCTGATTTTTAATTTCTTTGGATTTTCATTGTTGTATTTAGGGTTTACTTCTATGCACAGAAGTGCTGTTTTTTTTCTGAAGTATCATGAGTAGACCATGTAACAATTTTCATGTTTTGTATAAAGTGAATATCAAGTGGAATGACAAACTGCTTGCATTATTTGCAATTGGAAGTAGTATTTGACTAATTAGGTATTTTTGTATTCTCTTCCTGTAAGTGCTGCAATTTCCTCCTAGAATCTTTTGGGAACTGTTTGGGAAGCTGATGGTGAAGACAGTCCTTAAAGGGTCCTCCATTTCCTGCTGTCACCTAATTATGTACTCTACTAGAATTTCACTGGCACAGTTAGTAAAAAGTAAAATTATCATATGACAGAGTATATTAGAGCAGTTTAGGTTTATGAGCAGAGAACATGTTGTTCTCTTCAGAGCTGGAAAGAGCCGGGTGTACGTGAGCCGCTTAATTCTCATTTTTTGGCTTTGTTGCAGCCATATGAAATATATCATTGTTTATATATAGACACTCTAGTTATTCAGTTACTGTGGAAAAAGTCAAAGGTGCAGATAAACGACCATCATGTAATAGGATGGGTTATTTACTCACTCTGACTTCAGACTTCTTCAGTGATGGATACTTAGCGCCAGTGGTCGTGACAGGAGGTGGTGAGGGATGGAAGGAAAACAGGTAGAGTATACATTTTAAGAAATAACATTGCTACTTCCCACCCAGGGAGAAGGAACAAGGCAAGCCTTTCATTTTTATAGAAGACGGTAATGACTTTCACTTCTACTGAATTCTTTTTTTAAAAAATGGGAATATTGAGAGAAATAAATGCATCTACAAGCCGTTCAAGAATGTGCAAGGTGTTGAGTGTATGTGTCTGGTGCTTCACAAAACCTTAATTCATCCATTTCCTGCTTGGTGAGGATTCGCTGCACCTTTTGAAAATTCAGTCAGTACTTGTTCTTCTAGAGAGCTTGCATTTGCCTTTCCAGAGGCAACAGGCCAGTATTATCAAAAACCCTGATTAAAAACACCCTTTCAACAGGTACTGTCTCTAAAACAGAAAGTTTTTTCATAATTTTCATGACTGCTTAGATTATAAGCTACTGCCATTACTTTGGCTGGTTCCTTACAACCAGTTTAACTAAGCCTTGGTTTCCCATTTAAACATGCTGTGGTGTGTTTTGCCTGATTCATCTGTCAGTATTTACCTATTAATCGACAGCACAAGCCAAATAAAAATATCTTTTAATTCTTTTGGCTGAAAATTATTCTCTTCCTACTTAGAGCCAAGAGCATTACATCACTCAGCTTTGCTTTTGCCACCTGTGTTTATCAGCTTTTGGATTGCTTGAAGGATCCTTTAATTTTTGTTCCCTCACCCCAAGCTTCCTTATCAGGGTGGCCCAGGACCTTGCCAGCAGGTGAGCAGACTGCCTGTCCTAGTGCATGGTGCTGTTGTCTTGTCTGCCTGGCACTACAGAGACATGGCTCTTACACTGCCATTGCCAAATCTCTGGCCCAATGAATGCCTAATAATTAGAGGTAGAAGAAAGCAAGATGCAAATCTCCATGTTTCCTTTATGCCTCCCCAATGTCCCATGGCTCAATTTTATTGTGCTATCAAAATGTAATCTTTTCCTCCTTTAAAAGTCTCTCTAAGTTGATCTGAGTTATTCTCCTTCCAGAGTTGAATTAAAGGAATATGGATGGAAAACTGCCTGTATTTCAGAGCTACTGCATTATCTATCTTAAATAAAAAATAGCTGAAATTCACCATTCAAAAATCTGCATGCATGTCTCAATGTAACTTTCAACAAATTTTTTAATTGTTTTCTTTTGTTTTAGAGGAGTCTAATTCTGAAACTTAGTTGAATAGTTGCTATATAATTAATTTCATGAGTAAACCACTTATAAGTAGAACTACTGTAATGTAGTGTTTTGCAGGTACAAGAGAACTTTTTGTTCCCACACAACTTATGAAATTTGTGACCTTCAGTTGATTTGTAATGTTATGTGGTGTACTTGCTGTATTTACTTTTCTATGACTCTGTCTTGTCAAACTGAGAGAACCTGAAGGCCTACAGTTGTGAACTTGAGTTCACAGATTACAGAATCACAGAATATTCCAAGTTGGAGGGGACCTGCAAGGGCCATGAAGTCCAACTCTTAAGTGAATTGCCCATATGGAGATTGAACCCACAACCCTGGCATTATTAGCTCTCACTAAGAGAACGTCACGATTAGTGGTAGTTAATTCAAAAGCAAAAACTGGTTTATTGCTGATGTTTTGTAAAAGTACAGAATGCTAACATTAAAGTAAAATCCTGGAAGGAATTAGGATTTGAGTTATCATGCTGTGAAATATCACCAGATTTTTCCCTGCAGAAGAAAATAATACTTTGAAACCTTTCAGTGGTTCACTGAAGTTGATAGAATGACAAGGAGGATACAACGGTGATTGTGGGACTGAACACTGCATTTCATAATTAACTGCTCCACAGTTCTGCACAGAAAACTTTCTAATCTATATATTGTTAGCCTACATGTTTTTACTAGGTTGTTTGAACTTCTGCAGCCTGTCATTCAATGTGAAATTTTTTAGAGACTAGAAACTGATGGATATCAGAGGAAAATGTTAAGTAAGTGGAGGGAGAAGAATGACTCATTAAACTGTAAAATAAGAGCTCTTCCTCAAACTGTAATCCCTTTCCAGATGTTTTCAGAAATCCATATATATGTGTCCATGCAATAGGCATGTATGATGTATGCAGAAATAAAGACTGGGTCTAAAACCACAACATATGAGTTTAGGCATAGGAAATTTATTTTAAAGGGATGTTTATGTTACAGAATAATGAAAGTTATCCTCTGGTATCCATTAATTCAACCTCTTTTACTCCACTAAGCAATTGTATAAGGATGGGTCTGCACGGGGAAATAACATGTGTTGCTCACCCGTCTGAACCCTGGTGACACTTGCAGTGACACTGTAATATTGACCCCATTTATTTTTGCTGGGATTTTTACCATTGCATTGTTTCCTTAGTGAACATTCAGATATTTAGAAAAGGGTAGTTTTTGTTTGGTCTCTTTAGGTGGAGAATACTGTAGTCCCAGAAAGTTTTCTTTAAGGCTCACGTGTTTCCATTAGAAGCTGCCCTCCTCTTCCCACTTTCCCACCCCACAGCTTCTGTGTGGGTTTTATTTTCTCATGAAGCTGAAACTGGGCATACAAGTTCCAGGGTTGAAGAACTCCTTCAGGTCTTCCTTGCTTGTGCCTGGAGTTACTGTGTGCTGATAACCTGCCTCTCCAATCTCTGTACCATGTCCTCCTGCTGTCACATCGCAGCTCCATGGCACTGAGCACTGTAAAAAATGAGAGAAAATATTAATTATAGCTGTGTTAGAGAGAGAATTTTATTTGAAGACTATTGTATTAGTGGAGGCTTTCTTGGTCACGCTTTTGAGCCTGTCTGTACTAAAATGAAATTCTCAAGTCCTACCATTGAAGAATGTATCTGGAAGGATAGACACAGAGATGGGATTTGAGTTTTGACAAATAGCAGCACCAGCATTTGCTAATGAGTGCTAACAGATGTATTTGTTTCCTACTGATGTTTTCAGACATTCATAAAGTGAAAACAGGATTTACAGGGAGAGGCTAAATTACTATCTCTCACTGGATTGCATTGTTGGAAAAATTGACTAGGCTCCTACACTCAGTATCCCCTCATCAGATCTGGCAACAAGCAATGAAATTAAAGATAAATACTGGCTACAGGCAATTGTTTTTAGTTAAAGCCAATTACTATTAGCTGGTTAGACTGCTTGAGAGAAAAGGGAAGTTTGCATCACTGGAGCATGATGCAGACTAGTAGGGGGAGAGATGAACTTGAAATGGTATTTTTGATGTTGTGCTGCCATTATATACCATTTTATTTAGCTTCATCTCAAAGTAGTAAGATATTGCATTCCTGCTGCTGTCAGGGAAGTGCATGTAAACAGGACTTTTGAAAAGGTGACACATGTAATGATTCAGAGACAATACAGAATGGTTAACTACAAGTGCTTTCCTAGGTGTGCAAAAAAAATTACACCAACATAATTGTCTGGTGAAGATCCTTTGGTAGCACTTACAGAGCTCCTTGATTTTTTTGGTGTTAACAGTGGCCACTTGAAATATTTTTTCTTTTTTTTGAATGTGTGTGCCTTTCGATGAGGAGCAAAAAGCTTAAGATAATACAAACCCAAATTGTTTTTTGTGAACATTATAGATGGGCAGCCTCACTTGTGATAGGAACTTGCACCTCCTGCTCTGGTGTTCTTTCATATAAGGTTATAAGGGTGTCAGTGTGAAGTATTGCCAGGGAGCTTCTGCTATGCAGCAACTCTATGGCAAGGCCTTGCTTCAGGGCCATCTAGTAAAACCCTGCACAGCAGGCAAACAGGCTCTACCAGTGAAAGCTCAGTCAGCTAAACCAGTTCTGCTACTTTAAGTCAGTGGCAGGGGCTTCTGCTGGTTCCATTGTTAATCCTAGTCTTCCTGCTTCAGCTATACTGGCAGAAGTTTGCAAATAGGAAATTTTAGGAAATTCCATTTTGGTTTTTTAACATATATAGCACATTGTTTCATTGTAGTATTTTCTTTTTTTGTTTTTTTCTTTTTCCCTTCTCCTTTTGTAACTTTCTTTTTCCTCCTCTCCAAGAAATTTACGAATCTGTCTCTTAGTTATATGTACCTGCTCTTGGATACAGTCATTAACCACCTGCCTCTCTTGGAAGAAAGAAGTTTAAGGTTTGAATTCTGTGACTGGAAGAGAGTAGTTAATACTCAGATTTTATTCTCATGTGACAGGGCTAGAATGAATAATGACAGCCATGGAAACTGTGCAAGGTACTCGGACAGCATTTAATATCCAAATAAGTATTGCTTTTTCACAAAACATTAGCATTAACTTCTGGTTTTGTATTCAACCATTAGCAGATAAGAAGACTGGAGAGGAGCAACTGAACAGTTTCTCTAGCATTTTTTTAAGTGAAAAGAATACCTACAGGGTATCTGGAAAAGCTTCCTTAAGAGCAACCCATAGTAAGCTAACTTCACTGTACAGATCATCACAGGAAGTGCAGCTAAGGCACCAAATTACATTGTTTGAAATGTTAATGAAGCATTTTTGTGCTCTGCAGAAACAATAGTTATGCTAGCACAAAACCAAAGTTGTTTTCAGTGGTGTGTTGCCTTGCAAGCTCCTCTCTGCTGGGTGCAGAAAACCTTGTGTACAGAGAGAAAAGCTGTACAAGCTTGTACTGTGTTAGATTGCTCCCATGCAAGTGGTGATGATGGTGTGTCTAAGCAAAACTTGAAGAAGCACAAGTGTGATTAGGAAATAAAAATAATAAATAGGAAAAACATTGAAAAATGGGCACAGGACATATAAATTCAGGCATCTCAGAAAAGCAGTGTTCTAATAGTTCCCCAGAGGAAAGTTGGATGCTTTATTTATATAATTTATGGTCAATTTAAAAAAATTGTAGCTGCCAGGTTGTATATATGTTCTAAAAATTCCATTTTAATCTCCAAGGTAGTGTTTTAGTTACTCATGGCTGTGTAACAGTGAGTGTTAGAATTGCTTGAATAGTTATGTCTCACATGGCCTCACTTCTTGTACTTGAGCTTGGTCTGGGTTACAATTGACTACAAAAGTATAGATAACTTTATTTGAGGTGTTTTGGGTTTGGGAGACCTATTTTCTTCTATGAAATGTTATTCAGTAACTCTAGGTCATATTTGCTTCCACAGTATAAAGCATTCTAAAGCATTCTATCCTCTCTCCATCATTCCTCCAACCCAGCCTGATGTCTGAAAAACAAGTGTTATTTTCATTCATACATCATGAAGATAGTGTAGACAGGTCTGCTGTAATGCCTCATCCAGAAGAAAATCTCAGAGGAGACTAAATTGAGACAGAAAATTGATTTTCTCAGAAGGAACCTTGGGGTGGCTCCTGGGGAGTAGCAGAAAGCAAAAGTTGATCATCTTTTCAAGAAGAAAAAGGAGAATTTGGGGAAATCTAGCCTCATGTTTGCCTCCTGGAAGCCATTTCCAAATATATGAAGGACAAGAAGAAGGTTGGGAGTAGTAAGTGTGGATTTATGAAAGTCATGTCTGAACAATCTGCTATTCTTCTACCATGAGATCACTGACTTGGTGGACTGAATGTTGTGTATATAGACTTCAGCAAAGCTTTTGTCACTATGTCCCATAACTTGACAAACCGATGAGGTGCAGTACAGGTGAGTGCAAAAAACTGGCTGAAATTCTGGACTCAAAGGGCAGCACAAGCTCCTGCTGCAGGCTGGTCACTGGAGGTGCTGCCACAGGGCTGGGTAACGGGGCTGATGCTGCTCAGTGTCTGCACTAATAACCACAAGGACAGGGCAGAGAGGAATCTGAACAAGCTGGCAGGTGCTGCAAAACTGGCAAATGTTTGACTCCCCAGAGGGTCATGCTGCCATTCGTAGAGGCCTCAGGAGGCTGGAGAAACAGGTGGACAGGATGCTCATGAGCAGAGGGAAATGCCAAGTCCTGCAGCTGGAGAGGAATAACCCCAGGCACGAGTACAGGCTGTGCCTGAGTGTCTGGAAAGCAGCTTTGTGGGGAAGGGCCCAGGGATGCTGCTGGACACGGAGCAGAGCGTGAGGCAGCAGCGTGTGCTTGTGGCAGGGACAGCTCCTGGCTCCCTGGGCTGTTTTGGGCAGAGTGCTGGGAGCAGGAGGAGTGATGTGATCCTTCTCCCCTTCTCCTTTCTGCTGAGGCAGCTGTGGAGTTCTGTGTCCAGTTCTGGGCTCTGTGTTACAAGAGAGAGATGGAGAGAGCAGAGTGATCCCTGTGCAGGGCCATGGAGGTGGTAGAGGGATTGGAGCCTGTGACATCTGGGTGTTATAAATAATGTAATTCTCTAGTTGGGTAAGAGATTTGAAGTTGTAGTGATGTTTGTTGTGTGTGGTTGTGTGGGTGCACAGAAACATGTGGTAGCCGGTTTTGAACAGTGGAGGGGGGTATGAGGGTAATGAAGGCAGAACAGAATGGAACATTCTAGGACAATGAAATCACAACCTCAGATGACATTGTGGATCCTCATTGGCTGAAGGAACGGACCAATGGAGCGTCGAGTTTCAAAAATGATTGGTGGAGGTTGCACGATATTAAAGGCCAATCAACAGACCATATTTAGACCAGTCAAACTGCGGATTGAAAAACGCACCAATCCCACGCTGTGAGAGACTTTAAAACCCCCGGGGTGCCCGGCACATGGGTGTTCTGAGGGAACTCGAGGCCTGAGGAGCAGCCAGCCACGGTGGTGTGTGGGCTGTACCAGGTTGCTTGTTATCCAATTTGTTGGTGCAGGCTTCTGGGTTTATCCCAGTGCTTTACTTTCAGCTGTTCTTGGGTTTAATTTAATAAACGAGTTTACTTTTTAAAGAAAAGTGATTTGCCTCATTTACAACATGGGGAGAGTCTGAAAGAGATGGGACTGTTCAATCTGGAGAAGAGAAGGCTCAGGTTGATGTTATGAAGTGTCTGACTATATGATGTGTTAGAGTACAGAAAGTGAAGCCAGCGTTCTCCTGGCAATAGACAGTGAAATAAGAGAGACAGTGGGTATTAATTGAAATCCAGGAAAATAATTTAAACATAAGAAAAAATGTGTGAGGTTGGCCAAACACTGGAACAGGTTGGCCAAGGATATTGTGGAGCCTTCATCCTTGAATATAATTAACAGCCAGCTGAACACAGCCTTGAGTATCTTGCTCTCACTGACCCTGCTCTGAGCCAGTGGGTTGGACTGAGCAATCTGCAGAGCTGCCTTCTTGCCTTGGCCATTCTATCAGCCTGTAAAAGCAATTAGTTGGATCGCTGTACTTTGGCTCAATAGGGATCACTCAACTATGGAGTAGTAAACAGGAGAATTAGTAGAAGTACAAGACACCTAGAGGCTCTATCTTGAGAATAAGTAATGACTTTTCTGTATAATCAAGTTAAGTGTTGGTTATAGTTTCCACTTCTAATTATAACTACGTATTTTTTATTTCAATGAACAACATTTTTCACACTGCAATTAAAAATATGCCTACACACACACATGCACTTATGCCAAGAATGAAGAAGGAGGTTTTACTAACGTTATGAAATTATGATTCTTCGAGCATTTGAATAGGCTGTGTGAACTGTGCCTTTAGCTTTTTTTTTTTTAAACAAAACCCAGCTTTCTTCAGGCTATATTTTTATGTGCACCCCTTTCCCTCCCTCATTATTTCTCCCATATGCCACAAGTTCTGAAGTGACCTTTAACTGTGAAGAGGTGAGTTGTTAATTTATTACAAGTTGTAAGTAACCCCTCATGAAAGTAGGCATCTACAGAGAGTATCCATATCCTGTGAAAGGCAGCAATACAAATTCAGGACTTGTCTGATGTAAATAGTCTTGGGAGAGAAGAGTGGTTAGAGGTAACTGCTGAGACAACTTGCAAACAAAGAAATAAAAATATTAGAATATTAATGGAGATGTTACTCTGAGCAGCTTCAAATTACTCAGAGAGGTGAGGGGTGAGGTAACTGCTTAACGCGTGTGTGAGTGTGTATGTATGGGTTGGTGTAGGAATGAGAGCAAGGGCATGGAATGAGTTTGGAAAACATCTCTTACATCATCCCCTTACTCTTGTAGGCTCATACAGGTGTTTCACACTTCTGAAGATTCATTGGGTTGCTGCTGTGCCGAGCAAATGCTGCTTGAGAATCTCTTAGCTCTTGTGGTTAGAAATGTGCCTTTATACTTTATCCTTGTCTTGTCAGTTAGGATGGCTTTTTGGGTTTTTTCCCCCCCTCGGTGTTTCATCAATTCTGTTTGCTCTTTGTCTCTAAACAGGCTTGGAAGGTCTTCTCTGTGCTTGAGATTGTGTAGGTAGGCTTTCATTCTCTTGAGAATACAAGCAGCACTGCTCTGTGTTTTATTTTACAGCACATACTGGACAGACATGATAAAGAGTGATACATAGTGACCCAGATTAAGCTTCAGTATTACAATCTGTATGGAGTTTGACTCATCCATTATCCATTTCATATTTCTTCTCTCATTTTCAGTAACCATAAATCAATTAATGGGCCTGGATTTTTCAAATGGACTTAAAACTATGTGAGAAGCAAAGTCTGTATGGTCTTTTGAAAATCATTGGAATTTTTAGTATCTTTCTCTAGCTACTCACAAGTACTATAACTCTCTCTGAAACTCATCTTATGATAAGATTGGGGTTTTTTTTTTTGACCTGTACACTAATCATATGTTTGAATTTTTTCATGTCATCAGGATTGCTTTTCTCCCCCTGGCCTTTTCTCCAAAATTGCTTTTTACTAGCTTGTCTGTGGTTAAGAGTGTGTGTTAATTTGTGGACTTTATCTGTCAGCCAGAGAACCACCTGTGTGCTGTCTGGTAAGCAGGATGCTGACTGGGATGAGTTTTGTTGAAAAAGTTATACACTGAATGAGTATTGGGTTTTTCACTTACCTGAAATAGCCTCCATTTCACAGTTCCTGTAGAGCCATTTTTCCCTACAACCCTTTATTTTACTGCTAATTATAACCTTCTTCTTATGAGTTCTTACAGCCACAGAATTCCCAAACTGTATGGAAGGGAAAGGAGGATTTAATAATTCAGAGAAGAAATGATTGAGTGAAAAGCAAAAGAAAAATTATTGTGAAGAAAAAAAAATAAATTGATGTATATGGGGCGTTATATGCCCATTGTGGAACTATTTAAATAATTTAGCTGCCAAATGAATCACACTCCTCTTCTGTCATTCATGGAGGGCTCTGCTAAGACAGAAGCTTTGTGTGAACAAGATGTTTTCAGAATAGCGTATTTGAACAGCCCATTCTGTCCTGAAGTAAAAATTATTTTCAGCAGGCATATTCTAAACACATTGTACCTGTGTGAGAGAAGTACTAAAAGCATAAAATATTGCGGTAGAATTTTGTGCCTGAGTTCAGTAACACTTGACAGAGGCCAGCCAAGGTAGAAAATTATCAAGATGAAATTTAGAAATAGAATATTTGCCTCTCCAGGACAAAGAACAGTGTCCAGAGTAAAAGTTTCTGCTGAATTGCTAACAAGGGCTGAATATAAGAAGGGTGATTGAAAGGAAGTGAAACTGTGGGTTAAAAGTCTTGGAAAGGGCACTGTAAACCAGGGTAGTGTGTTTAAAAATGTAAATGCAGTTAAAAAAAAAGACAACACTAACATGAAAGTGCACTGGAGGAATTTCAGAGCAATGTTCAAGTGCAGCTCTGCTGTGTTTCCTTTTGGGTTTTTTGGGTTGTTTTTCTTTTTTTTAGGTGTTTTTTCTTCTCCATTTTCTTCCTCAGTTATCACCCTGTTACTAAGCATGCCCCCATGGCTTTCTCTGCAGACCACAAACACTGTCTCTAAACCATCTCTACTGCACCTGCTGCACAGAGGTTTGGTATAAAGATGAGGGACAAGTCAAGTAAAAGTTGATGGAATGCATGGGAAGTTAAGAACTGGAGCCCTGAGGTGGATCAGCGTCTCTTGGGAGCCACCCCATAGGGCCCTCAGTCTATTTGTATGGAGATTACCAAGTTTAATACAAGCAGAGATGAGTAATGAGTTCTTGGATTTAAAAATCCAGTGACAGTGTACGCCAGCAAGGACAGACATCTTTCTTTGTAATAAATTTTTACCTTAAGGTGTTTTCAAATGGTAACTTCATATAAATTCCCCTCAGTTAGCCTCCTTTAAAACTGCAGTAAAATGTGTAATCAAAATCAATTTATCTGATTTCCTTTTTGGTTTTGGGGTTTCACTTTTGACAGATGCTGACCAGCAGTTACTTTGCATAGCTTTGTTTTATGAAATCTTTCTTTATTGATGGTTTGCAGTGTTGTCTTCATGGATTTGATCTAAAGCTCATGTAGTCTATATACAATAGGCTCCCTTTGGATTGGCCTATTGCTAATCATAAGGTGCATATTCTTAAATTTACATGGTTGTTTGAATATTTTAAGATTTAACTCTGAACGTGTGTGTGTCTTATCTATCTCCAAACCATACTCATAAAAACAGTTTTTTCACAGACTCTAAGGAGAAGCAGAAAACACTGCAAACTGCATGGACCAGTGTTGTCATTTACAATTACATTCCTATGGAGCTGGTTTATTGTCTTTTTTTCTTTCTTGAAACCTCACTCTTTTAAATTATATTAATAAGAAATAATTCAAATTGTCTAAGGAGAAAACCTTAAAAGTTGAATCAGATAGATCTACTTTGTTGTATTAAGATGAGGTAGCAGTAGGTAGCACTTGCATCTATCACCTTTGCAGTCGCTGGGTGTCATTCTGAAGTCTCTTTTCCTCTTTGCGGCACATGGTATTTAGACCATTGTTTCTTGGCATCTAAAGATCAGAGTCAGCTAGGATTTCTTATGTTTGGGATCTCTGCAAACAGTACCCCTGGAATGTATGGGAGGCAGTTCTTGTTCATGCTGATAAATTTCTGCTAGAGTAGCTCAGTGTGTCTGTGTTCTGCAGCTAATCATGGTAACTTCAGGCCTTAGGGCTGCAAGTACTCAGCATGTTAAGAGCTGAATACCTGCATGAACCTAACTTTCTTTCTCATGAATACCGGGTTAATATCTAATTAATAAGCACAGTATTTAAAATTATTCATGTGTTTATGTCCTTTTGCCTGTAAAACATTTCATGACACCTCTAATATTTGCTCACAGTAAAAAAGGTCTGATCATTCAAGAGGAACATGCACTGTGAACTTCTGTATGCTGTTTAATGGCTGCTGCCATGGCTTCTCTGAAACCAGCACTTAACCAGTCTCATTAATACTGTTTGGGGACACTTTGAGCATAAAAAATGCTACATAAAACTTAATGTTGTGCAGTACAATACTAGCAGTGCAGATGGCAAACAGCAGTTTCATTTTCTGTGAAGGTGAACCATTTACACAATTTTTGCATAAATTCAAGCATGATCTGATGCGAGGAGAAGTAACTCGTAGCTGTGTTTTCAGAGTAGTATGGCAATAGCAAAGCCAGCTAATGACATTATGTTTCTGATTTGAGCTTCAGGTATACTTTTTTTTTAATCTTTTTGGTAATACATGACTGATTCCAATAACAACATGTTAGTATGAACCTTGTGTCCCTAAAATGATTATGCAAGAAGTGTGATCAGAGGACCCTGTTAATTTTGTGGAGCTTGAGGATGAGCTAGAACTTCTGGTGATGTATTGCTTAATATGGAAGTTATTTTGCCCTTTAAAGCAGAATTGCATCAATTGGAATTTACCAATAGCTGTGAAGACACTGAGTCTGAATTCTGATGCAATTAAAAAGAAGAGGTACTGTCATCATTTTACTGCCTTCTTGCAAACCTTGTAACAAGAACCATGGGGGGAAGTGACATGACTGTCCTCTCTTCATGAGAAGATGCTGACAGAAGCAACAAGGGTGAGCTAAAGGCTGCAACAGTTTATTGCAGAAGCTATTTCTACATAGTTCTATAGCCATTCTGCTGAAATTGAGGGGTAACTCTTGTAGTTTGCTGTCATAAATAAACCCAACCTTGAGGGCTTTTACAGCCCAAAAAATACCACATAATGTAATGAAAACTTGTAACTCTTGAGGTAAGAGTCATTATATAGCATGAAAATTATCATCTTGGACGAGTACCTGGTTTTCTGTAGGAATTTTTAGAAGCTACCTTTTGTCAAGAGCGAAGGTCCTTTCTGTATTCATTCACTTCTTGTCAGGAAGAAAGGAATTTTCACGTTGCTGGATGGGCTGGCCACCTGACTCACAGGAGGATAAAACTTTATCATGTTCATTCAAATATGATAGCCTATCATAGCAAACACATTTTTTCCACAGTGTATTTCTACCTTAAAAGATCTTAAGTAATAAATTTTTTAATTTAAAAAAAAATTATAGATTTCATGGAGGAAAATATCTACTTGCTCTTTAAAAACAGAATAAATTTGGAATAGATGAATTGACACTAAAGCCCGAGGCATAAGTTTAATTAGTTACTGGCATAGCTTCCACTACAGCTATTGTGCAGTACATACCTCAGGGAATGTTTGTCTCAATGGATTTATACTGTCTTATGCTGCATGGATTTTTCTTACCAATGTTAAAAGGAATGAGAGGAACTGTTAGGAAAACGTTTTTCATTAGTTCCTGAAATGTTGGAAGTTTTAAGCACATAACAGTGTATCATTATCTTAATTTTTTTTTTATTTTTATTTTTACACTTTCTGGAATGGGCTTTCAAACTTTTGCAGAGACACTAGGGATTTATTATATTTCTTGAACAAAATCCTTCCCAGGTACCATAGCAGTTGGGTTTTTTTCAGAGGAATTATCTGTCCCTATTAGCAGGGGTGCAGCATGGATACAAAATAGGAATGTGGTTTTCTGTTGTTTTTAACAGTGAACCTGAATTTTTGTAGGTATTAAAAATGTCCATTTTTATGAAGTTTATCCCCATTGCAAAATGGCAGCAAGTTACCATTGCACTTTCTTGGGTCTGAATGTATTCTAGGTCTCCAGAGGGTGCCTGGGAATTTGTTCCAAAACCAGGCTTAGCAGCCTCACTCATAATTCTGTTTCTGATCACTGTGGGAGGTGCTGGGCACTGGGCTGTGTCTGGGAGCCTGTGTCAGCCCTTTCCAAAACTCTTTCTTGTGTGGAGCCAAAGGACCTTTTCTGCACACACACTCTGAGGAATCTGGCCACCAATGGTACTGGAGGAACAGATTCTCTCATGAGCACTGCTTTATCAGGCCTGGGAAGCAGTTGCTGGCATCCAGACTTCTGAAGAGATTACATTTCCAGCCCAAAAACTCAAACTGAATTATAAAGAAAGTTTGTGTACTTGTGCACTATCGTACTGCCCTAAAACTTGAAGCTGTAGTTTCAGGTCGTGCCTGTGATACCAATTTTAACACATGAGAATCCAGGTATAAAGTTTCTTATCCCTGGGACAACAGAAGATGAGATACTGACAGAGAAGCCTGTGGATCATAATGCACTAATTAGAAGGGATCAATCAAGTAGAGTATCCTCTCCCTTCTGATTTGGTAGAACATGGAAAATTACTACTAATTAGCATTGTGGATTTAATTTTTCTTGGTTTGGAACTCGTTAAAACTGGCTGTGAAGAAAACATCTTGAAATGCAGAGTTTTGGAGATTTTGTGCTACTTCTACTGTTGGTGAAATTTCCCTTACTAATTGAGAAATGTCACAAACCCTGGAAGTTACCTGTTTGCCTCTTCCTTCTTTTGGACTGGTAGTGTTGCACAGAAGTGGCAAACATATGCAAGTCTTCAGCTACTCCTAAACCTTCCTTTGACAGGTGTGTCAGAGACCATGCCAAAATCTAAGTGTAAGATGTTTTATTAACTCCTTTCGTAGGCACAACCCTTTCAGGATCTTGGACACCTCAAACAATTTTGGCACAACTTCTCTCCCAAGAGGGAAGTGGCTGCTTTAATCTGTGTTTGAGGAGCTCAGACAGTTGCTTTGTTCGTTTACCACTTCTTTTTTTGACTCCCAAGTAGCAGCTGAAGGAGTCAGAGTTGTATGTTTCTTGTTTTTAAAATGACTGTTCTCTTGATCACGTTCAGGCTGAAGCTCCTCTTCAGAGACATGGTTGGAGACACAGATGAATCATCCTCCCTCCCTCCCTCCCTCCCTCCCTCTGCAGTGCCACAGAAAGTCACTGTAGCTGATGGCTGAGCTCCTGAGACTAAGGGAGAGCAAATGGAAAGGCAGCTGGAGAGACAATCTTGTAGAAATGATTGGAGTGCTGAAGTTTACCGTCAATGAAAATAGTTTAGGAAAAATTATATTTTTAATGAATCATCTGTTAAAAACCACATTTTTAGAATATAGAAGGGCTGTGAAATAATGATTCACGTTTGGGGATTAAGGAAGATAGTGTCTCTTTTTGGTCTGTGAAATTGTTAGAAAATGTTTCCAGCCCTGGAAAACCACTGCTTGATATCATGGCTGCAATCCTGAGGCTCTAGATAGGAGCAAGCCTGTATTTCATCAAGCTGTGCAAATGTGCACGAGCACATCACTCAATGAAAGGTTGATTGTTTTAAAATAATTGTCAACAGCCCTATTACCTCATCCTTTGGTGTGAAGGAAGCCAAGAGATTTCTTTGTATTATTCACTGTTTTTCTCCAAATGCAAATCGAACAAACTGCAAATCTTTCAACAAGAAGGTGGATAAAGAGAAACTAAGGATTCAAACAATTGATAAACACATGGAAGATAAAAGTAGAAATAAACATAGTCTTGCCTGTTGGCTGGCTTTTAATGCCAGTTTAGTCTAATGTCTGCCATGGTAGAAGCAAGAGGAAAGAGAAGGGCAATATGTAGATGTCTCTAAAATTCCTGTAAAAATATAACATCTCTAACTGTTCTAGAACCATACCTGTGGCAGCTGGTCTTTGGGGTGGAATTTGCTGTAAGAAATGCCTTTGCCTGGTTTTACTACTGCTGTACACTAACCACTTCACCTACTGAAGTAAACACAACAGCTTAAGCTGTAAAAGCATCTTTGTAAAATGATCACCCATGCTGTGTGTGGTTGGTATGACTGAGACTCCTCCACTAACCTTTTTAATCACTATAATTTACAGCTAGTGAATGAGGTTCCTGCAAGAGGAGTACCTTTTCACCCTGGCATTTAGGGAAACTATGCATTTAAGATTGATAGGATAGGGATCTAGTACAGTGGGGTGATTTGAAGGTCAGAGGGGTTCCAGGAAGCTCAGACAGGAAATCTAACTTGGATTTCAGTATTTAAATGAACATGGCTTGGATCCTGCCATCTGTAGATGCTGCATGCCTGCATCTATGTGTCCAGGGCAGTGCTCTCAAAGATACGGTGCTGCAACTGTGGTAGTAGACAGAGAATAAGTGTGTCTGGAGTGTTCTTGTCCTCCTGTTGCCTAACTTGAAGTTATGACCGCAGCCTGCTTTGTGGTGAGCTGGTGGGGTGGAAGTGAGCACTGACTGCCATGTTTACTTGACCCCTTAGCGTGGTACTTCTGGATGCACTAAAGTTTCTTAAAGTTGCTTCGGAAGTTTGTAGAAACTTTCAAGAGTGTTATCTTCACATTTACTGCTCCTGAGAGTTCCTTGTCTTTGCTTCTTCTCTTTCTCACTTCCTCCTCCCTCTCTTCTGCTCTACAGAAACCACTCCATTGAGCAACAGCCTGTAGCCCACTCAGAATGGTTACCTCCAGATATCTCGTGTTCAGTGTGAGCTTCCAGTCAGCTCTAAATGAAGAGCAGTTTAAATCAAACTTGTAGTGAGAAAATGAAAATACAGCCTTATGTTTATCACAGAAGATGATAAACAAGATGAATGCTTGGATGCTGCTTTGTGTTATAGCAAACACCTGTACAAGAGGGAAAACTCTGATTCTCACAGAATGTAAATGAAATATACCATTATTTTTAGTTTTCTGCTCATAATTTACCTACATGGTACATATTTTTATAGTTTCTTAAAAAGAAGTGTAGCAGTTAGGAGGTATTCCAGACAAGGATCAATCTACAGTTAGGTTTGAAGGTTTCAGCTGTGTTTTAAACTGAATGGTACTTTTTAGAAAGGCATGCTTTCTATTTTTTCTAGTCATAATGTAAAAAAATCAAAGTAATTTTATTGATGTGGGGAGGTATGTTTTGATAAAAGTTTGAGTGCACTTATTTCTCAGCATTGTCTTGGGTTGCAATGCAAGATGTAACCAAAAGTATGTATTATATTACCATCTGCTAAAACCAGGTGTGGCAGTTCTTTATCTCTTCCATGACCCATCTTCCCTCCAGGGGGATATTTTCTGTTAATGGGCCACTGAGTCTTCCTGCATGGCAGGTAAAATTACATCATCCCAGTGTGAGATGCTCCACCCAGGGAGCCAAGGATTCCTACCTGGGTATAATCAGAGACTTGGAATGCCACACTCAACATTTTCCACTGGATTCCCAGAGGAGGGCTGGACCCATCTACATCACCACCGGACCTTCTTCTTCAGAAGAAAACTACACCCTTCCACAAGGTCATTGCTTCAACAGAACCACATTTGTCACTCCAAGAGAACTGCAGCTACCATTTAATCAGACTGCTACCAACCCTGACCAGCAGGGTGTCAGGTTGTACCCTGTCAGTGGTTTTTTTGGTTTTTTTTGACTACTACATTTTTATTTTATTTTTACTAGTAAAGAATTGTTATTCCTATTCTCATATCTTTGCCTGAGAGCCCCTTAATTTCAAAATTATAATAATTCATAGGGAGAGGGTTTATATTTTCCATTTCAAGACAGGCTTCTGCCTTCCTCAGCAGATACCTGTCTGTCAAACCCAGACAAGCATTTACTGGGGTAAAAGGGCATTCTGTAACATTTGATCATCAGAATTCCATCTGGGTTTTTTTTTGTTGTTTGTTTGGTTTTGGGTGGGATTTGTTTGTTTGATTGATCTTTTGTTTTTGTTTGGGGTTGGGTTTTTTTTTCACATTTTTGAAGAAAAGAAGCTATACTAAAACCTGGACAATGGTGTGCTGCAACAGCTGGGAAATAATGATCTAAAACAAAAAAGGTGTGAGGGAAGCCAACAACTGAGGATGATTTTAGGCAGCTGTGTCTTTTAGCATAGGAATGTTTTTCAGAAAGTGAGGACAGAGAGACAGACATGCAGACAGCAGATGCCAAAGAATTCTTGTTGGGGCATAGGATCTTGTGATGCATTTTGAAGGATTTAATCTCATTTGCAATGTTTGGAGAACTCTAAGCAGTCTTTTCACTGTGATTGGATATTCTTACTCAGGCACTTCCATTGTTCTTACTGATCTGGTTTCAGGGTGCTCATGCCAGGGGTGGAAGCTGACCCGTGACAGAGAGGTATCTCTGCTTTTGGCCTCCTGCATTCTCCCACTGTCAGCCTTTGTGGAAGAATTGGGAGTGTGATGGAAGGGAAGGGTTTCAAGATACATGAACATTAGTGTTGACCTGTGGCAAAGACAGGAGTTTGGAGTAGCCTCTGTCACTGTTCCTGTATGTGCAGGTGGGAAAAACAACTGGTTAAGAGGGCGTCATGCTTTCAGACTTATCTTTGTAGGAGAGAGAAAAGAATAATCAGTTTTGAACAAAACCTCTGCAGTGTGGGTATGATCAGAGCAGAAGTGCTTTGCCTTTGGTTGCAGGACATTTGTAAACAATGGGACTTTTAACAGGAAGTATTTTTATTTTACACATAAATAACAAAAAATATCTTTGGTGTCAAGAGTTAGGGCAAAAAGGGTTATGGATATGTGGGTGGCCTGGAGTCTGCTTGTGTTGGGAGATGGATTAGCTGGAATTTTTACTTGCATTTAAATATTTATTAGGGGTCCTATGAAGAAGACCTTTTGGAAGTAATTATGCAAAATAAAAGTATTCATTACTATCCTACCCACAAAACGCCAGACTTAACAGTGAAATGGCTTTGTGCCTTTTTTCACTAGATGTGTGCCCAGGAACTACTGAATGAAACATACAATTAAACAGTTGTTTTGTGGATTTCTCTGTTGTGGGGCCAGCGTGTCTTCTTCCTCATAGCAAACAAATGATGAATTTCTTGTAGTTAATATCTAGATAATTTTGCTTAAGGGAAGTCTAGTTGTTTTGGAACCACTTTGGTTAAGTAAAAATGAAATGTTTTCAGTTGTGGTATATCGTACCATTTTTACTCCTGAATGGAAATATTAAACAATTTTAACTACTGCATTCTGTAGTTCCAGGGTAAATGTTTTGTCTGGAGTAAAATTCTGGTCTCCACTCAATACTATAATTCCTATTTAATTTAATGGAAACAGGGCTTCACCCTTAAGTATGACTACATGTACTCTAAATGTGAGTGGGATGCCGATTAAATAGCAGTTAAAAGCAGAACAAAGCCCCTTGTCAAAGTAGATGATGTGCGTGTGTGTTACATTTGACTTACACTGTATCCCAGAATAGACCCAGAATTCTTGTTGTCCCAGTTTACAGGTCTTTCTGTAGAATGCATTTCTATATTGCAAAAGTCCTTCCTTTAATGCTGCTTTCCTTCAGCTGTGGAGGAGTTGTACACAGAGGTCAGAAAAGCATTACAGACATTTCAAAGTCAGACAGAGTACAGAGCTTCAAAACAAAACAAAATGCTGTCTTTGTGTGCTGGGCTCAGTAAACCATGTTTTGCTGGCTCCCTGCTTTTGGCTGTAGCCATTGGAAATTAAGAGGCTAAAAGCTAAGCTGGCAGAGAGCAGAACCACGTGTGATTTTTGAGTGGAGCACATTACAAATTCTGGTGCTGTTTGGGGGGGAGAAAGAAGGCAGCCCCAGCTTAGAACCCTGTTGGGCAGAGGCTCCAGATGAGTATTCTGCTGCTCTTGAACAGCTCTGAGAGCTCATCAGCACAGCAAGTTCCACTCTGAAAGATTGAAAAGTGTTGGTGGAGGGATTTTTTTTTTTAGAGCAAGGGTTTTGGCTTGTTAGCGTGACACGGCCTTGAGGGTTTGTTCATCTAAAAAAAGGCACATCATATTTCTTCTTTCTTAGATGTTAGTGAAGATACCTCTCATGATTTAAAAAAGCAAACCCCAACCAAGCAAAAAATAACCACCAAAAAACCCAACTACAAATAACTTCCTCAGTTGTTTGGCACAAAATTATTCCTGGGAGATCTTCGCTCATTTATTCTCATGACTTGTATTTCTGATTAAAAAGTTCTTCCTCTTCCTGTTATTTTACTATTCCTTCCCCTCTGATGTATTTTTAGAAAATAATCACGCATATTTTCAATGTGCCAAACAGTCCAATCTCTTTTGATTTCCCCTTTCAAGTGTCCTTTGCAGTGATTGATCCAGCCCTTTGCTTTGCCTCTAAGTGTGGTTAGTCCTTCACTGCAGAACTGTGTGCAGCACTTGAGGAAAGCCATGCTACCAAGTTACTTACATGGTAGCAGACTATTATTTTTACAAGGCTCCTGCCTTATTTTAGCCCCTTCAATTTTCTTATTCAGACTCCTTATCTGGTTTTAGCTGCTTTCTCTCCCTTCTGGCTCTTTCTACTCTTGAGCTTTAGCCCTTCCTTGTCAGGTAAGACTGGTCCCTCCTCACTCCTGTCTCTGGGATTTCTTAAGCTTGTCATATATTTTCCAGCCATGCCAGGCCTCCTCTTTCCCCTAGCTCTGTTTCCTTTCCCTCTCTCCATTCTTTCATCTCAGGTTATCCCATTGAATTTGCCCTGCTTCACCCTTGGTTGCTTCCCCAACAAGTATTTGACCCAGTTCCTTTTTTCAATATAAATGCTCTTCCTCCCTCCGTACTTTTGCTCCTCCAGCATGACCTTTGGTGATTCCCTCTTGCTGTGGTACTGCCAGGGGCTGTTGGACTGTTGAGAGCACAGGGCTTGGAGCCAATTTTGGTACCTGGCACAACTGAGGGCTGTTGTGAGAGGGGATTTCTGCCCTCCTGGACACAGCCTGCAGTGAGCATCTTGAGCATCTCAGCAAGTGAGGCACTAGTGAGTGACAATGAAAGCCATGGGGATCCTAGCAACTACTACCAAATCTGTCAGTTGTGTACTATTTTTTATTTTCAATTATTATTTTATATTTGTGAGATTATGTGGATACCACAAAATATATTCCTTGTATAAATATTGCCCATGGTAAAATTTAAAGATATGACGTTAAAACTTGTGTTTTCCAATAGTTTAGGATTTTAGGATAGTTTGCTACTATCTACTAGTACTAGATAGTACTACTATCTACAAAGTACTAAAGCTACTTTGTCCTAAGCTTTTTTCCCCCCTCTGGAAGTAGATTCTTGTTAGAAATAAAAGGAGATCTTGACATTTCTTTTTTAAAGTATCAAATATTTTGTAATATAGATTTTAAAAAGAATTGCCAAGATAATATCTAGATAAATACGGGTTTTATAAAAGGCAATTATTTGCAATAATGGAGAGCACTACAGGGATCCTGTGAAATATGTACAATGTAAGTTGCATTTTCAAGTATTCAAAAGTAGGTCAGTTTTGTTGTTAAACTTGTGACTTAAAGCATAGCTTTAAGCAAATCAGAACCAAAGAAATACGCTTTTCTGCAAAATAAACATTTCTCTATTTTTAATTTGAGCAAGCTATTAAAAAGCCATAAAATTTTAGCTGCTACCTCAGCCAAATTTTATAGCCTTGTTTTCATCCAAGACGCTTGAAATAAATATCAACAAACAATTAAAGATATATTGGATTATTAGCTTACAATTTTATTTATCTGGTATAAAACTTATTATTAGTGAAAGGCATAATTACCTCTCTGCATGATTTGTATCCATGTGCCAAAGGGTACTATGTATTTGATTAATAATTTTTTGCTCTATATTTGATTCATGTTATATTTGTACAGTTGGCTGATGTGAATTAAGTAAAATTTTATTTCCTGAAAATACTATACTACTTGTTCATAATGTAGTTTTTTCCCCCCAGTTTGTACAGCATCATGCATGCATTAAACTGTTCGCTCTTGAATATGAGAGCTCCAGTTTGAAATACAAATGTTGTTAGTGCTGGATTATTTTTTTTTTCCTAGAAGAAAAAAACAAACCAAAACACAAAAGAGCAGAGTGTATTTCATATGTCATAAGAAAAAAAACCAAACCAAAATAGAGGCAACAAATAGATACAATATTATCTGAAATCTCTAATATCTGCTCATTGCTTGGCAAAGATAGTGCTGAGCCACCCTTATAAAATCTGTACTGTTCCAGAGCCCACTAAATAGATTTAGAAGCACACAATTTATGAGGGAAGTAATTGCATTACAAATATCCTGCTTGAATTTATTCCTTGGTGCAGACAGTTTAAAGATGTTATGAATAGTAGAAAAAGCAGTGAAAGCTAAAATCAGGATTTTTTGTATGCTATGGTAGCTATTCTCTGTTATGAAACTAGATAGTTTTAATTTCAAATAAAACCAAAATTGTTTGTGTTAAAGATTGTTAAAGGAAATCAAAAAGTAAACATACCGTGTTGCACAGTTGAAATATTTCTTTCCATTTTTGACAGTATTGTGAATCTTTTTTTGTTTCTCACAAATGTGGAGTCTAATATAAGGATTCACCTATCTGAGCACAGTGAATGAGAGCTGTGGAAAGGGGACTTGGGGATCACTCTAAGCCTTTTCATTATGAGGGCTTCCCCTTGGGAAATGAAGGGATATTTTTATTTTTAATATTCTTTTCCTCTCCAGCTGACACACTGTCTGACCTGGCAGTAGCAAGATCCTGAAGGGTGTGTTCATTCAGCCAGAATTGTCACTGCTAGATCCTTCAGCTGGATTTGGGGTGGGCTCCCTCTGAACACCTCTGCATGTTATTAGAACAAAATGGTGCAAACTGCTTGGGGTGAGGAGGTGAGAATTGACTGACTCTTTGCTGGTGGTGATAGGATGCTTGTTTTTCCCTAGAGCTGGTGTATGGGTCTGAATCACCATAACAAAGTGTTTCAGGGTTGTTTCACCATCTGTGGTTGCTCTCTTAATGCTCATGAAAATACACGTAATTGTTGTTTCTGTGTTCTTGCAATTTCTCTCAGGAGTCTGGGAATGCATTTGTCATCTCCTACGGTTTCCACCCCCCACCTTTATCTGCTTCTGAGACAAAAGAGGTCCAAATCTCCCGTGTTTCTTTAGTCCTTCTTCAATGGCCTGTGTCATCATATTTTGCCATTTAATACAGAATATGTAACTCCTCCACAGAGTGCTCAGCATAGGGAATGGAGAACCTGGGTCTGGGACAGAGTGGAGTTACCGTCACCGTAGCCCTGCTGAGAGCTGAGGTGTGATCTGATGAAGCATCTCAATAGGGAGGGAGACTTAAGCAAAAATCTTTAGTATTCACATGGAGTCCTACCTTACCACTTCAACTGGAAAAAAACCCCAAACCCAAGATAACTGTGTCTTTTGAGTGGAATAGACTGATGTTAGTCAGTTACCTAGTAGGTAATTCTGCTGTATACTACTAGGTACAGGGTCATTTACAGTGTATTTAAAAATAAAACAACCTGTAAGCATTTTAGGTTGCAAAATAGCAATATCAACATGTACATGTTATGTACATGTAACTGATAGAATTACAGTGTACCCTTATTCCTCATTCTATGGACTCTCTGGTGGTGCTGGAAGGACAAGCCAGGCTTTTTTATTTTATTTATTTATTTATTTATTATTTTCTTTTTTGATGTATTCAGGTTCATGTGGCAAAGCTAAAGCTAATATGAAGAAAAAAGCAGCTAATGTGAGAGCAGCACGCACACTAGTCACCTTCACTAAAACTTCTGCTGTCACTGCTATTTGGAAGGGGGCGTCTGTGCAAAAGGCAGGAGTTTGTTTGGCCAGAAACCAGTTTATTAGCAGGCTCACTGGAAGGCTGGTATCTCTGTGGAATCAGTGTTTCACAAAATGATTTCTGCCCTGCGCTCACATTCCCATTCCTGCTGCCGCAGGTGGCAGAGCTGGGGCGGCGCGGGAGCCTCTGCAGAGATCCTGGGTGCGTACTGGGACAGAAGGCACACAGGGAGGCCGTGGCACTCACCTGGATTTATGTGCTAGAGTGGTCAGGTGTGCTAGCATGTGGTGTGCTTTTGTCCTGCTAGACCTGGAATGAGGAATTGGTGGCTGTGGTTGTATGGGAGCACTGATAGTGCAGAGCATCTAGTAAGAAAGAGATAAACTACTTAGGCTGCATCATTTTTCCTTATTTCTTTTGTAGTCTAGGCAGAAAGTGCCACATTCATATCACTTTAAAAATAAATGAAAAGGACTTTTTTTTTTAATTTTAAGAAGAGGTTGCTCTATTCCTGAATAAAAAAACTTTGTAGTAATGAAATATACTTATGGATATCTTACCCAGTCTTAAGAAATCTCTTTTCATAATTTTTACCTAAAATGTGAAAATTACATATGGAATTGTCTGTTTACTTAACTGAGATTGATTACTCTGAAGAAAATTAATTTGCCTGTCTTTGAGAGCGTATCACAGAAAGAATCTGTGATTCACCTATTAGGCATACTGTATGGTATTTCTGAAAATAATTTAAAAGGAGGAGGAGGAGAAGGAGGAGGAGGAGGAGGCCATCCTGAGGCAGCCTAATGTTAACTGCAAAGGTCTTAGAAGTGATGTAGCTGAGCAGGATCTGTCAAAGCTGTGATGAGTTAATAGTGAAGAACGTAAGTGATGAAATGCATTTTCTCTTGGTTGACCTTTTAAATTATTTGATACTTCTTCTTGTGTTATTTTTATATGATCCTTTCTTGAAAATATGATGCCAGTATCTTACTTCACTTTGTTTAACTCCACCTTCACCCATCTTTAGTTTTAGCTCCCCCTCTCCCCTCCTTTTTTATTTCATTGAAGCATTTGTCAGATGTGCTGACAGGAGTGCGAAGCAGAGGGAGTGACATGTCCCTTGTTGTGCCTCAGAAATTATTTGAAGTAGAGTAATTGGGGGTCTGGGGATGGAAAAAATGGAGATAATATCCTGAAATAGATCTTAAGAACTGAAAGGATGGGCCATAACTTTGATATCTTCTATGCTTGTTTTGAAAGGGTTATGGAAAGGCCATATGGTTAAGCTGCAGACAACCGTCCATATGAGATTCCTCTTCTGCCACACAAGTTTTTCCTTTCTCTGTAACTAATTAACTCTCTAGCTGGGTCTTTACACGGTGGTGTTTAGCCTGCAGAGTTAAACCCCAGTTAGTAACCATGGAAGCTCACATGATCCCGGGTGTCTGGCAGCCTTTCACCAATTCAGCACATTTTTTAAGCGGTAGGATTGGGTTCCTGGGTCTGTGTTAGCAGTTTGATTGTCTCTGCTGCTCCACTCCTAGTGCACTAGGAAAGCTTAGAGTGCATTTCCTAGTGGATTTAGGATTTTTTTGCTATGTGGAATCTAAACCTCCAAATCTAGTAATAAAGACTTCTAAAAAGCACTCCCAAAACTTCTGAGTATACAAAGCCTAGCTTACTCATGCAAACTTCTTGCATGAATAGCTAGGTCTTATGGATACCTTGAAGACCAGCAGAAGAACTTTTGGTGTATTACTTCCTCTATATTACAGCCAATAAAGTATGGAGATTCCTACTCCAGACAAATGGCTTTGGATTTAGAGGAACATTCCAATTAGTACCTTGTGGAAGACAGAAGGGCAGGGCTCTTCCTTTTACTTCTACATGTATGCTTTAAGAGCTTTGGTGTGATGGAATAGGAAATTAGTCTGCAGATTTTGAAAGGAAGCTTAAAAATGTATGTCCTGGTTTATGGCTTGCACGCCATCTGTTGTGTTGCTTAAGCAGCTGGAAAAGGTAACAGCTATTTAAATCTAAATTCAAAACTTTTGGTTAAAAATAAATGTTTGTTTTCCTTTCTTGTCCCAATTGAAGTTCCTTTCCCCATGTGTAAGTGAAGGGATTGTATCTGCCATATAGCATGGTGATTTTAGGTCTCACTTCTTTCAAGACCGCTTTGCAAAGAGGAGGGCTGCCCCAGCTTTTAAATGGCTGTGGCAAAAGAACTGAAAGTACTCAGATAATAACTGCGTTTTTGCATAAGTGTTGCATTAGGGAGGTAATGGCATAGGACTGCAAGGCTTGGTCTTCAGCAGGTAACCAAAGAAGTCACAGGCTGCTTGCCACAAATCAGTGGGTGCTGGTGGAAGTACATCCTCCCTGCGTGGAGATAGAGGTTTCACTTTGAAATTAAGGAGTTGCTGTAGTCCTTTTCCCAGCGCTCAGCAGTAATCCAATAGCTGAGAAGAACAGGTTTATCTGAATTAACCCTTTGATGTTGTCTTTCTTATTACTTCTCAAAATGGGAGCATAAAACTGCTGTTAAACCATTTTTGTTTCCTCTATGATGCTGCATATAACCTGCTAGCTCTAGGCTTGATGCTTTTCATATTGAAATACTTGGGTATCTACTTCCAGTGCCCATCTTGCTCTTTACTATAGCTTGTAATTGCATTTTTGAGCAGATAAATGTAATTTCTTCCATTTATTTGTATGAAAATTGGCTTGTTATCTAATGTTGGTGACTTCTAACTTGATCTTGTTTGCTCAGGAAAATCATTGTGAGTTTTTGAGAAAAGAAAGTCCAACCTCCTCTGCCTTATTCAAATTGCCTGTTTTCTCTCTTAAATTAGGTCTTCCAACTAAGCTGTCACTTATCATTTAAATGTGACAGAGGAGGTAGCTGAGTTGCATTTAGTTTTTTACCTTGAAAAACTGTAGGACAAGCCGAAACCATAGCAATGGTTACACTCCTTAGAGTGCAGGGGAAGGACAGGGTAACATCGTACCTTTTGCCAAGGCAGGTAACTAATTGTGATTAAGTGTGCAATATATGCTGATAGAAGAAATGTACACGTAAAAGTAAAAAAGATAGAAGCTTACTGAATAGGTGACTTGGTACTTGGTCTGTTAGGAAGTAATCTATGCAGCTCACTATACTCCTTAACTCCCTGTTACCTTTGTTTTCACAAGTAATTTCTTATAGAAATTATCTACACATCAGAGTGAGAATATTCAGTGTGTAACCCTGGGAGAGAAGTGCTGTGAATATACCCCTCTTGCTCATTGCTTTACTGTGCTGTAACAGAGTTCAGCTTTCCTCTATTTACCACTTACAATCCATATGTACAAGGTTGCAGATGCTAACCATTTTTCACAAGAAAATACAGGTGCTAACTTTAACTTGATGCTGTCATGCAGTGCTGTAAGTGCTGTCTTTGATGAGCAGAGATCTCAGGAGAGTGACTGGGCAGATGTAGATGTGGAACAGTTTATAGCTTGTCCTTACTAAGCAATTTGTCTCTTATATGTTGGGGTGGCTTTTTAGTTGTTTGTGGGGTTTTTTTTTTTTGTTTTTTTTTGTTTTTTTTTTTGTTGTAGTTGGTTTTTTTTTTTGTTTAAATTTACCTATCTATATTAGGGAAAAAGTAATTTGCAAATCCACTCCCTTCCCCTCTGAGTTTTGTAAACAATAGACTGGGTTTTAGACTACCAGTGCCTGCTGATTTATGCGTTCCTGCTGTTCTAGACTCAGTGCCTGGTTTGCCAGACTTCTGGCTCTGTTTGGACATGTTTTGAATTTAGCAGCTTAATCCATGGAATGACTTGATTTTCAAGGGAGAGATTTTTGCTTTCCACAGCCAGATCCTTGACTGGAGCTGATGCCTAGACTGCTGTACTGTTAATACCTGGTTCAAAGTGTCCAGTTAATTTTTCATTTCTTGAGTTCCCCACTTTCCCTCCTCTTTTAAGTCTTGGTTGTTATAGGAGTACTGAGTTTTGGTGACAAACTCTATTTCTTCTCAAGCACGTCATAAAATGAGGTGAAACTTGTTAGCAGGAACTGTTACTGTATTACTTTAGACACCTGTAATTGTAAAATTTGTATTTTTTTCCTCCCTTTCGACAGCACAGCCTCCTACTATTTTAATGCATAATTTCAGGCTGTAAAGGAGCTGCTATAATAGCCTAAGGAAATTCAGAGAGGCTGTTTTGCAGCCTGTCCCAATCCCCAGCCTCTCTGGAAACTTTCAGCCATAGCTACTCTAGCTGTGAATTTACAACAGTACCTCAACACACCAGGGAAGAAACTAACTGGGCTTCATTGGATAAAAGATGAATACTACTTTGTACAAATGTTGTGGTGTTTAGAGTGTTTCTTCCCAGTCTCAGACATTTTCAGTAGGTCTTGGTTCTAATTCAGCATATGTGCTTCCTTTTGAAAACAAACAGGATTGGGTTTATGCTCTTAACGAGTTCCCTCTGTATTTTCTGAGGGTGGAAGGCAGAGCTCTGTGTGCAAAGGCAGAATATATTGATGCTGATGATAAAGATATCTGTGCTATAAGTTGCTAAGTTTCCTTTTCCCCCTAATTTATCTTCATTCCTGTGCCCTATCCCACCCCCATTTTGAGGATTCCTCAGCTTGTTTTGCATCTTAACTAGAACCTTACAGACTCAGATGGCTGTTCAGTTTGCAGAGCTAATTTCACTTCCTTTAGGGTATCTAGCACTAGGACCTGCACAATTGGCTTTTCTTCTGTTCCTAAGCAAATGGGATAGACAGAAAATAAAGTTTGATTGTGTACAGGCTTTGGGGCTGGTTCTAATATCTTTCACTTTTAATTTCCAGCTGTTTGTAATAAAAACCTGCTTTAGAAATTATCATCAACTTGATACAGTTATATGGTGAATAAAGCCTGCATTTTCAAACTTCTATATTAGTTTTTGAGGCCTATTTTTTTCTTGACAGTCTGTAGCAGTACAGTATCTTAGGGTGGGTTTAGTGCTTGCCCTCCTGAGATTCAGTGTTTAAGCAGGATACACATGCAGCATAAAAGGTTATAAAGATAATGAGTACGGAATATTACAATGGTAAAGGTGACATCACTGCAACAGGCAAAGTGACATCTGGCTGTGGTCAGAAACAGGTGCTCTTGGGTTTCGTGTTGTTGTTTTCTCTGACATCTGGATAGTGCAGCTTTGAGTTTTCTTTATCTGAAGAACAGAAAGTCATGTCTAGTACATTTTTCTGCTATGAATGTCCTTACAAATATATAAAGCTGGTTTTCCATGTGTAAAGTGACAGGATGAGAGCCACCAAGCAGTTTTTCTGGTACTGTTAAACCCTGAATCATTGCCCTCTGCCCTGCAAATCGAAGGCTTAACTCCTCCAGCCAGGTTTGGCTGTTGTTACTGCCTGTGCAGAGTTACAGGTGAGGCTCATGATGCCAGCATTGCTACCTCTGCTTCAGATTGGATCACACATGTTAAAATCTAAATAAACTTACTTCTGCTTCAGACTGGATCACACAAGGAATGGAGTTCAACATGTTAAAATCTAAATAAACACTTCCATGTTTAGTAGCATTTAAATGGGATAGCTTTTTCAAGAGGAAGATGTGAAAAAACCTGGGCACCTTCCACAAGTTTCCATGACTCAGCTGGATTTGCTAGCTTTCTCTTACAATCCATTTGGGCAGAATTTCTACTGGTGATGATGATCATTTTCTGATGTATCCAACAGACACCTTTTCAAGCAGTGACTGGGGAATAGAATCAAAACAATTAGAGTGTTCTTTTTAAAATAATTGCATTAAAACATCCACATAACTGGGCAATATTAGATTTATGAAATAAAGCTTACAAAATTAAACAGTATAAATGAGTGTCAACTGATTACACTCTTGCCTTATACATTACCAAAAGGATTTTACATATACTACAGCAATATAGATTTTTTTTTTTTTTTAATGTTAAATATACTGAACAGTTTTGGTATTCATTTACACAAAATAATGTCCTAAGGCACTATTCACTGTAGAACAGCAGAGTGTGGGAAATATTTTGGATCAAAATGGTCTTTAGGGCACCTTTCCTTTTGGACATCTCTTATTATTAAAATAAGGAAAGAAGTTTAAAAACATGATGTGAGAAGAGAGTGTAAGTAAAATTTAGCTGTGTCCTCCAAAGTGTACTTTAATACTTAATGATTTTTAGAAATAAGCTGTGGAGATTGATTCTAATTTTGTCTGGAGTTTTTTCTGTTAACCTTACTGTGTATGGGATATGTGTGTGTGAATTCAGAATGCAAATAGTCATAGTTTTTATTGTTTAATAGAATTTTTTTCCTTCTTTTAAAAATACCATAAATTTTGATCAGCTGGTAAAATTATTTGGCCAAAGATTCTTCCTGAATTAAGGGTTAGCAATGTTTTTACAATACTTAGTTGAAAAATGTAGTTTGTGGCTAACTGCCCCAGATTTTGAGTGAATGAAAATAAATATCCAAAGACAAGGACAGAGCTGTAAGTTTGTGAAAAGGGAATGCTTTTCCAGTTTTCCTTGTGCACTACAGAAATTTGGGTAAATATTTTGATGTGCCCAGAAAACCTGAGCTAATGAACTAAATGAAAGAGTCTTATTTTCTGGCCTGAGAAGCATCTTTGTATAGAAAATTACTTTTGAAATTTAAGCTCTGAGTAAGAACTTAAGAGACAGACTAAGACAAATAAGTGGATATATGGGATTTCCCTGAGAATTGCATGTCTGTATCTTGTGAATAGATTTGAATAAAAAAAAAATTGGAAGTATGAGAGGGAATTTTGTGTTCCTGAAAGCCAAACTGCTTTATTTTTCATCCCTGATCTGTGAAACTGTCATACTGAAGGCACTGTTATGAGGTACAGGAGAACCTGGGAGAACAAAATATTGTGCTGTGGGAGAAAAAGGGAGAAAGGAAGCTGAAATACTTGTTTTGATTACCTGTGTCTCCAACCATTGTTTTCTAAACGACAAACAAATGACTTCCTATTAAAATTGCCAATGGTGTTAATGTTAAGGTGTGCATGGTTCTGTTTAAGGATTTGTGTAACTGTGTAAATAAATGGAAACCAGACCATTTATTTTGATATGTGTGTGTATTTAATAAATATTTTAAATACAGGAAATATGGAATTGACCAGTATTTGGCTAGCACAGTCCTTATTATACTCAAGCTTCCTGCCTTTTTAAATTACTTTTTCCAGTTATTGGATGTTTATTTGTGTGGGCTTGGCTAGTGAATGTGAGATAAATCTTATGTAGATGAGAAAGCAAGTTACATTTTTTGAAAATGACACACAAGTAAGAAAGATGAACATTATTTTTCAGGATTCAGGGTGTTTAAGTTGTTGGTTTTGGAGCTTCTTGCAGCTGCTAGAATATCTGGCCTTAGCAGATTAACTGGTAATTATCAAATATGTTTGACCAGGCTAGTTACTTGCCTCTCCCCTTTTATAGGTGAAGGTTCTTTCTGCAGCACCTCAGCTGTTCAGTGGTCGCATGTGACTCTTGTCATTGTTCACACCCTGTACAGTACTTCAGAAAAAATTAAGTCCAAAGCAAACAAACTCATTCCTCGTGCCTTGTAATCTGTGCCAACTTAAATTTAGTGTTGGTATTGATGGTAGATAATGAAATATGTGTTGAAAATGTCTAGGTCTGAAAATACTTGTAAATACTCACAAATTCAATGTAGTAGTCACTGACTGTGCAGCACTTACGTGGCAGAGAGACAGAAGATGGATGAAAAGTGACCAAATGTAGGATTGTCCTGTTCTCTTTAAATTACTGAAGGCTAAATGGAGACACTATTATAGGAATGGATGAGGTTCATTTCCCTAGATGGGTGCTTGCTGCAGCTGCCTGCTTTTATCACTAGCAGGTGCACTGATGCAGTGATGCTCACCTTTCATGTCTGCATTTCCCCCTGCCTACAGCAGTGAGAACCACCTGAGCACTTGTGTGGAGCAGTGCAGACACATCCAAACCAGTTTATAGCTGTGCTGCACCTCCCCTGCCCTGTGTGGGTTCTCCTTCCAGTTGTGGATTTCAAGCTGCTTGCCAGTCCCTTGGATCTAATGTTTGCTGCTTGTTTGCTCTGTATTTATCTTCCTCTAGCAGAACATCCTCAATGGGACTTTTTTCTTCCCAGTTTTATACTGGGATTAAAGGTGACAGCTTTGTCTTTTATGCTTTTCAGTGTAGTGTGATGTGTGTTCAGCTCTGTTTCCTTTTCAGAGGAATCTGTTCCCAGGCCACCACTCCCATGAATTCTGGGACATGTCCACCACAGCCCTTGTCTAGAGTGGTTAATGACTTTCCTGAAGGAGTCTGTTAGTTGATTTGGGATTAAAACTGTACTGTTTACAAAATAGAACACACCTATGTTTTGGGTGTTTCTTTAAACCACTGCTGTGTGGGTGTTCCTAGATAACTTTTATGTTTTTCAATGTTCCCCCATGTAGTGGATTACAGAGGGGATGAGCAGTGTATTCACAGTGTAAGAAGTGCTGACAGATATGGGGTCTTGTTTATCCTGAGGAATGGGCCTAAAAACTTTATTTCCTGGTGAGACCTGTTAAAATCAGTAGAACTACCTGTGCAAGTGTACTCCGTGACCTGAAGTGTAAGGGACGGCTCCCAGTGAAAACAAAGTGGCTTATGCTCTGTGCTGTCAAAATTAATATTGTAAAGATAAAAAAGCTCTACATCCAAACTTAAAGCATTTTGCAGTAAAGGCAGTTAAATCTAAATACATCTAGAGTATCCTGTGATTTCTAGAAGATATCAGAGCGTCTTGAAGAAGGAATGTTGTTTTTTGCCTTCCCAGTAAAAAATACAGTTCAGGGGAGAGTGGATAGAGAGTACTTTTGTGAACTGCCTGGCAAATTACTCTGCTTTGCCTGCTCCTTCTTGTGTTCAATATTTGCCACAAATGGAAGGATAGTCCCTTCTGCTAAATAAGATTTCTCCCTATTCTTTTCAAGAGATATTTGTATTTATATTACTTATGTAACGATTGGCTTAATTTTCTGTGATTTGTATTGTGCGTACACATTTATCTTTCAGAGCAGGGAGCTATTTTCAAGGTAGGCTGCTCTTGAGGAACAAAAGCTAAGTCATATATTGTCATTTTTCATGTCATCCTGAGAACTGTGTAAGTCAATATTTAGCATTTTAAGGCATAGATCTGCATATATCTAATTGGAGCCATAGCAGTTTAATACTTAAAGTTGCAGTAAAGTCTACTTGAAACGTAGGTGAGTCCTCTTCAACACATAGGAATAACACTCAGTGTCTTCCCTTAGCCTACAACACTCAGACCAGAAATGTATCAAATGTTCAAAATTAATTTATCTTCTCTTGATAAACTGGTGAGTAAAACAAATTGTTAATGCTTAGATAAAAAATTAGGTCTTTCTTCTACATATGGCATATGAAAATTTTCCCTCTTGATTCTTGTTTAAAGGTAGAAATGAAAAGTAAGTATTAAGTTTTTTAATTGAAAAGCACTTAAAGGCAATTTCCCTGGGTGTTTGTAGCTGCTGAAATCTTGTTTCTGCTTGCTGAATCAGTCTGCATCATCATTCATGATGAGTTCATGATGAAGGCAAACAAACTCAGAAGACTCAGTCCTGAAGTTCCAATATACCTTTATATATGGACAGACCACCATTTCATCATCCTTGATGACTCCTATGCACCTTCTGTCTGCTTTCTTTCTTTAACTCTCATCTTTAAACTTTCATTTCCCCTCAGCAGAACTGCATAATCAGTACTTTCCTTTTACCTCTATCTTATTTACAGTAATAGTGAGCCTCAAGCACTCTGGTACCACATGGTATGTTGGGAGAAACCATAAAATAGCCGTCTCTGCTTGGAAGGAGGCTTATCCAAACAAAGATCATACTTTCTCATGCAACTCATCTGTGAACAGGAAACCTGCTGTGTGTGCTAAGCAGATACACATCATTTTTTCTCATGTGGACTTGACCGTAATATGTCCTATACTGTTTTAGGGTTTTTTTTGTAATGCAGGTCAATGAGTCTGTGTGGCTCTGATAGCCATGAAGGTTTGTTTAAGTTTCATGCTGGCTGAATAAACACTAGGTTGAGAAACTGCAGAGGTAGTTTCAGTATGATGCATTACTTCAAAGGTAGCATGCCAAACTCTTTTGCAAACATTGAGTAATTATGGGATTGAGTAATTCGAGGTGAGGCTTGTGGTCACCAAATCTTCTCCCATCTGTGATGCTAGGCTGCACCTCTCCTACAAATACCAAAGGTATATCAAACTCTCTTAGGCATTCGTAGCACCCATCACACATTTTTTAGTCTTGAGCAACACTCTTTGCTGTTCTGGGTCAGTGTTGAGCATGGTTATTTCTTCTATTTACATTTTTTATATCACTTTTCCCTTGGATAAGACCAAGACATAGAAGGTTGTTTTGCTAGAATAGATTGACCCATACATATTCTTTTTCCTGCTTGTTCCTTTTTCACAGCTGAAAGAGAGAAGACAGAACATATGAAGAGCCTAGAAAATTCTACCATGAAAAGTTTTGTCCCGAGACCTTCATTCTACTAAGAGAAAGCAGTCTCAAGTGTAGAGGACAGCTGCTGTATTTTCAGGGGCTTCTTGAGACCCATTGTTTAAGGTTTGGGTCAATTTTCCCAGCTATTAAGAGTTTATGAATAAGGCTATCTTTTCTAAATATCAAATCTCTAGAATTAAGTCTAATACCTCCGAAGAAATGTGTGACCTACATTTTATAAAGAGATTTCCTTGGTTCCAGGACATCTTTTAGTGGGGATTATTAAAATTGTTGTTCTCAATCTTTTCAGTTTCATACCTTTTTATATTTTCCCCCCTAAGAAATTACCTCTGGGTTATGCTGGAACTCAGAAGACTATACCAGACAAAAAGGAATCCATAAGATATATTGCCCCTTTCCAAACTCACATTCATTAACCTGTACCTGCTGTAATGTTTGCAGGAAGAAAGGTCAGATTACAATGGAAAATAATTAGATAACAAATTTTGCATGACAGCTGCAAGGGTTGTAAGACTTGAGGAACGTGACTGTCAGAAGTGCTGAGGAACTGCTTCTGCCATCAGCTACCTCCTGAAATTATTGGGACTTAGCACCAGGAAAAACCAGAATCACGATACATTGTCTTGTGAACTGTGGCAGGTGGATACCAGCAATATTTATAAAGAGACCTCTAGCCCTAAACTGTCAGACTGCAGAAGGAAGAGTGTTAAACTCTAATCTCTGATTTACAAGTCTGGCAGCGAATACTACTCACATGGTGTGTGATTTGAATAATGATGTGTCTACTCCTGATCTCATTAACCCTGATTTAATCCAGGACCTTATTTCATTAATTCCTGCAAGCTCTCATACAACTGGTTACACAAACAAACAAAGCCCTAAAAATCTGTAACACTGTAACTATCTTTCCCTCTAAATATTTTCATGATCCCTTTTTATTATGTCTTGAGAAGTCTCAGCTTGTCTTTCAAAACAGAGATGCATCTTCAAGAAACTCAGCTTTAATTTTACATGCCATGGAACTACATGACACTTGCCTTCCCCAGGGTTCAGTGGACTTCTCTGCAAAGGGCTGAGCAATTGTCTTGGTTTGATAGAGTATTTTGTGAGAGGTCTATCAGAGAGCAATAGGAATGTCTGTAATTCTGTAATTTGTCCCAACCTTTTCATGGCACAGTTCTTCATTCTACAATGAAGAATTATGTGATGAAGACCTCTGCAGGAATTTGTACAATTTTTCATTACTTGCTAATTGAATAGAAAAATGGCTGTTTGGACCATCACCAAGGTTTTTAAAGTTTGGCTGAAATGAAAATTTTGAAATTCTGTAAGCTCTGTTTTATGTATTTTGTATGTTTTTGTGTAGCACAATGACTTCCTTTCAGTTTGTATCATTTTTTGTTGTTGTTGTTGTTTCTTTTTCACTGTACAACATCATTTAGAAAAGATAAATCCTTTCTTAAGAAAACCTTCCATATTATTTTCAAAAGAGAATGCAAGATACTGGGTGAGTCAGTTAATGTTCTTATTAGAAAATCCTGCTGTTAAGGATCACATGGTTTGTGATAGGCTTTTGCATAAAGGACTTATGTTACTTTGTCTCTCTCTAAACCTGTCTGTGTCATAGAGATAGTTTATCTGCTTATCTAACACATTACAATTTGTGATAATGTCTCCAAGCACTTTTTTTTCCCAAGAGTGTATGTTGTTGCTTTTTTCCGTATTGGTCATCTCTTCAAATTGGTATGATTGTGAGAAGGAACATAAATACAACAGAAGTTTCTCATATATATTATAAGTATCTTATATAACTATATATATCTATATATGTGCTTTATGTGGTAATATGCATGGGGTTTTTTTTATACTGACAGCAGAAATATTTTTACTACATGAAATATCCATTTTTCATGGTCTAAAACTGTGGTCTGTTACATTTTTTAATAAGGCCAGGTACCTATGGGGAGAAGCTCTTACCATGCTAAATTTTGGCATATCCCACTTTCTACTCAAAGAAATGAGGAACGACATTGCACTTTCAAGCAAAATTAACAATGCTTCTAATAGTTGGGTGAAAATGCAGCCTTTGTGAGAAGCAATTAATTTTTATTTGAAGCTACTTGAGTAATTTAATTCTTCTGGAGCTGGACTGGGGAGAGGATGGCCAAGAAGCACCTTTTGTGCCTCCCCACAGTAGCTCCCTGCAGTATTCAAGGATGCAGTATTCAAGGTGTACACGTGCTGAGAACACCAGGCAGCTGAGGTGCACACAGATGTACTGGGCCATTGCCAGACCCGGGTGAAGGCAGGAGTTCCAGCTGATGAAAGCCTGGCTGGCCATCCATTGCCATCAAGGCTCTAGAGAAGGGAGAAGAAAATTCCAGTTAGAGAGTCTGGCTGCTGAGCATCTTGCCCATGGCAATCCCTGCTGCAGCAGTGCCTTTCGCCCTTAATCCCACTACTCACATATGTTGCTAAATATGTACAGTAAAATAAATTCCCAGCCCCAGGTTAAAACTGGGAAGGAATGTGTGCTGCAGGGGCTCATGAGCAGGTGCTAGCAGACAACTCTCTACAGCAGTCTGAAATCAGGAAGTAGCTTCCAGTTCATCTGCAGGCTGAGAGACCTGCTGCAGTACAGTGTGATTCTCTGGGAGGTTTCTGAAATGCAAAGTCCATGTCAACTCTGCAACTTGTCCACTCTAAATCTTAGAGTATTTAGGTCATCTTCTCTCAAGTGTCTCATACATGGACGGTGTGTCCCCCTGTTCTGGTGACAAGGTGACAAATTTGGTTTTCCTCGCCTTTTTAATAAATTTATAACAAGCTTCTGCTTTTGTACTTCTCACCTACTCTGGGTAACCTGCACATGAAGATCAACAAATGTACTTGCTCTTTTTCAAAGTCTTCCTTAGAGGTGTCACAGTGCATACAAAATGCTCAAGTGCTTGTGCACCTGGCCTGTGCCAATCACTTGTGCTTCTTCGTGCTTCCTGCCATCTGCTGTGTTCATCAGTTATGCTTTTTCTTACACCTAGATTGTGAGGCCTCAGAGAGAGCTACTGTCATTTGAAAAAAATGGGTTAGGATGAATCGAGTGGCTTGGAGTGGCATCCAACACCCAGCATACCATGATTTTCCCTTTTTTTATTGCTCTAATAATAATTTTCAGTCTTGGTCTGGTAAGTGCCTTAAGATGTAACAAATTGCTTCTTTTGGTGGTAGTGAGGCTGATCACTGATGTAGCCAAGCATGTCTCCAAAGCCCACACCACAATGTGCAGAGGGTGTATTCTTTTTTCTTCCTGGCTTTCTCTGAGACAGGTGGTGTTTTATGATAGTTTGTTTTAAAATGTGCTCTCTGCTTTTCTTACTGTTGTATTCCTCACTCTTTCTTGTAGTCTCCATCTCCCTTCCCCCTCCACCCCCTTCATGTTTCCTTAATCCTTTCTTTTCTGGTAATTAAAAAAAAAAGGCACAGTAAACTAATTGGTATAGATTAATATTAGCTGTCTGCTTTTGAACTGAAGTACAAAGTGTGAGGCTAAGGGATGGAACAAGATTTTCCAAAGCTGAGTGAATGCAGAACCATGCATTCATGTTTACAGAAAAGCAGAGCTGAAAGACTGCATAAGACTCAACTAATCTGAGTTTTGTTAATTTTATTATATTTACTCATCTCTTTAGAAGTACAAGGCTTCCTACATATGTAAGAGAGTAAATCCTATGCAGAAGATTTTTATTTATCAGAAGCATGTATGAAAGACATAATAAACAACATAACAAATCTGTATCAAAAAAGGAAGAATGTGAAGATTCTTTAAAAGAGGAGCTCGAGTTTGCTGTAGGATGTGTAGAAAAGGAACAGAGGGTTTAGGTGTGGCACAGTGTGGCCTCCTGTGTTATGTATGGCATTGTAGCTTGGGCATCTCAGGCTGGGATAAACAGGAGAGTTCAGACATGGATTTCACAGAGAAGTACCAGCAGTTTAAGCAGGAGCAGGTTGTACTGTGCCTTCAGTGCACAGTGCTTTTGTGGTTAATGTAGAATACACTGGATGTAGGAGTTAATTTTTTCTCATAACTTCTGGTTTGTCACTTCATAGTAAACTTGTTGCCAGTTGTTTGCATTAAATCTGACCTATCAATTTTTTTACATTGGTGTTTTCAATTGACCCACTATTGTATCAAATGTCTGAGGGATGACCTTTGTTGTAAGTAAAGATTATAAATTAAATTAGTACCAAAAGAAGTACTTAAATCTTCTAAGAACAATGTGCATGACATATGGCCTGTAGAAGCCTTTACTTATGGTGATGTAAGGAACTTATGGTTGTGCAGGCTGGTTCGAGGTGTACAGTAGATAGTGGAGCAGTGTCCTGACATGCAGCTTTGCAGTGTTCATAAGGCCCTTCCATCTGAGAAGCAAGGGTGGCACTCTGGGCTTACCTGAGCATCCATGAAAGCAGCACTTTTCTGGCTGTGTCCAAGGCTTTATTTGTGCTGGGAGAGAGCAAATCAGTGCATCTGTTTTATGTAACACAACAAGAAAAACAAAGGAGGGTAAAGCAGGTCAGAGTCCTCATCCTCAAGGTACCTGTTCTGCTGGAGTAAATACACTGTGCAGTATGTAAAACTTGGTGAACAAATAACTCTTTTCTCTAACAAGCTGTGAATCAGATAGAAGTCATGTGAGCTGCAGAAATAGACTTGATTTTAAAGGCTAGATACAGAAACCAAAGAGAGGCTGTGGTTAGAAATAACCCCAGAACTAGGCACTACTAGCACAAGCCAGGAGGATCATGAACACCTTTTTTTTTTTTCTTTTTTATCCAGTCACATGCCTGACAGACAGCTGGGAACATGTTTTCTATATACTTTGGATAAGCTGATAGTGAAAAAAGAGAGGATGTGGAATCCTGCAGCAGTGGAACAAGAGCATAGCTTTTGTCAGGAGCTCAGAGGATGTGTGCAGTAGCAGTTTGGGATCTGTGCCTCTGTTAGAAGCTGCTACAGTGAGCAATTACTGCACAATCCCCAAACCATCCTTCCCCCTCTGCTTGGTGGCAGAACCACTGGTGGGCGTCTTCTGTCACAACCAGCTGATGGGGAGATCTCAGTCTTGATCACAGTGCTTGGAGGTCCCATGTCCTCCCTCTGTGTCTGGGAACTGGTATTGCCCTAGAAAGGAGAAACTAAAAGCTAGTGATGCAGAAGCTAGGAAAATAAAAGCTAGGTGGTTTCTTATTTCTCCCTGAAATGTTGTTATTTTGCTTTTTACAGAATGTAAAGCTCATGCTATGAGTATATACTGGATTTTAGTGCAGGCAACATCTTTCTGGTTGAAAATATTTTTTGTCTTGATTCTAATTCAGTTGCTGGGAAAGTTTGTTCCAACCTTGATTCAGGATACATTGTTTTTTTTATATTAGAACTACAAGACTCTTGAAAATCAGAGTTACATAACTAAGCACATTTATAATTATTCAATAACCCTTAACTAGTTTTAGTGAAAATGTCACAGGAACTTACTTAGGAGGACTAAATATTGAATTGATGTACTGTGCAGCAGTTTTATTTTGAAGCATTTAATATACAGGGATAATTGAACTCATATATTGTTTGAAACTACAGACACTGTTTGCAGGAAATCATGGTGGCAGGTGTTTCTTGAAATGTAAAGTAAAGCTTTTGAGAAAAGAGATTGAAGGAAAAGCATTCTGTATCTCAGAGGGGTCAGACTGCTCCTGACATTTCCATTGTCACCTTTTGATAATTCAGATGCGTTGTTTCCTCTGCTGCATATGATTCCGGGCTCTTATTCCTGCTCCCATATTTGGATTCCAGCAAGGCACATGCTACAGATTTTTGAATTGTGAAAGACTCATTATTTCTCAGCTTTCAACTCTTTCATTATGCATGTGTCTTGTTTTCAAAAGCTTTGATTTTGATTAAACCTCTTGCTCCCAAGATGCAAGAACTGTTGTTCCCTTCATATGGAAGCCACAGATAAATCACCTTATAGTTTGATAGTGATTCTTCTCATAATTTTTCATGGCTCCCAACTGTTTTGAGGAATGAAGTGTTGGCTTTAGGATTTTGTACCTGCAGCAGTTCAAAAAAGGATTTTGTTGCGTTTTAGAGTCTTGGAAAATGTTGCAGCAGTGTCCTCAAATGTTTTCAGCTGAGTTTCCTGTAAAGGTCACAACTGCTATAGTGAAAACTTGAAACTTTGGTGTAATGAAAATGGCAGAAGTTCTTGTACTTTCCTAACTGTAACTTTTGTGGCTGACCTAATTCAAGCATTTGCTATAATTTCAAGGAAGCCTTTTGATAGAGGGGCAGAAACTTCAGCATGTAAAGACACATAAAGAGAATAAACTTTTTCTTGAAATGTAATAGATGATTCTATTCTGAGGAGAAAAAGCTAGGTCTTGCAAACAGCAGTAGAAAAACTATGTTTTTACTTTGAAAACTGTTAACTGTTCTGTTTGTCTCTCTTTGGATTGACAAAACATGTCATTTCAATGAGAAATGGTTTTTACTTAAAAAAGATATGGTGCTTAATTTATGAATTTTATATGTTAAAATAACCATTTAACAGGGTACAGGTTATATACTGGATATATTGTATTTTCCTATGTGATGGTCTTTCATCACACGATGTAATTTGTTGTTATTTGAAGTTTTGTGACACTGTAAAGCTGACAACTCAGGGATAACATCTTTCAAATTTCCTGTGGCTTATACTGATGTAGAATTGGATTAGAGAAGATCCAAATAAAAGCAGCTCAGGTATTGTTTAGGATTTTGTGTTTCTTTGGAGAAAGTATATTTCAAAGTTTGCTAGAAGAAATAAATCTTTTCACAGTGATTTGGCTGTTGGTATCTATGCAGTATGGTTGAATTCTACTTACAAAAACAATACTATTTTTTATGTATTAAAAGGGTATACAAATTGTAAGGGCCTTTATGCCCCCATAATATCTTTGAAATTGTAATATTTCATGGAATGAAGCTCATTTTATTTTTAAAGTTCACAGTTACTGTTTTTCAGTATCTCTCAGATTGAGACTGCTTCTTCCGAGTAAGAACTGCTTATCATATTGGAATCACACTGAAACCCACGTAGACGGGAGGTAGAAGCTGTCTTTAAATTTCTGGCATCAAGAGAGCATCTTTTAGGTTTAGTGGTTGAAATGCAAGGTTACTTACTTAAGGGTTGGGTTCCTGAGGCATAGTCTCTTGGAAATTACCTGCTATTAACCTGAACCTGCAGTTATCTCTGTGTGGGCTAGGAAGGTGCAACATTTAGACCCATTAAATTTATACCAGGCAGTGCTCCAAAATCAAGAACCATATAGTCCCAAAGATTAGGTTTAGAGATATTTTGAAAGCCGTTAGCACTGTGAAATCCTACCTCTTTGCAAGTGGGTTGTGTGAGTGAGACAGCTGCTCATTCTGCAGAAACATCCCACAGGAGCAGAGAGGTAAAGAGCCAAGCTCTGCACTCAGGATCCCTCTGAGCTCCCTCTCCTGAGGCTCTGTGTGGGGTTTCCATTGACATCTGTCTTGTGAACTTGTCAAGCCTGTTCCAGATAGTGCCACACAGGGATTCCTGGTGAAGGTTCTCACACTGTGTCCCTTAGAGGAGGCTCAGCATGGCTCAGATGTCCGGCTGTACCAGTCCAGCCACCCTGCTCTAGCCAAGGGCAGATTAGCCCGCAGTGGGTGATGACTGTATCTGATTAGGGTGTGTATAAATCTGCTGTAGCCAAAATAAAACCAGAAACCAGTGCAAAATCCTGGTCAGGAGGTACACTGAAGTCCCTGCTGGGCAGGTAGAAGGTTGATCTGTTCCCAGTATTTTAGAGCAATATAATGTAGTCAAATACCTTACCTGTCCAGTGTCTCTTCTCTTTTATTATACAAGCTTTTTCAAGACACAGCAGTCCCTGAACTTGAAACTGGATTATTAGTTTCTGTTCACACTCCTTTAGCATTTAAATTCAGCTGTTCTTGAAGTACTTGTGGCAGATTGAGGACTTCTAACTGAAAGTTTGCTTTCTACTTATTTGTGTACATGGAATTTCTTCTTTAAAAAAAACCCCAAAAATTTCAAACTTCATCTTGAAATCAGAACTAGAAATAGATTTTGTTATACACCAGGGAAAGTTCCCACAAGTCATCTTTGATATGCATGGTTTGCAAACTTATTTGCCTACTCTTTCCTCATGTGGTAGGCTTTGACTCCTTGCAGATCTGGAAGGACTGGGTTACATAGATTTCTATAGCCATTACTGATGCAGCACCAAGATTTTAGGGCCATTGTAGTTCATTTACCAAATATGCAAGGTATTATGTTCAGTATATTTTTTGTAGTAAAATAAAGTGAGCTGACTTTGTATATTTATTTGGCCAGAGTTGTGTTTGTTTTCACTATTTTTTTTAAGAGGAAATGTGGTTTTGAGTAAGGCATTATGTTGTTTTAGAGTAATAATCTATTTTTTACAGCAGGTTAGAGTAGGGACAGACGTAAAGGGCTATGTCAAAATTTCTGAATTTAATAGCACTCGGGTCCCTTTGGCATGAGAATAAGGATGCCTAGCTCTGAATCACAGCTGAAAAAAAGTTCTAAAATCCTAAATTCCCCAAGGTGAGCACTACAGAAAAGAAGGCAGCAAGGAGGCAGAAGCAACATACTAGAGAGAGGAGAGAGGCTGTAATGTCGGCCCCAGTGTTTGCTGCAGGCTACAGTGGTGAGGCTGCTGAAGGCTGGGACATTTGTTTGATTTTGTTTGTAAGTTTTCAGTCTAATCCTGTAGAGTAAGACCAAGAATTGAAAAGATGTACAAAGATCTAAAAGCTGACATCACTTACTGCAGAATGTGTCCTAAGCCAATTAGGTATGGGCTTCCCATAGGGTGTTGCTAAGTATGACTAGGTTTCTGATAAGATTTTAGTTTAGTAGGGCAGGATTGATCTTTACTTGATTTCTGTTTCATTATTTAGACAATTCTCCACTTTTTCTTTCAATACTCTCCAGGATCTGTAATCTCAAGCTGACAGGGTTGATCATGTCATGTTACTTTGGGCAGTAGCTATGAAAGATTATTGCCCTTCTCATGAACATCAAAGGTAACAGTAATGAAAAGTTGCTCAAACAGGTGTTAGAAAGGCACACAAAAAAAAGAAATCCTTAGATAATTTTGGTGACTGCAAGGTACCAAACCTTCTGTATGAATTTTGACTTGGTGGACACTCAGCATGTGTGCCTTTCTTCTTTCCATGAATCATGGACAGTAAAAAAATATAAGACTTCCCACCCTACAAACAAATGCCAGTGTTTGGAAGTTGTACTGTATTCCTTTGCTTTTTTCAGGAGCCAAACAAGGCTTTCTCAAAAAGCTGTCTGCAGCAGCAAAGGCACCAGTGTCATTCATCTGGAGACTTAAGGGTACAGCATTGTTTTCTTTTATAGCAGACAATTTTCTCTGTCATTTTTGAAGCTGGAAAAAGACTTTTACAATTAAAAAACATTGTACTGCTGTTTCAGAATTTGTGAATAGAGGTTTTAATTACATTCTGACAAAAAGAATGAAAAATAACACAGTAGTGACACACAGGAAGCAAGCTCTGGCAAGATGGGGTGCTCCGTAGGATGTTGTCTTGTGGTCTCATTCACATGAGGTAGCTGTTTGATTCACAGGTTCTGTTTAAACGGCAGATATTTTTTAATACACAGTGAGTTTGTCACCTAGCTGCAAAATTAATGTAAAGCTCTGGGTGAGGTCATTTATCATACTTTTTATTTTTTAAGGCTATGAAAAAGAAGCTTGTGGAATAATGTATGTGTTAAGTCTAGTCCACTTATTTTAGAAAGTGTTATATTCTTCTAAATGCATACAGTTTTCTTAAATTCTCACATGGTTCACTTTTTTCCAGAAGTATGCACAATATTTTCTCTAAAAACAGCAGCATCTATCACACAAATATCACACATCTTTCATACACATATGCACATTTGTTATTTCAGTTTTTATGGTTACTCTGAGGAGTTGTCTTTTAGATACTATTTTACCTACCTGTGTGATGGCACTAGATAAAGGATTTACTGTACCTTCCATAGGCAGTAATTTATCAAACTTTTTTCTCTGCTAATGTACTGATACACAAAAAATGCTTTGGGCAGATGTTGAAGACTATTAGTGTTGTATAGCTAAAAGGTCAGCTTTGAAATAACAATTATTTTGAGGAATTAAAAGGTTAAAAAAATTTATGAGATTTAGGTTTAAGGTACATCCTACAGAGAATAACTTAAAAATTCTTTCTTTACTGGATGCTGTTCACAGATGACAACTTCATAAACTTCAAACAGAAATGTGCTTTCTATGCTTTAGTGCTCATGTCTGATATGCTGAAAATCTAAATAAGATCTACAGTATTTCCTGTGTGTGGTACAATGCTGTGGGGCGGTGGAAGTCGATCCTGCACTGGGATGTAGAAGAGGGAAGTGAATGTAAGAGGTGAAAGAGAGAAGGAGAGGTAAAGGTTTTTCTAATGGGAAGAGTTCATCCAAAGCCTTTGCCTGTCTCTGATGCCTGTTTAATGTAGATCTCATCAAATTTGCAGATGATATCAAACTGGGGGAGCAGCTGACATGTTTGAAGGCAGGGCTGCTCTTCAGAGGGCCCCAGACAGGAACATTATGGAATCCAGCAAGGACAAATACCAGTTCTTGCCCTGGGTAGGAGCAATGCTGGCAGATCTGCAGAGTGTGACCTGATAAGTTTGGGAGCAACTCAGCTGAAAAAGAGCTGTGGGTCCTGGTGGGCAGCAACATAAACACATGCCAGTCTTGTATCCTGGCATCAACACAGTGAACAGCATCCTGGGCTGCATTAATACCCTGCAGACTGAGGGAAGTGGTAATCCTCCTTTAGCTGGCACTCATAAGTCCACATCCAGAAGACAGCATCCCATTTGGTGGATGGGATGAGAATTTTGCATAAAGGGAAGATACTGATGAGCTGAAGCAAGTTCTGTGCCTGTGGAAGCTGGAGCACATGCTCCCTAAGGAGATGCTAAGGGAGGAGTGGGCTTGTTCAGCCTCAAAACAGGGTTTTGAGGGGACCTACTGCTACATAAAAGATTGTTATGCAGGAGATAGAGACATACCCTTCACAGTGATGCCTGGTGGGCAGGACAGGAGAGAGCAGATGGGACTTGAGAGGACTTGAGAGGAAAGTTCCAGGCAAGGTATAAGGAAAATTTCTGTCACTATGAAGTCAGTCAAGCAGTGTGCTTCTGCAGCTTCTGTCCTTTGAGATTTTCAAGACCCAGCTGGTCAAACAGCCTTGAACTGGTCTGACCTCAGAGATGACCCTGCTTTGAACTGAATTGGAGTAGGGACCTTCTGAGTTCTCTCTCAGCTTGAGTGGTTCTGTGGCTCTAGGATAAAGCTTGGAGCCAAAACTTCTTTTTTTGCTTATTTTTTGGGATATGGTTATAAGCAAATGGTTCAGCCTCTGTAGCTGTCAGTTGTCAGTTGTAAGTGGAGGTAATGCTGTTTGTTTGCCTCAATGCTGTTTCAAGAGAGGATAAATGGAAGGTGATGATATTCTGGGTGCCTTGTCAAAGCGGGTATAGATGCAGTTAGGCTTTTACAGTGCCTAAGAAGCTGATAGGGAGGGTACTGTGCATCTCTAGCAGTAACTGTGAAGCTGTTTTCTGTGGATTTACTTTTGTGAAACCCCACCATATATATATTTTCAATATATATTGTCAATCACCTTAAAAGGTAGTGAGCAGCTAAACGTGTCAGTGTTAGCAACAGCTCTGACAGCAGTCTCGCTATATGCTTCTGCCAATTATGGTCACATTTGTCATATTTTCCTAGTTAATATTTTTTTTCCTGCTATGGTGACTGTTTCTGTGGGCTTCTCACCAGAGGTGAAGCAGACTTAACTGCCTTTACATCAGGAGCACTGTACTGGTTCTGTCCTGTGTATCAAATGTACAGCTCACTGCTTGATAAACTGAGAAGTCTGTTTTTTTCCCTCCTCACACCTTTCAGCTTAGGTGATCTTTTCTAAGAGATTTTTAAAGCTGTCCTAAAATTTTTACACATAAATAAGGAGTTATTTTAAAAAGAAGAACAATAACACCCATTGGAAAAGGTTACTGAAAATTGTTTTGTTTTTGTGGCATTTCAACTTTATAAGAGTCTTTGAGGTAACATTAGAGCTGGCAGAGGCGTGTACATAGATGTTTTAAGAAATCTTGGGAGCTTGAGAAGATTCTGTAATACTTTTTTTTTAAACTGTTTCTTTTTTTTTTTCTTTTCCCTCTCTACCTGTCCTCTGCAGGAAATAAAGAAAGACATGAAGAAAGAAAATACTGCCAACAAACCACCAGAGAAGCCTATAAATGAAGTTTCCAATGGAAGCCCTTTACTGTTGTCTGAGACAATTATTAGAACCAACAGAAAAGGTACAGTATATGGACATTAAATGCAGATTAAATTCAGGCCTTCCAAAGAGCAAAATGCAAACCTTTCTTGTTTCTAGAAATAAAGCTTGAGTCTATTTAACTGAAAAGGCATAGTAAGAATAATAACAGTAACAAAAATCTTTGTCCTCTTGAATTGGCATATATGGATGCACGTATAATATTTCCACATTAATTTGCACAGACATCTCTTTCTTTTTAAGGAAATCCCTTCCCCATACATTTAATTAAGGAAAGCTATATGAGGAGATTGCTAAAGCTTATTTTAATAAGGAACTGGCAGCTTGTATATATGGAGGTTTTTGCTCAGGGATGTCACTCTACATTCACATATTCATGCTTTATCTGGGACAGAGAGCTCTAAAAAAGGGGGGGGTGGAAGGTGGAAAACATACTACTTAATGCATTAGTTTTTTGGGAAGTGTTTTTCACTGTCTTTCATTTGAGACTGGAATATGTGCTCTTCATGTCTGGCTTGACTCCCAATGCAGATTCCTATGTAGGGTTTTGGGTTGCTAAAATGAAAGCCTCCAAATCTCTCTCATTCCCTAGCTCCCAGCCCTGCTTTCGGAAATATCAGAACAAAACAAAAAAATTGCAGTATAAATGCAGGATTTTTCTTTAGGTTATGTTTATGCTCCTGTTTGTTTGTAGGAGGACAATTGGGTCTGTGCACGAGATGAGCAATAATTTTTTTCTGCAGAATTTACGGGACAGTTTCCTGCTTGCTGTCTTATACAGAATAATCTGCTGTCATTAATCATTGCCGTAATGTAATTTCCATTTTGGCATGTCTTCTATACTGTTAGGACTGTTATGGACATTTCCTCTTATGCATGATCAGCTAACATTTTATCTGAGCTGCAGTTTCAGTAGAGATCTTGTACTCAAGGTTTACAACAGCAAGTGAAGAAGAATTAATTTTTGAAAAATGTATGACTTCCTTTAAAATGTGAAGCGGACTAATCTCTACCTCTTTTGCAAAGATTGATATCCTCTAAAAGAAAAGACTGGAAGTAAATCTCAGAAAACTTTGTCTTTTGAGCTTGCAATGTCGTCTTGAATCTGGAGACATGTCCAACATTTCTGCTTTGGGTCATAGGTTTTTCAAGCAACAGCAGAATTCAATTACTCAGAATTATTATTTTTCATGGCTGCTATACAGAGCCATATGAGTAGTTGGGAAATTATCTAGGGACCAAGTTTGTTCCATATTGCTTCAGCTGCTATTTGGAGAAGGCTAATAGCTGTGGCAGATGCAGAGATTTGGTTCAGTCACAAGGGGATAGCACTCCAAATATGATTCTTACAGCACTTTCTCCTCCTCTTTCTTCCCTCTGGCTAGAAGCTTTGAAGGAATCAGGAGAGGAAGATTTTTCTGTCTCTTTCTGAAGAATACAAAACCTCATATTTACTGAAAGGAGAAAAGCAAAGTCTGACATGAAGATCTGTAAATTGAGGTAGGGTTAGGTTTGGAAGTAGCAGATTTTGTATTAGGATATTATTTCACTGGACTTTGTTGGTGCGGATTGCACTTCTCATGGCCACCTGTACACCATGTCAGGCTTGGTGCACTGTTCATGCTGACTGCTTCTCCACAGCCATTTCCATTGCTGCAGAAAAAACAGGTCCAGGAGGCCATGATCTGGCAGCACAGCCAAGGATGCACTGAGGACAACAAGGACAAGAGAACTTCCCTTTGTTTTTCCTGGGATCAGTTTGAGCATTGTGCCACAGTAGCTTTGTTTAAGTGTGAGCAGCTGAGCAAATAGTTACTGCTGTGTAAAGAAAGATTTTTCTAAGATCTTTGTTGCCAATCTCCTTGTGGAAAGTGTTGCCATATCATACTGAAGAGGGAGCCCTAAATGCCATGGGTGTTATTTTCTTGAAGTGTTCTTGTCCTGGGACTTCTATTAAATCCTAACTCAATCTGTTTCCTGATCACAGAATGTGACCAGAAGGACACGAAGGAGAGTATAGGGTTTTTGCGTTTGGTTCATTGGTTGGTTTGTTTCCTTTTTTCCTCTTTGTTATTAGGAAGTGAGGAGGACAGAGATGCATCCTAAAGGTCTTTAGCCACTGTTCAGCAGTGAAAATGATAGGCAGTACTGTTTCTTTACTTGGGAAATGTAATAGTGCTGCTTGCAACTTCAGAGAAGATCCAGTGATGTGGGAGGGAAGGATTCTGTGCTGTTGCATTGTTTTTATTACCAAAATGATGATAAGTGCTATTCTACTGCTGTGGTATTATATTGTGTAGTTTTACTACTTAGCTTGGTTGGCCTAATTTAAGTGTCAGCACTTTAGCAAGCTTTTACGTTTTGAGGAGAAGAATCTTGGCCTCTTGGGCTTCTGGCTTGTAGAGAGTTTTTCCTTGAGAAATATTGACAAGTGTCCAACAGTGGTATTCAAGTAAAATAGCTAAGTTATTTTTAAGAAGCATCTAAGTAACTAAGAGGAAAAGAATGAATTTCTGAACTAAAAAGGTATTTAGGATCCAACTTTATATCCTGGGTTTTTTGTGCTAATTATTTCTAACTACTGTGTTGAAATTAGGGGTTCTAATAATAAAATCAGTGTAAATTGAAATAAGTGGCTGCATAATACTTATTTTCTGACTGGGGTTAAACCACAACAGTAATGGGTGTTACTGCTTTGGATTACATGTGTAGTGTAGGAACAAATAAAAGGTGTAACCCTACCAGCAGTAACCTACCTGGGTTATTATTTCCATTACATAGAAAGGGTTACAACTGGTTGTGTGTCACCATTTGTGAATCACTCAGGTTTTTGTTACAAAGGCCACGAGGAGATGGATTTGAATTTTCTGCTTTTCACTGTGGGCAGTAAAACCAGAATATATCTCATCCTTTAATGATTCTTGTTGACCACAGATATTAGTGACCTAAGGGAAACAAACAATGGTGATCACTGCTGTGGTTGACATAATTTAAAAAATGCTATTATACCTGGCCTTGATGCATTTGTGTAGCTATTTCCTCTCTTTACAGGGTTGTAAGTACAATCTAGAAGTCAGGGCTACACCTAAGAAATAATGGGGTTATTTCCTAGATCTGCCACGCAGTTGCTATGGAACTTTTGCTAAATCACTTAAACTGTTGGCCAAATTGCCACACTTATCTTCCTAGGTCAGGTATTTTAATATGTATTGATTTTTCAGATAGGCAGGGCTTTATTTTTTCTGATTTATTGCAGTGACATACCCAAATTTATGAGTAACTTCCATGTATTTCAGGTGTCTCTGCCTTAGGCTGTCTGTTGGCAAAACCTGGTTTATACCTGTCTCATTAAGAGCTGTTCCAGCATGGCAGTGGTGGCAGCTGACATCCAGGAAAATGAACATTTTAGCTGAGCACTGCCATGGGGTCATGCTTCACCCCTGAAAGGCTCGGGAAGGGCCCATTTGCTGCGGTGTAGGGATGGGGTTGGGGATCACGATGGCCTTGTGCTTTCCCTGGCTGTTCCCAGGGCTGCAGCAGCTCTAGGCTGGTTTGGTGGGTGCTTCAGCTGCTGCAGCTTCAGCCCTGCCTAGAGGAAAAGGCTGTGGCACTGAGGCACCTGTCTGAAGCTGTAGGCATGACAGATGTTGGTTGGCTTGCATATCCATTGCCAGAAACTGGGAGGGATCATTCTTTTGCTTCTTCCTATAGCTCATGAGCCAAGAAAATCCTTTCCTCACCACGAATGAGTCTTTGAGTATAACTTTTCCCTGCTTCAGATTTTTTTGTTGGCATATTCCTATTGTTCTAAAACTTCTAAAACTTTAATAAAGCTGACATTTTAAAAAAAAAAAAAGCTTAAAATAGCTTTTTTCTATTTAGAATTGGTATTGTTTCACTTTGCTAATAGCAGGGTCAGAAAGCCTTTTCTTCCCCGAGAACATTTTCAGATTGTTTGAAAAAAGCAAAATTATTGCTGTTGTTGCGATTATTTAATAACATAAGAAAATTACAACCAGGTCTTGGAACAGAAAAGATCTCTGAACTGAAAGATATCTTTTTTTTCCTTAAATGCTTTTCCAACATGGTGAAATTCCATCTCTTCTAAGTTAACTTTCAAAATCTAAAAACAGATCCAGAGCTGTGCAACAGTGTCAAATCTGTCATAAATTTAGTACAATCTTCATTCAGGTATAAAGGGATATGATGGAAACTTGCCTTCAATAATCTTTAAGTGTTAAATGTCCATAGCTTATTTTAGAGTAGTTTTGTTCTGATTTTTGAGTATCCTATTTTTAAGTACCTTATTCATTGCGCTGTTTAGTGTGTCTGGGAACAAGAGCCCACTTGCTTAGGTCAAGTTGCAAAACTGGAACTGATAGACTCTATTTTGTAAGTGAGCTAACAACAATTGTTATATGAGTAAACATATTTGAGGCAAAGATATATTGCCTTGTCAGATATATTTGTTTTCTATAAACTGTAATTGCAGGCTGTGTTGAGCCAGCAAATCTGGAACAGTTTATCACGTGTTACATGTTCTTAATCAAAGCCAAATACTGAAAGCAAGGAAAGTTTTTTCTAGTTCTTTTGAGAATTATTTAATTTACCTTCCAGCCTACATTTAAATAATAGAGAGCATTTGCATGCAATGCTAAAAGGGAAGTTTTGTGTAAATAGGTTTGATGATATAATAGGTTTAATTTAGGAATAAATAACAAGTCTGTTGTATGCAAAATGGAGATTTAAGTCAATTTTTGTAAATTAGAAAAATGGGAAAAGTATTTTGAAAGAATAATGCTTCCTCATTTTGTTAGATAGTTTATTTTTTAGATATAAAAAAGGCACCCCATTTATTAGTAACACAAGCTGTTGGCTTCTCAGCATATGAGTGTGTTGACTCTGAATCTTATATTAAATAATCTATGTAAGCTATGATTCTGGTCATGTTTTTCAACAGAAAGGCAAACTTCAAAATCTTTCTTATAAAATATTTTATTACCAAGAAGTGCAAGAGACTGCCTTCATCATGCTTGATGAGGTGTCTGACCCTCAGTGTGGCCAGCTTTGGTTTTCCTTTCAAACACAGTGAGTTTGAAGGCATTGATCTTCCTTTTGTTGGATTATTCCTCTGCTGTTTACACATTCAGGCCTTCTCCACAGACAGGCTTTGGTGTTCCCTTGCAAATACTGCCAGCTTCAGAGAAATTATTGCTAGCAGGGAAAAAAAATCCCTTTCATTTTTAAGATCAGCTAATTGGTGTATAATCAGTATACAGTTTACACAAATATGCACAAGAACATACTGCTCAGCCTATTAAGGTTAAAATATGCACACAACATATGACACCAACCCAAAACGAGACATAAAAAATTAATGGCACAGGCAACTTGAATGTGCAAAATATTTAGTCTTTGAGTTTAAATACCATATCTGCATATGCATATGTAGTGTCTCACATAATACACATTTTCTTTAAAAGCACTGCTCTTTGAAAATAAGGGTGAAAATTATCCCAGTATTTAGGTAAGCTACACTGACCTGGAAGTCAATGCTTTCAGTTCAGAGGGGCAGGAAAAGATACCAACCAGTCTGTGCAGGACATGTGGTTGTGTCATTGACATGATTTTTTATTTGACTGGTAGAAACATCTAAGTGCTGTCTTCTTGGCAAGAGTGGAATGGTTGCTCACTCATTCTTTTCAAGTACATCTTGTTTATGACTTCAATTTAAATAATGACTTGAGATATATAGAATTTAAATTTCTTTTCCTGTTTTATGGACATTTGCTTCCCTGGTATTCAGTTAAGGTTTCATTATCTATCCAGATTCCAGTATCTCGTTCCAGGAGATAATTTCTTTTCTTGTTATTCACTGTGCAGTGCCCCCTATCTTTTTTTTTTTTTATCCTTCTTGCTTATCATTTCTTTTCAGTTACTCTTTTCTTGTAGTCTTCAAAATGCCTGAATGCTGAGCCCTGACTTAGTTTCTGCAGTTTTGCAGAGTTGGATCCTTCCACTGGTGTGGCATGCTAGTATTATGGGGATCTGTGCAGGAACAACCTATAGAAACAAGAAGCAAAAATCACTCTGGGTTTGAAGTGAAATTCCAGGTTAATTCTATCCTCTGGACATCTGTTTGACTCAGTGGCTGTCTTGTGTGTCTTATAGTTAGCTTTAGGAATCCCATTTATGGACCATACTGGGAAACAATGAACAAAAACACAGCCACTGATTCAAGGAGCTGACTATATATATACACACCTCTGGGTGTACATATTATGTATGAAACAAGGTAACAAATAACTAAAAAAAAAAAGAGTAATGCAAGAGAAGATGCAATACTTGGGCAATTGCTAGCAGGCTGTTTTCAGGTTTCTTGCAGACAGAGCACACTTGTTTTAATAAAACATTTAGACCTGGATCTGCATTTGGAAAATGGGAGGTCGGTATGGAGAAAACTGGGACAATGGTTTAGAATTTAATTTTATCCTGTTGGATGCTGGACAGGACAGAGAAGAGGCAGAAGATGACCTTTTCATATGGAGCCTAAAGAGATGTGGGAGAGCAGTCACTGCTGGGTATTGTCAGCTGCCTCCAGATGAAACAGAGGGAGGTAGTTACGGAAGCAGATGAGGGTACCATTTAGTTTAGTTTAGTACCATTTAGTTGGTTATTTTTATTTGAGCTAGAGCCAGAATTATACTTGTATCAATGAAAAAGCAGAGAGAAGTGAATTTTTAAGGAAGAGAGTGAGAGGGAATAAATGAAGAGGTGGAACAGGGCTACAGGGAGCATTGAAAGAATAAGGAGAAGAAAGTATTTTTACAAGCAATTTATGTTTATGCACATACCCAAATATGCTGCAAAAATGCTGTTGAGGAACAGTTTAGAGAGTGGCAGCTTCTCTTTTATGAACACTGAAAAATTTCTGTCTAATCAGTTAAAGGATTTTTTTCATTTCTAAAAGCTTTGCAATACATTTTACACGCCTGAAGTACAAAATTGTCCAATATGTCATTTATCATTTGTACGAGCCATTTGCGAGCTCACTTTTATCACAATATGTAATAACTGTCCACAGGATACTAATCAAGAGAAAAGGTGTTGTCAAACTCAGGTGCAAAATGTTTTTTTTGTTTATATTTTATATATATTTATATATTTATATATTTATATATTTATATTCTATTTACATTCTATTATATTTCCAAATTTATATTGAAATCTCCCCTAAAGAATGCAAAAACCAATAAAATGTGCTGGTTGTCGAAGTAACAAAAGCAATGAAGCCTCCTCTTGTTTCCCCACCACAAAAGTGACTTGATTTTTCCACGAGGTTCAGCAGGGAAATGTCTCCCTGCTGCCAGCAGTTCCCTTTCTCAGTGCTGCTGGACAAGTCACTTGGCACCCAGCAAGGCCTTGCTGCCTTTGAGGTCCGTCCCTGACCTTTTGCCTCTAGACTGATCTGTCTGTGTCTGTCTCCTTTAGCCTTTCATCTGGGTGGTGTGGGATTTTTGAGGAAAAACATGGCTAACTTGATTTGAAAATTAGCAGAACAATCTTTCCTCCCCTGCTCCTTCTTGTCTGTAATTAAGGAATAACAGAAGATGAGCAGGGTGGTTCACCTGATGCTGAGCCTTGGAGCAAGACTTTTGGGATCTCAGTGCCAAGACACATCTGGCAGCTGTGACAGAAGAGAGCTGGACTTCCTGTTCTGTGGTAGAGACAATGAAAGCAGAAGAGAAATGAAGGGATACTTTTGTGGAATACAGAACACAGCTCTATCTGGACTGAAAATTTGTTATCAAGAGAATATATTTTGTGCAAGTTAATATATTTTCCACGAGCCCTGAAACTTCACAGGTGTACTTTAAACTGGGTCAATAACACTTTTCTTGTTGTTCTTTCAGTTAATCTTGATGAATTTGTAAGTGCTAAGTTAAATATGTCCCTGTAAATGTGCAAGCACACTGACAGGCAGATCTTTAGTTCAGAGCTCCTTTACCTGTGCTTGATTGGGTGGTACCTGGATGGTGCTGCATTGATTTTGAGGAGATGAGGAACTGGTGTAAACCTTTCCTGGGGGAAAAAACCAGCTGTGCAGCTGTTTACATCCTTCCCCCCATGGCCTGTAGATAAGAGTAAGCTGTGCTGTATAAGTTACAGCACTAATCAGCATCCTGAGGTATTTGAAGGCTTCTGGCTCCTGGACAGCCATAAAATCCTTTGGATGATTTCTGGGGTTGTAGGTGAGAAGCACCGTCTGTCAACAGCTCCCTTGGATCTCCTTCAAATTGCAGTGTCATGCAGCATGAAGGCCTAAATAATTTGGATAAATGATTGATAGGAGATTTTATTTTTTAATCCAGTAAGTACTCTTCCATAAAAAAGATTTTTGGATGTAGATGAAAGTTTAATGTAAACATATGTTTTGTACTTTTGTTTAAAAAGCTCCATATTTGCACTCTTTGCATTGGCATCAAGTGACTTATTCTGCTGCTGTTGAGTCACTTCAGTGCAGGAAACCTTTTGATTTCTGTCTATTTGGACCAGCAGGAAACTACAATCATTGAAGACCTTCCCCATCTGATGGAATAGTGTTTATAAACCCACAAGAAGTTTGGAACAGTAAGTTCCAAAGAAGTTTGGAACAAACTTCTGCAGAAAGTGACCAGAATGTACGTAGCAAAGAGGAGCTGTGGCTGCTGGTAGGAAGGAGCATCACTGATTGTGGGGTTTAGGAGAGCTGAGCAGAGTTGTGCTCAGAGATGTGCTGTCCCAGGAGCCTCTGAGCCAGCTTCTTGTTGGGGCTTGGATAGCAGTGTGTGTCTGAGGAGGGGCTTTGCCTCTGAACACACTTTGCAGAGGTATTTTTCACCAGTTTTTTTGCCCTGCTCCCTTTCCCATGTGCATACATGCAATCTCTAGAGTGGTTTAAGCAAAGTTTTGCTGTTCTGCAAGTGGCAATAAACTGTATGAAAGCAATTCCCATAAGGCACATTGTTCGGGCTCTTTTATGATGTATGGCAGATTCTATGAAACATTTTATTTTCAGGAATTGAAAGATGCTTTAAAAACAGTCTTCTAGTAAAACACCATGCCTGAAATAAACTTGTCACTGCATTCATTTTAATTTTTTTTCACACACTGTGTGAAATACTTTGGTTCATGGGGTAAAAAGCCCCTGAAATTAGGGAAATTTGGTTTGCTAATTTGAAAAAACACATGGAGGTATCAGACAGTGTTGACAATTCATGACCTGGATTATCCCGAGTAAGATGGCATTTTTAGCTATTTAGGCTTTCAATTTTCAAATTCCTGGATTATGAAGGTGCAGTAACTTGAAAAATAAGATAGTTTGCCTACTAAGGTATGTTTTCTGTTTCCACTGGCATAGTTTGTCAAATTTTATTCATTGAGTACTTCATACATATTTTATCTTATTTCAGAATTTTCTTCTTTACAGTCTACCCTACCATTATCAAGGTGCACACAGCAGACATTGTGCTGTTATTAGTCGTGTGGTGTGGTGTACAGTACCATTTACCCTATTTTTTGTGGTTATGTCACTGTTTTCTAGCATTTTTTCTCAGTTAAGCACCAGTCATTTGCATTAGTTCCCATTCTATATCTTTTTGCATTCCCTTTTAAATTATAAATACATGTTTATGCCTGCTCCTTTCTTGCTGTTAATTTGTAGAATCATCCTCTATAAAAATGCAAAGCATGCTGCTGCTGATGGTTAGTTTCCAAGCTTGTTGGTAGGGTGGTTGTGCTTGACAAGGGAGTGAAATGTGGAAGTGCTGACAAGTGGCTGATGGCTGATTCTTGGCCCCAAGCGCAGGATTGCGAGATGAAAGATTATTATTATCTGTCACACAGCAAGGGCCGTTATTTCCTAACTTCGGCGCCGACTTTATTTAGAAACAGAAGTGGAGGCTGGGTGAGTTCCTCGTGGTGAGAAGCAGCTCCCTGCAGATGCCCAAATTAGCTGGGAGTGATTGCAGGGCTGTAGTGCCACTGGCATGGTCCTCTGGGCTGCACGCTCTGGTGAAGGCCCTCACGCCTTCAGCTCTTACTGCAGCATCTTCTGTGGCTGCGTATTTGTAAATTGGCCACTCTATTCCACAGACTTCCAGAGAGCACTGGCACCTCTGTGACAGCCCAGGATATATCTGCTTTCCCCCAAGAAATCTAATATTGCATCTAGGGACCAGGTTTTACCAGGTCTCTACCCAGAGAGAGCTCAGCCTAGCGCAGAAAATAAATACACCACTATGGAAATTCACAGATTAATACCACACAATTCTGACTTTCCATGAACTCTAATCATCATAATACTGTTACTTAAAACACAAGTTGTTATTGTCTTTTCTCAGTATATTATGATAATATTTTTATTAATGATGTGTCCAAGCCTGATGCCATTGTTAAGACTTCCTTAAAGATTTCAGGCATTTACTTTGTATTTCCAAGCTGGTTGTCTTGTCCTGTACTAACGTGTTTAATTACTGTACATTTAGTACCAGCTGTACCTTGTGCTGGCTTCTGTTAGACTCCTGCTAGATTCCAGATGTCCCTGATGTATAGAGTCTGGTATCCAGCTCTGCAAAAGCTGCAAGATGCAGTGTCAGCCATTTTTGCTTCATTTTGCAACTGCAGTCGTAAGACACCGTGCTTTTTCAGACACAGGAATTCTTTGTTAGACTATTGACTCAGCATAGTGTTATCCTAAATTACAAGGGTCACAGTTACTTCTGGGAATTCATAAAAGGTCAGGAAGTCTTCAGGAAATTATTTTAAAAAAAAAGGTCCAGTGGCCTTCGGAAAACCAAAAGATTCAGTCATATGTGTGGACAGTCACAGTTACGGAGCAAACAGAGTAGTGGAAAACAAAAGTAACAAATTCTGAATGTTAGCCTGAGGCTGTAGTTTCATGAAGATGTTATACTTGCATTGCCACCAAAAAAAGAGCCATTTTTCATTTTTTTATTCTTCCTATGTTCTGGTACAAACATTTGGCTACATGGTGGGCCAGATGAGGAAAATGTTCAAGGTTAGCATTAAACTAGCAAGAGAAAAGCTTGTTTTTAATAGCAGGTCTGTTCCTTGCCTACCTCCTCATACTGCTTCAGAAGCACTTGACCTGACAGGATGGCAAGGAGTGTTGCAGGACCTGCAGGAGCTGAGGGATCAGCAGCACTGCCTTTTATTTGGTTGCAGGTGAAAATAGTTCCAAAAGTTCTATGAGAGAATGATGGTTTGTCAAACCTTTTTAAAGCTAGTCATAGTCATTCAGTTAACCACTAAAGAAAATTGCTGTCTTGTTAGTTTCATTGTGAGCATTGCTCTTCACTTTTCTCTTGTGTTGGGAAGGTACAAGCATTGGTCATTGTCCAGAAAAGCCATCACTGCTGTTGCATACAGAACTCTTCTTATGCAGATGCCTTCTTGCCTGCCAATTCTACATCTTGTAACCACAGAACAGTTTTGGAGATGGATTTCATTACTGACACAACTGACTGGAGCCAGAGGCCCATTTATTCACAGTTTTTAAATTTGAGGAAGTCACTTAATGGAAAAGACAAGAGGAACTTAACAGTTATTTTTAGGAAAAGATAGTGTTTATCCCAGCAAAACTAAAAATGCTGTTGAGACATTACAAACTTGAAACCTAGACAGTTGTGGTTTTGTTCTTCCATAATTATTTTAATGTGAAGCAATTTCTCTTAATGCATACTCTATAGCCCTATCAGCTTCAGTAGTCCACCACATACATTTTTATATCTATGCAAATTGGTATTTTCCTATGTGGTGTATGAAAAAAAACCACAAAAAAGCTGGAAACCAATAATGTCAGAAAAATAGTAAACCTGATAATTTGCTTTCAAATGCACAAAGAACATTTTGAGCACTTTCACAAATAAAAGTGATATTATTGAACAAATGCATCAACATGAGACCTGACAATAGTTTTGTAGCAGACTGTATGATTCAGAAAGTAGTGAAGACTGTACAGATGCCATTTAAAAGGCTGCTAAGTTGGTAAGGTATGAAACCAGCCTGCTTGCCTTGCCTGGCATCTGGAAAGTGTGGAAATGTCCTATCTAAGGAAAAAAGACCAAAAAATGAAAGGGACAGTAAGCTGGAAGGAATTGCTGGGTTCAGCATGGAGAGCTCATGGTTAACTTGATGCTAAGGAATCTTAGGCAGAGTTCTGGTGCAAGTTTTGGGTAGTGGCCAAGTGCTTTGACCTGGGAATTGAAGTAGTTTGTGTAATACTGCTGTGGAGGGAGAAAAGACAAAGATTAAGGGAAGTTTTGGTGGCAGGGTCAGTAGGGGATCTTGCGTGCAGTTGCATCATTGGATATAATTAGGAGAGTTGTGCAGCTGGATTCCAGGAGTTGTTAATTTGGCAGGAAGTTTCATCCTTGCACAGATCAGAACTGACACGAAGTCATCCCTACTCAGAGCACATTGTCAGAAGTGGAAGTGGTTGTGGCCCTAGAGGCAGAGCAAAGGGTATTGAGGTGAAGAGTCATCAAGTATGATGACTCCATGCCCAGATGTATCATGGAGTGGGGAAATCTGGGTTAGCTACTGGATGAGAGACTTGCAGCAAACAAAGCAGCAGGGGTTTTTTGACATGAAGTTCTGTACCACTTAGGGGTTGGGATTTGGTACATTGTATTAAGACTGGGATACTTCTGTACAGAAGCCTTTCAGTGTCTAATTTAAAATCCAGGAAAACTAGCAAAAAGCTGAAAATACAAGGTAAGTAAATATCACCAGAAAGGTGATTGGAATAGGAGAGAGAATGTTTAGTTTGTTCATCGCTTGCTATTTTGAGAATTATGGAAATTAAAAGGTAGACAAACTTTTATAATAAAAGACTGCAAACCCAACCAGCACATGTTCTGCAGTCAGGTTGTAGGAAGCTCTGTGCCAAAAACTGGGTAAACAAGTGTGAACTGACCACTTCCAGAAAGAGGCAGAGTGGTTAAAATCCAGCACATGAGTTTGTTTGAACTATGTGCTGTGTTTTGGGGCTTCCCCACCATTTCTGTTGTGAAATTCAATGCTTGATGCAAGAGTGACACACTGCTCAAGTGGTTATTTGAAGTTAATGTTTAGAAACATAATGCAAACTGCATTATCTTTGGGACGAAAAAATATTTATTGTGGAACTGGACCACTTTCTGGTAGTCTGCAGTGTAAAGGAGACAGATCTTTAGTAGCTATTTCATTATGTAAGGTATTAAAGATTGTATTAGATTTTCAGCTTTTCAGTGTAAACACTGGACCTAACAGAGAAACTACTACCACACTGAAGGCTGTTTTCAATAAGGAGACAACTGATTAGTGTACAATATAGAAAACTATGAAGACTTTATTTTCTTCCTTACTCTTGTTTTTCAAATCCAAAAATGTAGTGTGGGAGTCAGAACTTCTTTTGAAATAAAAATTTAATTAAGTCCTTGAAGGGGAAAAGACAAATTTGTCATAAAGAGATTCTTCAAAAATGGCATGTATTTTCATGAAAACATAATTGTTAAGGTCCTGAAGAAAACCTATTATAAACTTCATTTCACAATAAGAAGGCTCTGATGTTGTTTTCTGAATACACAAATACTAGTTTGCATATGACAGAAGAGTCCTTGAAATCATATTAGCAAAGACACTCTTGTCCTGTGACATTCTAGAGGCCTTTGCTACTAGGAGTTTTATTTTCATTTCCTAATGGAACAAATATTTTTTTAAGAGCATCTGTTTATTTGCCCTATTCCCCTTGATTTTTCTGAACCCTCTGCATGACACCAGCTAGAGTTGGCAAAAGAGTAGAGGTCTTTAATGCATTTATAGGAACATAATATTCTTTTAAATTGAAAGCTGAATAGGGGAATTAGTGCTTTTAACTGAATGCAAACCTCAATTCTGAGAGGCAACAGGCAGTGACCAAGGCACAGGGGTGTGCTGGCCAGTCAGTCAGTACCTGCACTGCTCTGAAGCAGTCACAGCTGTGCAGGTGTAGGATGCAAGTGGAGGCTGGGGCAAGATGTGGTGGGAGTGGAGGTGATTAGAAGGCACTGTGTACAAATCCATGGTTCTCCAAGCTTCATTAATTCTGCTGCTCATGAAAGAATTATTGGGTGCCTTTGGATGCCATGTTCTTCGTACAAGGACGAAATAATTTAGTAACATGGAGGTCTACATAGAAGTTTCACATATTTCTAGGCAGACAAAACAATTCTTATTTTCACTCACCTTGTGTCATCTTTGTCAAAATAAAATGAGGAAGTTTATCTTCCTGATTTCTCTTTGAGGATAAAAATAAACATTAGTTCTGGAGTATTTTTATTACAACGATGAAGGTTTCATTTCACCTTGTATTTCAGCTACCGTAGTGGAAGTCTTACCAGTTAAGAAGAAAGAGACGAATGAAAAGTGCTAAAGAAAGGCTGTCTGCAGCTCCCTAGTGAAATTCCAATTCTCATAGTTACAGTCCTATTACTTGCTTTCTTATCCCAGTGGCATTTGCTGCAGATAAGATCCTAAGGGAGTTTGGCTCAGCCTGGCAAGCTGAAGGATGGGTTATACTCACACGTGGTTTGTAAACAAGGAAAGGCATCAAATACATGAAATTGGATTTCTGTGGTTTTGCTGACAGCTCCCACCTGGTTGCAGTAATAAACTCTGCTCTTGGCATCTTTACCTGTCACAGGCTGACTCAGAGGATGGAGAATGCCTTGGAGAAGCTTGGGAAGCTTGGTTGGATTTTAGCAATCAAATTGTAGACTGGGAAGACTAATGACAGAGAAATAATATAGAGCCTTGGGTCATAAGGATTTTAAAGAATAGCCTTAAAATAGGGTAACAGCATAGCTCAGGTTGGAAGGCACCTTTGGAAATAGTCTGGGTCAGTCTTCAGCTCAAGCAGGGACAGCTAGAGCCAATTGTCCAGGATCATGTTCAGTTGGATTTTGAATATCTATAAGGACAGAGACTCTACAACCTCTCTGGGCAATCTGCACCAGTGTTTGATCACCCATACAGTAGGAAAACCTAGACAACAACAGAAAGTTAGGAAAAATGTTAGCTATATTCCATTAACCAGAGATCCTGATCCAGTCCTAGTCCATCAAAATCACTACTTTCCTACTTTTCTGGCTGCTGACCAAATAGAAAGCTACTGTACAGACAGGAGTTTGTAGTCTTGAATGCTCAGGGCACAAGTTGTAAGCTATTGAAGCAGATTGAAGTCACACTGTGTCCCAGACTAGAATCTTGAAATGTTAACTTACTACTCTATATTTACTGAAAATGTCATTGTGCCTGGAAAAAAGAGGACAGGATAAGAGGATATCAGGAAAGGCTGAGGGGAATGTGTTGTGGACGGGGTGACAGCACAGGTGAAAAGGTTACCAGGAGTAAATGTTGCTCATAGTGTCTATTAGCTGTGCCAGGAGAGTCGAAGGTCCAAGCTGTGTGGTTATATTGCAGTGTAGAGCACTGCTGCAATGTGTTTTCCTCTCTTGCTCTCCTATTAGAGGGGCATCTCAAGCACAGATGGCCCAGGTAACTGTCCTGGGCTGCCCTCAGGAATGCAGTGCATCCTTTAACTGGTAACTTCAACCACAGAAGCTTTTGAAGTTTCATGTGTATTTCTTTTAACACCACACATCTCCATGCTGGACAGCACTGAAACAATTTAATTTTCAGTTGCCTGTCTTGAAAAATTTACTTGGGTGGTTGTGCTATCAGTCCTTTATTTCTCACTTTCATAGCACAGTACTCATTTAAAATAGAGGATACATTTACGTAGACCAAAGAATAAAGTTATCTGAATATGTACAGCATAACTAAGAGGTAAATCCAGCCCTGGAAATAAGGACAAGTGACATGAGTAGAGGAAAAAAATCTAATGCATTCAAAATTGGAAGATAACAGTGATGCCTTTTATAAAGAGGCTGTTCCTGTATCATTTGAAATCAGCAGAGAATCAGTCAGACGAAAGAAGGCAGATGATAAATGATTCATTTGCTTGCCTCCTCCTTGAGATTCCTTTCTTTGCCAGCTTGTGTTAACAGATGTCTTAAAGATTATGAATTCACAGGAAAATAATACAAGACAATGGGCAGCCAAGACAGTATTCTGATAGTCTAAATATTTTGTTCTTCATATTTTATCAGCTTTTGAATCTCAAAATCTAGAAGAGCTCTTGTATTAAGGAAGGACTTTGCTCACAAACACTTTGGTTCAATGAAGCTTTTGATGAGAAGTGGTTCTTCTGTACTTGAACTATAATCTCTTTTTTTTTTTCATTGTGATCCAGCCTTTGGTTACAAGCAAGTCAGCTGGGCCTGAGGAAACATGAAGACTGATTTTCTGTTGGGCTATACATCAAATAAAGTCTTTTTTGCAGAACTTTGTGATCATTGGTGAGAATGAATTTCAAAAAGCACTTGTCTTCTTTAATGGTATGAAATCTTTCAAGGTCAGTTCAGTGCAGTCTGTTTTCAGCTTCAGTAGGGGACCAGTTCTCTGCAGTCACTATTCACTAGGTGGGATTCTTGCCCACATGCTAATTGCTTTAGGGATCAGGAAGTTCCACCACCCAGGTCTGCAGTGAAGATGCCAAAGAATACCTTAAGAATACTGAGACTTGTAACAAAACTTTTGCAGCCAAAAACATCAGTGTATTCTTTGTGGGTTTCTACATTGAAGACACACTGCATTTAAAGAAACAGAAACAGAATAAGATGTGAAGTAATTATTCTGACTCGAAAGGGGTTATTGATGTACTCCCTCTTTAATAAATCAGCTAGATACATGGGTGAATATTTTATCATTTATGCGTATCTCTGTGCTAACTGGAGTGAAAACTGAAGGACTGAGGGCTCTGAAGTGGTTGCCAATACTGTGCACTGTAAAAGTACCAAGGGGCCGTGTTTGCAGAGTCACTCTGTGCTTGTCTGCAAGCAAATGTGTCGCCATGAAGTGCAAAGTTCCGTACTGCAGTGTTGGTCTGCAGTTAGATGGACTCTCTGTCTCTGTCTTCCTCTGTTTCCACAGACAAATTTGGCTTTGTTCACTAAGTTATGTGGAGTTCAGAGGTCTTTTACATGCATGCATATCCATTACAAATTGATTTACAAGAACATGTTTGCACTCAGAGTGAAGGCCAAATGGTCATCAGATTTGCTGCCATTCCAGCTCCGGGTTAAACTTCATCTGTTGGAAAAGGATATGAAACAGCACTCTGTTTGCTTTAGCCTGTTGCTACAGAGTCATCATCCTACCTTAGTACACTCTTTTAAGTATAAATGCTTTCTTTGCTTTACAAAAGGTTATTTAAATTGCAGTTTTAGTGCAGGCGTCATCTCTCTTACCACGTTGTAAGATACTGAACATCTGTGAACACCACAAAATAATAAAACAGTGGTCTAAGAGCACTTTTTACTCCAAGAAAAAAGGGGGGGGGGAAAAAGTTAAGTAATAAATTACTTAAAGGACTATTTAGGTAAATCAAAAAGTATGAATCATCTTGGATGCAACTAAGTTATCAGATATTTTACTTGCTTCATCATCAGTCTTCAAAGGCAAAAGATAGTGAATTACGCAAACCCTTAAAAATATTTATATCAATCTTTCATTGCAACATAAAGATATCAAGTATCTTTTGTGAGGTGCTTGATTTGAAATTTTGTCTGAGATATGTATTCATAGAGTTGCTTTTGTTATTTTTTCCTCTTAGGTGTTGCTAGATTCTTAAATAAAGTTTTCTATATTACTGGATTTCCTTGCTTGCTGGATTTCAATAATGTAAGCAGCACACTCTTTATGAGAACAGCCAGCATTCATATTAGTTCCCAGGTGCTGGCTTTTGTGAAGATGTTTAGACTGATATTAGTAGATGACTTAATATTTACAGATGACTGTATGGATGGTGTAGCTCATTGTATCTCTGTAAGCAAAAATACTGCTGCTGTTCACAACATACAAAATAATTCTAGTCCTGGGGACAAATATGAGCATTAGCCTGGAAGTGGAAGTTGTCTGTGGCAGCAGCTCTGCTGTGGGAATGCAGATGAATGCAAGGCATGACCAGGAAAATACCTGGCTGAGAAAAATCCGTTGAAATTCCATGATCATTCAAGGGCTGCATACTTCACCTGTTCCCCTTCTCCAAACAGCACTGCAGATTAATCAGAAAAAGCTGATTAATCTTTGATCTTTTTAAAGGAAGATTTTAGTGGATATTTGTACCCAAAGTAGCAACGAACAGGACATGATAAAGGGCTGTAAAAAGTGTTGATCCTGAAGTACTGTGGGAGTCATTGACTGATGTCTTACCTGTTAACGTGTCATATTTCAATTGCTTTTCTGGTCAGGGGCTTTTCTGTTTCCTTTTATGTCAAGAAGTGTCCTTGAGTAAGGTTGTTTCTAGTCTTTCAACATCTGAAGAGGGGTGTAGTGACACCAGGGCATGTGCTTGGGCCTCTAGACAAGAGTGAACACCATATTGAGACATGGCAGTGCTTCCAGTGACTAATGGAGCAATTAGAAAGTTTGACTATTGCATTTTGTGTAATAAATATGAAAGTCTTTAAAGCCGTAAATGATCAGTGGGCTGAGATCACAGCAAGGTTTTTAGAAAAGCCTATGTGTGCATAGTGCTTAAAAAGTATTTTAAAATGTTCTTTCAAACTGATGGAATAGAATTGTAGGCTGATTATGCATATCTGTGACCATACACACAGCTGGAAAATATACCTATCACTGTTGTTATCCTACTGTCTTAATCTCTATTTTATATTTAATAATGTTAATACAGAACAGGAAATATGTTACTGGAAAAGTATGTAGTAGTTGTAAGTCTTGTGGGTAATAAAGCACTAGGAGTATATTTCAAAAAACTGTGCACATTTATTTTTCATACCTAAATAGTGGTTGCTTTTAGTTGTGGAGAAGAAGATACAGAAGAATGTTTTCTTGTACTGACATTTTTAAGCATTGTGATTGATACATGTATGGCTCGAACTCACTCCCATCATTTTCTGTCCTTATAAATAGAGTGTATCTGCAAAACACATCCAAATGTCCTTGTTGTTCTAAATTGGTTTATTTCATTATTGTAAAGAGAAAAATGCATCCCTGCAGGATTTAAGGGACTTTTTTGTTCATGCAGGAAAACAGGACAGTTAAGGAAGCAATGAGAAAAGAACTGGGCAAGCAGGGTGTTGTATAGTTGTGAAAAACTGAGTAGAGCATGTTGGACTTATTATTATCTTTTCTTGAGGTTGTGAGATGTTCCATGGTTTTGGTTTTCAATTTATGCTGGATTGATGTTGTTGGTTTAGCTTTAATGATTGCAGTCAAGGAAATCCCTTATACTCAGGGCTATAAACCTCTGAATGTGCTTAGGAGCAGAGGATTTTGATGTAAAAAGCCTGCTTTCTATGAGAACTAAAGCTACAAGACAATGGTGACAGAACTGAATGTTATACCTTTTGGTATTTTTGATTAAACAACTTCTTGATAAATTACAGCTTTTTGAATGTGTTAAAATATTTTGAAGAAAGTAAATGGAAGAAGACCAAAAGAACATGGTTTGTTTGTGGTATCTTTTGAAAATGATACTATATTAAAAAACTAATTTGCTGGCAGCCTTCTTCTGAGCCATCACTCTTAATATTTCATTAGTTTAGTAAAAATGAATGCTTAGAAATGCCACAGAGACTGGTTTAACTGATGAGAACAACTAAAAATATATGGAAAAATTTCTGTGGCATTCACAGTTTCTCATGATCAAAAACTAAAGATGCTGCAGAGCTGGCTAAATGCAGGTATTGCAAAACTCTGCCTCTTTTTCTCCATCCTTGCCTGAGGTGACTTTTTCTCCCCCTACATAATATATATAGGCTGACTTTCCAAAACAGCCTTTTGTTTCTTTTTTTTTTTTTTGCCATTTGTTGCTCAGTTTTGGAGGATAATGATACACATCTGATCCGCTGGATACAGAAATATTTATCCTCCACTTGTGGAGGGAACTGTCCTGTGTGGATCCTGTGCCAATGTTAATTTTTTTAAATTGTGGGACAAAGAATGTTAATTTTCACTTTCATTACCAAGATACCTTTCAGAAGGCCTATCTTCTGCTCAGCCATCACAGAGCTAATGGTGCCTGCAAGAATAATTGATTTATTTCAATTTATCATATTTGCTTATTTCTGTTCCGGAGATGTATTCCTGTGTTCTTGTGCAACCCTCAAATACTAAAGCAAAGCATAACATGCCCTTTAAGATGGCAGGCTGTTTTGGATTATAGCATTTTCATGATGGTAGCTGAGAAATAATAACAAACCTTAACATGAGGAGTTCAGTTGAGGGCTCCTCCTGGGGCCTTTTCCTCTTAGCAGAGCTGAAGGACAGGTAGTTGTATAACCCTGCACGCTGAGCTGGAGCGTGTCAGCAGCCCAGTGAGGAGTCCTGCCAAAGCTCTGTTCTCCACAAGGTTTTGAAATGTCATGGCTTAATTGCCATGGGAGACACATGCCTGAGTGCTCCTGCCCAAGGTATGTGTAGCAGAATGAGACCCATAGCCCCAGACTGAGTGAGTCATTTCCCCAGTTTACCAGGGCATCCCTTAGCTTCCTAGTGCTAGCTTTCTAGAATTTAGGATTTGTGTGGGCTTCTGTTTCAAGGCAAATTTAATGTAGTTTCCTAGGCTTTAGGAGCACTGCTGAACTGGAAAGTAAAGTGTCTGCTGTTTGTGGATGTGTTGTGAATTTTTGTTTAATTTTGTTGCCTTTAATGGCAAAATGAACAGATGGTACAGATATTCTCGAGGAAAACAAAAATCTAGATTAAAAATCTGACTGATGTCCTAGATGCCAAGTATGAAAAAGAGTTTTGGTTTTTGTTAAGAGTTGTTGATTTATTGCATGTGTTCATTTTGTAATAGCTCTCATGAGTGCAGCTAGCAGAAAACTCATTGCTGTATTTTTTGCATCTCTTCAGCATTTCTTGACACATTTGTTTAATGTATGTTGTTACCTGTTAGAGTGAAAATAAAATGTTGACAGTGGTGGGGTTTTTTCCCCTGCTAAGAGAGGCTTATTTGAAACTGATCTAACAGAAGTCAGACCTGCGATATAATGTCATTACAGAGAGATTGAAAATCTGTTGAAAAGCATGGATGCTCTGGTATCTTAAAATTCTTAAAATAAAGTTGCACAGTTGTTAGCAGCCTTTAAGAAATAGTCATACTTTTTAAAGGTGTTTGTAAATTTACCTCTGTAGTTAAGTTGGCCAGAAATCAGCTTCAAGACAATGAGCTGGTATAATATACAAGCTATATATAATATTTTTTATATATATATATATATATATATACAAGCTTACATATAATATATATATATGTAAGCTTATATATAATATATAAGCTAATACTTCTAGAGATTGGTGTGTAGGAATTAGTGTGATTTGATCTAAGTGCCTTTGTTATAGTGAGGAGAACATAACAAAAACTGAATATACACAGTGGATTTGCAATTTAGAACTATTTTGTTTCATTTACGTTTTTGTAATTTATTTTGTTTCATTTACTATTTTGTTTGAAGTCCTGATTTGCACAGGCAGTTTAAGCCATGTGAATTATGTGATTGAACATGCAAGAAGTGGCAAAGATGCAATGGTAACTCATGTTTGCTTTTGGTTTATCCAAATGTTTTCTTTACAGTTGAATAAAAAAAGCTGCAAAGACCCAAGTAGTTGACCAATATCTCAAAATATAGCTAAGGGGACAAAATTTTTGGGATTGTGCCAGGATAAAATGACATCTGCAATGAGAATGGAAAGAGAAAAGGCCTTTTTGGGCCATTTGCAAATCTTGTGTTTCTGTTCTTGCATTTTCAAACTTGGTCTATCATCTAAGAAAGAATATTTCGGGTTTGTATATTCCTTCTTGTTTTTTAGAAAAGCTAATTTATTGTTACAGATACCTATTGTCTGCAGTATTTCTTAAAGCTCCTTATACAGTCATTTCATAAGAACTTTATGCTAGCCAGTGTAACAAACATATTCTATAATGTATCCTCACAAGTCTTCTGAATATGAGAAAATAAACCAAATGTAGAGATAAGTGCAAGACCTCCTGTTGGATAACGAAGTCCCTCATGTCCACAAGTGCTAATTACATAAGGGACAGTGGGGAGCACCAGTGCCAGTGCATGTGGCAGTAAACAAAGCCCCAGAGCTACAGGTGACCAGGGCAAGCCACCAAATTGAAATGTGCTTTTACTTGCCCAGCAATACAGTGAGGACAGAAGCATTTACTGCTCCTTGGAATGCACTGCTTGTGAAAGGCAGTAGACCAAAACAACAAATTGCTATTGTTGAGAATGGGCAAGAGAATGTGTAATTTTGGGCAAAGCTGTAAGCTGCTGTAAAAGCACCCCTTGGTGCTGCAAAATATTTTTGCACCTCTGGAAACAGGTGGGATGCTAGGTGAGCTTGTCCAGTATTTACCAGGACTGTGTAACTGCTCTTAAAGTACAGTTCAAAAAGCCTGTTTGAAACCCTGTCACTAAGTTCCAATTTTTATCTTGTGATGGATTGTTTCACCAGTAATGCTAATCCAAAATAATAATAATTTACATGATGAAGTTTAAGAGGTACAGGTACTATAACTGGTAGATTTGATAAACAATTACAATTTCAGTTCTGCATGTGGTTAAGTTCAATATGTAGTTTAATACTGTATTTTACACTTTATTTCTAAAAGATAGATAACAAAGTATGTAGTCTGGATGCAAAGTTTGAGGGTTTCTATTAGAGTTTGGAGTTGCTTTGTCTAATTTGCTGGTGATGATTTAACTGCATTCTTGATGAAGTTTCTATTCCATTTATGTGCATTTTAAAACTTTCAGATTGAGAAAGAAAAAAATTTTGGCAGTGTATGGTTAAACTGTGGAAGTGTCTTTTGAGTTTGTTTACAGTTATTTATCTAATGTTTCCTTCTGCTTTGGGTTAGGCTTAAGTGGTGATCTCAGCATCTCTAGTATTGCAGTTCTGTCTGTCACACGCACAAGCCTGGCTCCAGCTGTGGCACATGGAATTAACTTCTTAGTTAATTTATGATTTTCTCCTAAGAGCTTTTGACCACTGGTACTGTGTTTTTGCTGTAAGTTGCTTCAGTTAATTACCACTGTTATGCAAAAGAATTATACCCATTAAGAGGCCTGATTACTGCTGCATGTTTTTAACAAAAGAATAAATTAATTGAACAATGAGGCTTGCTGTTATTCTGACAGTGCCTATGTGTTAAAATGCGATGGTGTTAAAAAAAGGTGTCTTTAGGTTTTCAGGTTCCTCACAGACAATCTTGGCCATAAAATCCAGAGCAGCAACCAGATGACTGAAACTTGAAGTGCTGCTGTAGAGTCTAGCAAGAGAAAACAGTCCAGGGTGACAGCAGTACATTAACACACAGAGTAATACATTACTAGCAGTGATGCCATACTGCATTGTGGCTTAATTGTATTTAATGGAGTCCTGCAGTCTCTGTGATTTAGCTGAACATGTCAAAGCAGGGCAACTCCCGGTTCATTTGCCTGTAGAAAAACACAGCAGCTTTACATAACCCGTTTGAGAGAGTACTGGAAGCACCTCAGATATTCTGTCTAACCTCACCTCCTTCAGTTTGCCTCTGGTATATTAATGTCATAAATTCAAACCAGACCAAAAAACCCAAACTAAACAACCCCCTCCTAGAAGCACATCTTCACCCCCAACATGGATTTGCCCACCCAGTATTCCCACACATCTTAGTTCTGTTTTCTGCTAGTCAGGAAAGAGACCTCAGCAGCGTTTTTTTTGTCATTCTTCCAAAGCCATTCACCTTTTAATAGCATGTGGGTGATGAAAGAGTTGGAATTGACATGTTAAATCCCAGGCCAGAATTACACTGCCAAAGCCCTTCAGGAAAAGAAGGAAATTGGAACTTGGTCATTCTGGTGCCTTTTAAAACCAAAATTGTTATTTTTTCTAGTGGGAAAGGAGAAGAGGATGGAGTCCTTGTGTTGTGGAAGATAGTGGCAGAATCCACATTAAAATTTAGCATGACTAAGATTATCTGAAATCTTAAATAACTATCTCAAATACACCTAAAGGAATTTTAAAAGTTAACATTTTTAATACCATCAGATTGCTCTTTATTAGGTGGTTTTCTCAAAAGAATCTACCTTTTGGAAGGAAATTTGCAGTTCTAGCTTTTTTCTTAACATGTGCATTTTGATACACACAGTTGTCGTGGATAACTCATATCTTGTTTTTGCTTATTGGTGAAAAGGGATTGGTTAAAACAAAGGGGGACAGCTAATTTTAGAGTACTGCCCTTTAAATTGTCTTAAGCTAAGTCAACAATTTAATGATTTATTAAAAAAAAAAAGATAATATTTAGTGACCATCTAGGCTGGCTGTCCAAAACAGCTGTACCATTAAAATCATTAACATCTTTCCTATACGTGTTTAAGTCATCTTTAATTATCAATAGTTGCCTTTTGTCTTTTTGCACATTAAATTTAGAACTGGTTTCTAGCTGAATCAAATCACAGCCCAGCTTGTCTAGCCTCCAGACGCTGTGCTGAACCTGCTCCCCCCAGTTACAGATACAGCTTTGAAAGCTGGAAGAATCAAAAATCAAACTGAGACTGATGGGAAGATGATGTCGTGTATAGGAAAAACAGAAATAGGAAACAGAAACAGGAAACAGAAGTCAGGAATTTTCTTCAACTTGTCTTTTTTGTCCTTACAGAGGAGAGGATAGGCTACAAGAACATTGGCATCAGTGATAATTAGACTCTACAGAAACCTCCATATAACCCACTCACACACGCACACATTGGTATAAATATATGTTTCATGACAGAGGTTTTAAGAAAGAAGGTCATTTGGATTTCAAAATTCCAGTTAACTTTGAAACAGTTAACTTCCAGTCTGTGTTGCTGCTGCAGCAGCTGCTGCTGTATTTTTCAGCTAATCATGGGCTGTCAGTCTGTGACCTTTCCTAGGTCTGATGCTGAAGTGACAGTGTGACTGTGTAGCATTGCCTCAGGTTTTGATGACCCTTACAAAGGTAAGTATTGAATGCCAGTGTGTTGTCCTTGCCTCTTTCATCTTTGTTGCTAATGCCAGAGGAGCATTTAAATGTGTGGAAAAGATGGTCTCTCTTACATGTTTACAGCTGGAGGAAACCCCTTTATGGTCTCCTGCTGTCAGGGGCAGCAACACCACTTTGAGGATCCAATCAAACACCACTTGAAAGCAACTTGGATTTGTGCCCTCGAAGATTTATTTGTTTGCTTATTTCAAACGTCTAAATACAAGTTAATTCCTTTTTTCATTTGACCTAACTTTAGACCTCTTAAAGTCTGTTCTAGCCACACCAGTAGAAAAAGGGCTGTAGAGTTCTTCACACAACTCATGCTCTTCTCAAGAAGCACATGCACATAGGGACCATCAGCACCTTCTCCTTAAAACCAAAGGTATTCAGTTCTGGGTCTGTTGTCGTGCATTAGATCAGAGATAACAGCTAATTGCTACATAGAATCCGAGTCTTTTGCAGGCTAGCAACTCTTCCCTTAAGTGTTTCTTCAGAGAAAGATTTGGAAGGAGAGGGGAGCACAGTGAGTCAACCATGACACTAATGGAGATAAATGCAGACTTTCACTATAGTTTGTATAGAGTAATAAAATAACTTTATGGATTGGAAGCGGGGAGAATTCATACAGTTGTATTATTAACATCCAGAACTGTGTTTATTTCTTACTCTCAAAAATATTCTCCAAAGAGTCACATGAAATTTGTTATTAAATAAGATGACAACTGCCATCTGTCACATCAGGCAACATCAGCAACATCAGTTGCTACTTGGTGTTAGAAATGATAGTGGGAATGCTATTTTTAGGGGAAATAGCCAGCCTCTCTTACACAATGAAAGAAGCCCTCAATATAGAAGGTATTTATTACATTTATCTGGAATGCAGCTGTGTAAATTCGTCCGTTTAGGACCGTTTTAATTTAGATGGTGAAGAATGAGCAGGCATCTGTAGGTGGAAAAAAGAGACAATTTGAGTGAGTTTGGTTACACTGCATTAAGGTATTAATTTTGACATTCAAAGAGCTGTCACTCATGCAGGATTGCAGTGGCTGTGAAAAATACTGGCAGAAAGCAAAAATCAGTGGGTTCCTTGCTACCTTCTTTCCTTAGTTTCAATTACTAGATTAGAAAAAAAAATCTGCAGCTTTTTTTATCACTATTCACTCTAGAGCAGGATTATCAAGAGACATTGCAGAACAAAAAATAGACTCACCATAAAATCTACTTCTTAATTTAATTTCAGTTTAAGACCATGCTTGGAAAGTGTCTTTCAACTTTTCAACTCAAAGTCACCTTCAACTTTGGTGTATATTGAGCCTGTTTAACAGATAAGAGAAATAGCATAAGAGAAGGTGCATTTACTTGGATAGAGTGCCTGTATATATTTGTGTGGATACATGTATACAAATTACATGAAATAGCATGCTTTATACCATGCACACCTTCTAGAGAAGAGAGAATAGTCAGGGAATTCTCTGTTTTGAATAAATTCTTTTTCCCTTCTGCTCGTCCACCACATTCCAGCACAGTCATGATTCATATCGGCAAGTTGTACTTCAGCTAACAGAGGCTAAGCAGCCAGTTTAGCAGCTTAATTTAGGGAAGCTCTCTCATCTCATACAGCTGTAATTATATGTAAGTGAGCAGATCTGGCAAACAAACCTCTGGAACAGAGTATTTTCATTTATCTCTCTTAAAACTCTGATGGCAGAAGTGTCAAGTAAGGGGTCTAACTCAAATCTATGGATTCACAGCCTGGACATCCAAGCTAGAAAGAAAGATTGCTGTTATCAACATTTCCAGTGTATAGTTGATTATCAAGATTAGCCTGTCTTAATCTTACTAACCCAATTGCAGTGGTTTTCCTTCTATTTTTTTTTAACCTAACATTAGTGCACATTACAAATACGTGTGTGTACAGACATATACACACATATATATCTGCGTGGATATATAAATGTGAGTTCCTGCCTGGTGCAGCAGGAGTATCTCTGTGACTTCCCCACCTCCCTGGTGCCTGTGAGGCTCTGCAAGTGGAACAGAACAATGGTGATGATGATGATTCATCTGCCATGGGAATGTCACCAAGGTGATGTCAGCCTATGCCCTGCGTCCAAACAGCTACTATAAGGAAAAAAAAGGCAGGTCACTATTGTGGAAGACTGTCTTCTGAAGGGAACAAGAAGGCTTGATTTGCCAACAGGACCCACTTCTTTGGGAACTCTGCAGTCTCCCTGGAGCTGGGGTTGAAGGTGTGGATGGAAAGGTACAGCCCTCAGATTATTGATTTCCCAGGTAGGCAGTGAGAAAGTTTCAGCTAGCAGACTAAGGGCAATCAGGAGATTGATTCTTCAGGGCCTTGGGACAGCTGCTTAAGGGATCAGGAGCACAAGCAATGTTCTTCTCTATCCTTCCAGTCACAGGGAATGAGGATGCAAGAAGACATGTGAGCCAGCAGATCAATGCCCTGCTTGGAGCCCTTCCCTGCAAGAAGGACATTGAGGTGCTGGGGCACGTCCAGAGAAGGGAACAGAGCTGGTGAAGGGTGTGGAGCACAAGTCCAATGAGGAGCAGCTGAGGGATTGATTAGCCTGGAGAAAAGGAGTCTGAGGAAGCACTTCAACACTCTCTATAATCACCTGAGAGGTGTTTGTAGTGAGGTGGGCTCTTCTCCCAGATGACAAGTGACAGGATAAGATAAAATGGCCTCAAGTTGGGTCCAAAGGACATTTAGATTGGATATTAGGAAAACTTTCTTCACAGAAAGTGTTGTCAAGCATTGGAGCAGGTTGCCCAGGGAAGTGGTGTAGTCACCATTCCTGGAGGTATTTAGAGGACATGTAGATGTGGAGTTTAAGGATGTGGTTCAGTGGTGGTCTTGGGAGAGCTGCGTCAACAGTTGAACTAAACAGTCTTAAAGGTCTTTCCCCACCTAAACAATTCTGTGATTCTGTGAAAAAAATATAAAGAATGGTTAATGAGTTATTTCTACTCCTGTAAAAGAATTGTGGACAAAAATATACAGCTGAGAGCTTATTTCCTTATAAGCTTTGGATCCCTTCCCCATCTCTCCAATTTCTGGATTTTCCTACACCATGTGTATAGAGCATTAGCCTAGAAGAGAAATTGTAGCCAATGCACTTGGAAAGATCCTTTGGGTGAAGTTTGTCCATCTTGTCATTAGGAAGCCCAATTAATTAAATTTTGGCTCTTTTTATAAGTTAAATCTAGATAGAATAAGTATCACAAAAATAGAGAAAAAAAAAGATTATGATAACAATGCTCAAAGAATAATTTTTCATCTTTAATAATTTCCCCTGGCTTGTGTTTGACATGCAATTTTATTTTTATTTTATGTTTTCCCTATTTCCTTCATTTCCCTCAGGAGAGAGAAACAGAAGAAGGAGATGTCAGGTGGCTTTCAGTTATATGCCTCAAAATGAAGATGAATTGGAATTAAAAGTTGGCGACATCATTGAAGTTGTGGGGGAGGTAAGCACATCTTTAACTGAATAAACATACATGCATTTCTGACATGTCTTGTGCATGCTAAGTTCCTCAGTACATAATTTAAACCAGACATTTTTCTTCTCTGCTATACTGACCTGTCTGGTTGGGGTTCCTGTTGGGGATTGGGGGTTGTTGGTTTTTCTCTTACGGATTTTGTGACTCTTTTTCCCCCCTGTAGCATTTCTGCTGGTTTTACATCAGTTGATGTTTCAGACTTCTGTTCAGGGAAAGAGCTCTTGAGTTCATACCTCTGAAGAACCAAAGATTATAGCAGAAGAAACTTTTCACGGTTTTAGTAAGCCAGTTACGGGGAAAAACTACCTTTGCAAAGTTAAACATATTTAAGAAATTTACTTGAATCTCTACAGGAGTTCCCCTTTTGTCTTTTTTTGGCAGCAAATTTTAAGAATTTTGGTCTTAATCAGTTAAAAAAAAACCCAAAAACTTAAACCAAATAAAAAACCTCAACAAAATATTTAGAGACTCAAGATGCACTTATTTTGGTTAGAACTGGATGTGGAAAATTAATTACACAAATTGGGAACAAATTATGCAAGCTTGGACAGAGAGACAGAGATTTTCTTTGCATGGGTGACCCTGGCTGCAGAATCAAGAAATGGTGTTTGCTCCCAAAACCTCCAGTGTTCCATTAGAGATTTTACAAGTATCTTCTGGAGCTTAATAACATGAGGATGAAAGTCAAAATGATAGCATGCATACTTTTAGTAGAGTGCATTTAGACTAATTTTTTCATATTTATTTAACTTTAAAAAGAAGACCTTAGTCTGCTCAGGCAGCCAATATAATGTGTGTTGCAGTTTGTGTCATTTATTTGTAGGATTTTTTTTCTCTGCCATGACTCAGCAGTAATTCAACATTTATTTTCTTTTCAAGGATATATAGTTAATTTACTTTTTCTTGCATCTGTCACACCATCAATTCGAAAAGAGTATAAATTCTACTGTAATCTACATGGCATCCAGCATTTTCTTATAAGAGATTAAATTCTCACATCTGAATGTAAGAAGCTTAGTGTTCACTGGTTCTGCTCTAACCTAGCTGTGCACACCAGCCCTGCACATCATTCTTCCCCTGGAATCAGATGTGTCACTTAACCGACCTTATTCTGTCTGTGAGCAGTTTTGTAATGGGGGAATTCAAGGTTATGAGAGCATATTCTGAATATATTGTAAACTCCATATTATAATGAGCTTCATGACGTCACATGAACTGTTTTCATTGGGCAATTCGAGGTATATTTGACCTCACATGGACATGCAAATGCTTCTTAAAAGTTTTAAGTCTGTGTCTTTTAAGAGTAAATTAATGGAATAAAATCTTTTCCTAGTATCCAGCCAACAAATTAACTCTACTGAATGAATTGCATGATTAAATAATTTACATGACACACTTTTGGAATGTATCTCTAGTCTTTTTTAAAATTTGAAAAACTTAATTATACATACCTGATTTATTTATATCCAAAAGAGACTGAAAATGTCTGCATTAAAATTGTAAAATGTAGAACTATAAAAGTGAAACATTCCATGTGTGTGCTTGTAGTTAAGAGCATGTTTTTTGAAACTTGCTTGGAGTTTTCTTTTGGGTGAAAGTAGATTAGCTGGTGGAACAGGGAAAATAGGAAATTAAAAAAAAATTCTCAGTGCTTCAGGAAGTATTGTTGTGGGACTTTTATTTTCCATTATGGTTGATATCAAGCAGTTGATGTTGAATATTAGTTGTAATTTCCTCTTCTGCTCTTATCATAATAGTGTTAATTCCTCGAAAAAGTAGATGTGGTAGTTTGTGGTAGTAGAATATTTCTTTTGAAACAGGAACTTAATTTGGTGCAGAAAGTTGCACCAACAAATATGCTAATTTATTGTTAACTCTTCTGCTTTTAGGTAATGCCCATAAAGAGTCATTGCATTGAAATAGAATTCATAGCATTTTTGTCATTATATAATGCTTCTTATTTCAAATGATAAGTATTTGATGTGGGTGACTTATTATTTAAAAAATAGGTCTTCCTCAGTTGTGAAAGTTGAGGTTTTTTTGTAAGGGCCAAAATCATGCTGTATTATTGCAGAACCGCCCTCACCAAAGAACCAGAAAAAGCCTTTCCACTAAGGCAACAATTTGAGATAGTTCTTGTAAAATACAGGTTTTGTTTATCATTACTCAGGATTAAAAGCTGGATGATACCTTCCACAGTATTTAGAGCAGTTCAGTGTAATTGGAACATTAATGGTCATTTACTTTCCATTTCCAGTCACTCTTTTCTCTTATCCCATCTTTTTATTCATGAATAGGTCTCAGATTCCCATAGACAGTATTATATTGTATCTTCCTAAGAAAGTTGTATCAATTAAAGTCATTGGTTTAATTGACTTGGATTAATATTTTAAAATCTCCATAGATTTATGTTTAGTTGAAAATAAATCAACTCCTGAGTTACAGCAAACTAAAACTGGTATTATTTATGTCAATATCCTGTCTATATATCTTCATGTAGTTATTGAGAAGAAAAAAAAAAAAGTGTTAAAATGTTGCTTTTGGTTGAATTCATTAAACTTTTCCTGCTGCAAAGAAAACCTAATTGGACTTCATTCTTAACATAGTGTGTTCTGCTCCTCCTCAAGCCTGTTCAAGATCACTGCCTCCAGCACAGGTTTGAGAGAAGGGAACACAACTCTCAGCTGCCTCCAGCAGTGCCCAAGGGTGTTTCCCCAGATTCCCAGTGAAAATTGGTTACACTGACATCACAGGGGGATGTGCTGAGGATGATGATGTCTTCCCTTCTCCCACCTCTGCATATGTAATAGCATCCAAAGCTGCCCAGATCCTTCCTCCTGGTGCCAACAGATGAGATAAGATATTTTGAAAGGGTTTTTTATGCCTGTAGTAGTAGTAGTAGGTTGAATGGGAAATTCCTGTTTCAGCAGAAGTGATTTGGGGCTGTAGAGTGGATTGAAACAACAGCAAGTGTGAGTTTTGAACTTGTCACCAGATGGATATCCTTAGAGGTTGTATGTGTTCAGAATTCACAGTTCCTTCCTATTTGTCCTAGATTGAAATTAATTATAATGAGATCAAACATTCAACACAATAGATAAAATTCTTGTCATTAAAATAGGTTTCCATAACTACAGAGACACTGATACCCACGAGACATTAATTAACAGACTTAAATTAAAAGTACATTTAAAGCTAACAAGAGAAGCAATTTCATCATTGTTTATGTTCACATTTATTGTGTGATTGATAGCTTTTTGCTTGTGATTTTCCTACCTCATTGCCTCTAATTCTAATTACAGTTGTTCCAAAATACAACTGCAACAAATTGTCTTATTAAATGCAAATATCTAAATTCCAATTATGTTTCACCCTTACACTTTCATAGGATGCCAGATAATTAACCTGTACCATGAGAGTAAGGACATTTGGCACATCATTCAAGAGTTCTGAGGCTGCTTGCATTTGGGATTACTCTGACACTGTGCTGCTGTCACCTCTTGGCCTCCTCCTGCTGAGAAGTCAGCTTTTTGGCAATGTGTAGTGCATGGAGTTAAGCTCACAAGTCTTTGCCTGACACCTTCTGTAATACCACTGAGCTTATTCTTTGACTTTTAGGTAACATTGCCATATATTACTTGATCAAAATCTATCAGTAACTCCTTTGAAATTATAAAAATGCAAACTGAATTTTGACAAATCTGTGTCCTCTTATTTACAAGATTGGTGGATGGGTTTTTTTTGTTTTTGTTATCAGATAAAGTGATGCAACCCATGTCCAAGAACAGGATAAACTGGGGATTGAGCTGGACTGTAAGTCACTTACAGTGACTTATTTTGGCATCTATAGAGTTGAAATGGGAATATTATGTTAAATATTAGTTAAATAATGAATATTTAACTGTAGTGAGGGGTTGGTCTGTGTCACAAATATAGAGCTGTATAAATTAAAAGAAAACAGCTGGGAATAAATGCTGTGATTTCACTTCTCTCAGTTTCTTTTCTGTGGAATGCTGTGACAGTTTTTCCAGATTGTCTTCTAACAGGTTGTTCACGAGGATTTCTATGATGACTTCTTATTTGGTTAGTTCATGTGGTAGGGGACTTCTTTTAGGGGAAATCAGGGTGCAAGTACCACTGAGTCCCTTTAAGGTCATCCAAGTTCTACGTGATTGTTTTTTGCAGTCCCTCAGTTTCTTGTTCAGAAGATGATGTTAAAAAACCCCAACAAAAACCCAAACCACAAAATCAAACAAAGAAAAATTCCCAAAGTGCATTTTGACACTTTAGAATAGAGAAACCTGAAGCTGAAAAGATTCCCTAGTACAAAGCACTTGTGCAGTTTTTAATTTTTACCTTCTGCACCTGAGTTATCAAACAGTTTCCAGACATACTCTGCTGTACCAGAATTCCAAGGGATGGCTGACACCTTAGGGGCATGGCTGTCTCTGAATGCACTCCCAAAATAAGCCATCAAGTGGCACTGTAGGCACCATCTTCTCTTGAGGTCTTGTTTCCAAAATTAATTTTCCCATTGGCAGTGGATGTGATCTGTTTATTTTGCCTCTTGGGAATCTATGTTTTTAATTTCCTTTCAACATGTGATTGCTTTTGTCCTTTGAGCTCAATATTTTCCATTATAATTTATAAGATAAAGGAGTTTTTTTCCCCTTTGCTTTCTGTGCTCTAGTTCTCTCAAAGCAAATCTGTTGACCTTGAGTTTCTCTCTTTCCTGTTGCCTGCCTCTGGCATTCCTTTTATTCTTGGGACTGTGTTTTAGTTTCAACAGCCCAGAAAGACTCTGCTATGATCCAGGGAGTCTTTCTTCCATTTGAAACCTTTCCTGACTCAGAGCTTTCCTCATTTGCCTTAGCTAAGCTGTAAGTAATCTGTCAGCCTAATAGGCAAAGCTTCAGGTTGCACAACATCTTGTGGAACAGGCCAATATAGGAGTTTATTGGAAATACACTTTAGGTCAGTGATTCCAAAGAGCTGAGCATTTTAATCATTTAACAACTTTAGCCTATTAATTATATAGCAAGGTGTAAGCAAGCAGCTGTGGCAGTCCTAGGTTTTCTGGCAACCAGCTGCTGGTAGAACTTCTTTTCCAGCATAGGACGTGGGCTGCCAAATGAAGCCCTCCTCTTTTTAGATTGTTTGGTTCAGCACATGAATGCTGGGCATAAATCAAGATGTAAATGTATAAATTCTGCAAACACTTTCTTTTAATAGCAGGGTAACAAATTTTATTGAGCTCGTGCCGCCAGATGGATTACCCCCCATGAATAATGGATTTTCATTTGTAAGGTTATATTGGCTGTGAATTATTGCAACTTACCAAACCATATGGTAATGGAATGCCCCAGTTTGGGATAATTAAAACCTGGAGGTATTTTAGTGTCTTATATTGCATGGATTCATCTTTAGCTGGTGTGTTTTGAGGCTTAAGGATATGTAGCAGGTAGCTTTAATGTTTAAAATACTTTAAGCTTTTGATACTTTTAATGAAAATTCCCTAATAAATCTTTGGGAGGCCCAGTTTGACCTCAATCTCTAATGTCTTGCTAACATGATTCTGCATTTTCCTTGTGGAAAAAACCCCTGGGCTTTGCTTTAGATTTTTTTCTGACTTTGTAGAATTATTGGATACGACATGGTATTTTTAGACTACTTTTCAGTCAGCTGAAAAACTTAAAATGAGCTAATGGATGATCTGAGTATACTCGTGTGAATTTTAGTTTTAGCTGTCTAAAGATCTCTGTATATATATATTTCTGTACATATGGATAGAGGTCTGTAAATCAACACATCACATAAAGAGTGCTAATGTTAATGGTAAGGAAACTCTGAAGTGTTACTCTAGAAGAAGTAAGCAAGTGAAAATTACTAGAGGAAAAGTTGCGTCTGAATGATATTGGTCACATTATTTGTCAAGTAATCTCAGCATTTTGCAAAGCAGGGATCTTGGGAATTCTGTAAATCCTCTGATTCATCTTCTGGTCAATCAGCTAATGCAGTTGTGGTTTAATATTTAACTCTAATCAATATAGCCACCTGGGAATACTGCATTAGAAAAATTGAAATATTTTATAGCTCAAAGAGTCTTTGCCATTTTGTGTTTTTTCTATATAACAATATATTTTTATATGGAATATAAAATTTACATCAAATCATCTTTAGCAATATAATTAATTTATAAAGTCTGAGTGCTGTGTGTCATGCAGTTTCAGTTTTCCATGTTGCTTTTTATTAGTCTGGAGAGAAGAAAGCAAATATTACCTTTTAGAGACTCTGATACTGTGATTTGAAAAACCTCCACCTCACTGAAGTGATTGAGTGATATGTATTCTGTCTTCTGAAGCAGCAGCAAGATAGTAAGAATAGCAAGATAATTCCCAGAGATGTGCTGGGAATACTACTGAGGCATTGGAGGGGGGGAAGTTTTGTCATGGACAGATACTGAGATTAAATGAAAGTCTGGACTGAGCCACTTCCAAATGAAAACAAAAGTTCAGCTCATGACATCAAGAAATATGGGGTTTTTACTGAAATGTCTCATGTAGCTAAGTTGAAAAAAAGCATACATTCCTCTATATTTTGAGGAAATGCTTGGTTGTATTATTATGAGATGTCTTTTCTAAGGACTCAAATTTTTCGCAGATAAGTAAGAAGATAGTTTTCATATAATTTTTTCTGTAATAATTAGCTAGCTTCATTTAAAGTGTGGGGTTGTTTTTTTTAACAGTAAAGTTAATTTTCTCTTTTCATAAATGAGGGGAGGATATGCAGGAGAGAGATGAGTCAAACATTATTGGAGATTGATGTGTCACAGATCTACACTGTCCTCCCGTGTCATGTTTTTAGTGAAGGGACAGTGTCTGACAGATGAGAAACATTTATCTATCAAGGGTGTGTTTAGCTGATGCATGTAATCAGTCATTTCTTGCTGTGCCATTATAACCTAAAGGCATTTCTAAGAGCTGTCATTTCACTGCCCGACACCACCATTCAATCCTGAATGGGTTATAGAGGAGGGAGTTTGCAATTTTAAAGTGATATTTTCTCTTGGGTTTTGGCTAGGTAGTGTCCCTCCTCCTCCTGACACTGTCATTATTATGTATCTTAGTACCTCTTTGTAAATCTCTATTCAAATATGCATTAGTACTGTTCTTTGTTCTCCACAGGTTTCTTACATTTACACATGAATGATGTAGTACCATTCTTATTTTTTAAGATACAAAATTTCTGATTTTGATGGGGAAGGCAAGGATGTTTACATTATATTAAGATATCTAAATTAGATTCTCTGAGTAACACATTGTAGGTGTTTCTCTTTCACCATTGATTAATATGGTAGTTTGGCATTTAAAAAAAAAAGTGGGAAATAAAAACCACTACAATTACTTAGGGAATTCGAACAGAATCTACAAATCACATCCATTAAGATGGTCTTGAATGCCCTACAGTGTGCACTGAAAATTTGCTGATTGAATAGATATCCTTAAAAATTGAAATGTAGAGACACCCTGTGCTCTCTAGTTGCTCTTTTATCCTTTTATGTAATTCTTGTCCAAGCTTTTGACTGCTGTCAGCACTGCTGACATTTACAGATGGGTTCATGCATCTCTCTTGTTTTCACTTATGAAGGAAAAAAAAAAAGGGAGTTCTGTCTTGGAGCCTATGCCATGTGCTCCTTATACCTGAAATTAATTAATATAAACTATTCAGAGCCATTACTGTCATTTGTTGAATGTATATAACGGTACTCAGTAAAGTGTTGCTTATGTAAAAACCCCTCTTTTTTTTGTGTCGGTGCAGGTGGAAGAGGGCTGGTGGGAAGGAATACTTAATGGAAAGACTGGCATGTTTCCCTCCAACTTCATAAAGGAGCTCTCTGATTCTGATGATGTTGGAATAGTACAGGAGGAGCAAATAAAGTCAAGTAAGGAAAAACTTATTATTGATGTTCTCTATGTATGTCTGTATCTTTAGCTCATAACACATTGATAGGACAGCACATTCTTACCTCTTTCTTGGAAGTGTTTTTGAATGCCATGTTTTAATTTATGCTGAAAGGGTCAGATGATGATGATTTATGTATACCTGCAGGGCTTCCTGAGTTGCAACATTGTCAGTGCTCTCTGAGCTGTGCAAGACTTGCTGAATCACAACGGGTTAAGAGAGAAGGCAATGATGATGACTGCATTGTATTTCAAAATTAATTACAAGGGATTTTTTGTCTTTAGACATAGAAAGCAACCAAATATTTACAAAGTGGCTTATTGAAAGTGGAGGGATTAAAGTGCCATGATGTCTATAACAACCAAAGACTTAAGGATTCATATTTACTGGTGTGGGACATGCAGCACTTCTTCCCTCCAGGTGCTGAGCATGTTTCTATCACCCCTGACACCCACTGCCCCAGCAGCTAAAGGGAAAAAGGCCAGAACTGGGACATGGACTTTGTTCTCTCACTTACAGTGGGCCAGTACTGCTGCAGGTGAAAAGCATGTTTGGTAACTAAGTTTGCAATAGTATAAACATGGGAGTGGGTTGTCTGTCCTGTTTATAACTTCTCGGGGAGAATAACCTGAACCAAAACAACCTGTGCTGTTACATGAAATGAAAAGTTGTTGGTCTTCATGGTTTTATGTTTTTTCAAGCAGATATTACTTTTTTTTTTCATAATTCAGTGATCACATCTCAATCTTCAGAGGAAAAAAAAAAAAAAAATAAGGCAATTCTATTTGCATATTTCAGGCTAATTCCACAATACTTGCCAAGGTCTTCCTATTTTTAGTACTGCAGATGTTCATTGCTGTGTAGTGTTCTCCCGAGGTCTCTGAATAGGCAGAAGTCAAAGGACTACCAAGATCTTTGTAAGCTGATTTCAGCTGAAATTTTCCAAAGTCTTTATACTTAACTCTGTCAGTAAGAGGTAGAAAATTATAACACTTTCTTTTTTTATCCTCATTTTTCCACTTAAGGTAAATTTGTCACCCTTATTCCATACCATAGAAATACAATCCTGAAAAACCTTAACTTCTGCAATGATGAAAATATTTTATATTTTTTTGTAATGGAGTATGTTTTCATGTGTGAATGTATACTGGTGACCTAATCTTGTGGTCAGTGTTGTTCAAGATATTTAAATGTAACGTTCCTCCAGACTGGAATGAGCATGTTTTAAATTTTATAGTTTTAATGTGATGGAGAGGGAGAAAGGGCATTAAGTAAAGGTGCACATTTCAGTGAGATTGCAAACTGATTTCTATAACCTGCATATGCTATCATGAATTATGTTCATTATAAACACGGTGCATCTTGGAAGAACTAATTGTGTAGAGTAATTTCAGCTCTGGACTCTGTAATGTTGTTCACTATATAAGTGAACAAGGTAGGTGATACTGTTCAGGGTGGAATATCCCAATTTTTTTTATATGAATGAATGAATGTTCTTTCCCCAGGTAATTTGGTAATATATACTTCATAATAAGACTCCTAAAAATGGCTTTTAGCAAAAACATACATTGGGGTGTGCAAAAGTAGCCACAAAACATTAACTTTTGATGTCCTTTAAGACCCATGCTTTGTTCAGGCTTGAATTTATGTGCTGGTTCTGACTGTCAGTGGAACCCAAATCTGTGACACTTGTATGGAAAAGACATCAGTAACACAAGTGTTGCTGTATCTTTAAATAGATTGAGGGTAATTAGAGGTGGGAGATGGATTTCCTACTTTCCCATATTTATTTTAATTCTTTGGAGGTGCTTTGTGTCTATCTCGGATGATGAGCTATTAGATATATCTATAAAACAAAACAGCACTGTAAACCTCCTGAGAGGGAGACAGTGACTCAAAGAATGCTGAGATTGTGGGGATTTTAGTGGATTTTTATTTATTTTTTTCTTCAAGTAAAACTGTCAATTTAATAATTGCTTTCCCTTAGGAGAATTATGGGAAATATACATCAATTCAATTTTTTCTATATATGGTTTATGTGATTGACACAGCTGTTGCTCTGTAACACATAGTGCTTTATGAGGCTCTATTCAGGCACACTGAATATCTGGATTTGAAAATCTCCATAATGAAATTCCAAAAATTTCAACAAGTTTACACAACTGACTAGGAACGATAATCTCATTCCATGTTTAGTCTGAAAACATAGTAAAATCAAAAATGAACATGTAAACCCTGGAAGATTTGGCCATCAGGTTAGTAGAACTGTTGAAATGCTCTAGGTTACATCTCAAAAAGGTGTGTATTCACGGCTTCTGTGAAAACTTCAAATACATCTGTATCACAGGACTTAGCAAGGTGGAAGCCTTGAATGTGAATTTTAGGTTATGAAGTTGGTACTTGGGTGAGGGTTTGAACTCAGACCCTGGGCAGCCACTGAGGTTCTGCTCAGCATTTAGAGGAGCCTAGAAAGGGTTGGGGCTTGGCTCTGCAATCTTGAGCAGCAGCCTTGAATGGCTCATCCCAACTTGTAGACTGGATAAGGTAATACTTTGGCAGATTTACTCTGAGACATGGGAAAATAGCATGGGATATGTGGAGAACTGGCACTGTGCAAACACATGAGTATTTTTAAGCTAATAATTAAATTCAATGTCTTGGTTAAATTTAATTAAACTTGATTTTTAAATCACATTTTACTGACCATCTGTAAAGAGAATTTTTGAAGGGCAAATGTAATTTTGGTGAACTCAAAGTGAAAGAAGAAAAGAAAAATTACATAACTTTTTAGGAATAAAGTTAATAAAAATCTGTATTTCTCTGTCCTTCTGTTACAATCTACAGCAGCCCCAATGGAGAGAAAAATGTTGTATGATTTTATTGGTTTTGTTATGTCCATGTATATTTTATGGCAGATCAGAGTAAGCAGCCAGAAGAAATTATCTTGGTTTCTTTTCATGCTCTGCCATAGACTAACCTCAGAAGCTTGTTCAGAGCAAAAATTTCCTTTTTTGAAAATGCCTGGGGCTGGTTTTGGAAGCGTCGAATATTTCTGAATCCTGACTGTGGGACTTTGCTTGCCCCTCATTTGGAAAGGGTTGGGAACTGGGCCTCCCCTCGATGGTGATGCTCAGCAGGCTGGAAAACAAGACTGTTGCAAGATCAAAATATTTGGGGGGTTGTTTCTTTGATTTCAAAGCATTTGTCCCAGCTGTAAGGTGATTGCTAAATTTCTTGTCTTCAAAGGCACATTTTGGAATGTAAGTACAGACAGGATCAGGTACTCTTAGAGTAAACAGCAGTTCCTTTTTCTTTAAAGCATGCTCTTAAATGAAAATATTGCTTTTCTTGGGCCAACTGTTACAGCACAAACGGGCAGTATGCATTAGCAATTTATTACTGTATTAGATACATGGATTATAAGAAAATTTTTCATATTTCTCAGAGATAGAGTATTAATTTTAAGACTATTTTCAATATCATTTCTTGTCAATACAGCCTGTAGAGGAGCAGAAAGTCGACATGCAATCAAAAAAATTCTATTTGAGATAATTGCAATTTAACATTGAGGAGGTTATTTCAAAAATCATTTAGTATGTTCAGAGCAGTGCCATGACAGCATTGAAAGGTGGCCTTTTGTGTCTTGCTGTCTCTGATGTGCATTTTCTAAGGTACAGCTGGGCCTCATGGTATCTATCAACTATTTTTAGAACATGTTAGTGATGGCCCCTGAAAAGTCCTGGCTGCTGGAGTTAGAACTGATCATGGTCTCATCAGCTGATGCTTCAGTCAGGCAACCTCCTCTGTTCTGTGTTCTTCAAACTTCAGATTTCCATTACTGTCGCTCTGGCTCTCCACAGTGTCACAAAGCTTACCTTACTTTTCTCTTAGCAGTGGGTTGATGTTTGACTGTTTTAATAGCACTCTTGTAAATGGTACCTTGTAAAAAGAAAGTGCAAAGATGGATTTGTAGCATTTTTACTTCCTCGTTACATAAAACTAAGGCAATGAAAATCTTTTGTTATTAATTAAACTAAGAATGAAAGAAAGAATCAGCTTTTTATAATATATAAATAAGTGTAGCTTTTTATTGTCTGAAAGTCCAACAGAATGATATACAGCAGAAAAAAAATCCCACAAATTTTTGGTACCAAACGGGGAGTGATTCTGTGTTGGGACAATTCACATATACTGGCTATTTTAGCTGTAAAATTTTACTGAAGGCATCAATTTTTTAAATGGTAGGAGAGATTGGGAACAAGCTGGGCTGGCATTGCTGTATCCTTGGACTTGCCTGGGTTTTTAAATCTGACACACAAAACAGCTGCTCATGCCCTTACCTTCACTTGAATTTCACGTCCTAAATATCAGAGCATGAGCTATCTCACTAGCAATGAAAATAAATAAATTAATGCATTTTATAATAAAAATGTTATTTTAAATATCTAAGATGAGAAGTGGGATTTGGTTTCAGTTGTTTTCCTGTTTTGTCTCTTAATTTTAGAATTTTGCTTTTGTTAATGTCAATGCCAAGTCACACCTCATTAAGCTTTTAGCTGAAAAACTGATTTATTCAGGTTTTAGTGTCCTATCCTTTCTACTAAACACTGTTTAAGACTAATTCCCTTGTCCAAAATATTTCCAATAAGTCATGTTGGAAAGACATTGTACTTCTGATGCTCACAGGATCCTGGTACATTAGAGAGATGTGAGTATTTTATTACCCTGTCTGGACTTTGAACAAGTTGTGCTTGTCAAGTGCACTACATCTGCATCAGGAATATTGAGACACTGTGAGTACATCATTGAATTAATAATATTTTTTCAGGATTCCCCTGTGCAAGGCTGCATAAAACAGACAGATAATTTTATTTGCAATTCTCACAACTGGATGGACAACAGACCAAACCTAAGAAGAATACATTCTGTTGGACAATGTAAATAACAGCTTTAGCAAAATAATGAGATTCTATTATCTGACATACATGCAGTAAGAATATTTCAACTTCATGTACAATCAGATCTGTTTGTCAATATTCTCATCATTTTGCTAATGAGGCTTTTAAATGTCATTGACTGAAAATACAGATTAAAACCTCTTCCTTTCCCTTCTTTTTACCGTCATTCGATCTCTTTACCCTCACCCTGCCCCTTCTCCTTTTTTTTTTTTTTTTTCTTTCCTTCTCTTGTCTGCTGTCAGGAAAATCTGCCTTTGAAGGGACAATTCTGTACAGAGTGGCACCGGCAAAGATTGACAGCTACAGACGTTATAACAGTGAGTGTGTTTCAAAATCATCCAGCAATAGCTTCGGTCCTCTGAACTTGTTTGATTTATCTCCACTTGTAAATTGTGCCACTGCTACCCACTTATGGCTACTCTACGTGCATATATCTGTCTGTGAGCTGAAGTCAGTTTGCTGCTGATGAACTGCCCAGCCTTAATGCAATGAGAATGCACCTGTTCCCCCTGTGCATGTGTGTACTCCTTGTCCATACAGTGTATGTGCATAAGCCCACCATAAATTGTGAATTGCATTGGATGTTTTGGTCTCAGCTATGGATTGAATCTAAGACTATTTAGTCCCATCATTTTTGCCCCCTGAAATGAGAAGACTGTTAATAATCACTGCTAATCTTTGAATCAAAAGTCCATCTGCTCTAAAAGTAAAGTTCCTATTGTGATTGTTGAACTCATAAAGTATGCTTTGCTTTTCTTAAAAGATATTTTGGGTTTTGGTTTGTTTGAAGTTTTCCTTTTTGGTGATTTTTTAAATTTTTACTTTACTGCATGCTCTTCATTTGGCATTCTGTCTTTGACAGTTATTACTCACAGCATTCTGGCTGATACATTTTTTCTCCAAGGAGAGTAAAAGATATAAAAGCTATTTTCATTTCATGTTCAGGTTTTTGGCTTCTGCTTTTTAGAAGAAGGGCACATCCTGCTTTTCATGTTCTTTTACTGCCCTGGTAATACAGAAAAAGAGAGAATGGTTGCATCAGATGCAAGACTGAGGAAACAAGGAAGAGAGAAATCTGTCCTTCCACCTGTTTCCTCATGGAGAAATCTAGCTAAAAGATTCATATTTGGTGTGACTAAGTGCAAAGTGTTCAGTTCTGTCTTCTGGTGAACAGGATGTTGTCCTAGCTTTGGCATCTGCTTTTGCCCCAGAGAGCTTTCTCTTGAGAGGATCCATGCTGTGCTACCCTTCTTCCTCTTTTATGGGTGGGAGTGTTTGGTCTTCTACCTCTGAGGACTTCTGTCCTGCATGTTGACAGCAAAGGATTAAGTAGTTGAAGTGGCATTATTCTGTTCTGATATTTGTTCTTACACATTTTTTTTTTTTCTTAACAAATCTGATCCTTTTTTTGAACAAAAATCTTTGTGAATGTGTGCAGCTCTGAGTATTTCCTCATGGAAAATTATCTTCCTGTCTACCAGAATTCATTTTGCAGCTCTTTGCAAGCTCCAGCCAAGCCCTTGTTCTTGCTGAAGCTGACTATGTGACTGGTGGTCTTCAAATTTTTGTGCTGCTTCTCATGTTATATCTCCATGACCGCTTATCAATCACTCAAATTTCATGCTTCTTTCAGGGTTCTTAGACCATCATGTCCTCTAATCCACCCATCTGATGAGCATAAGTATTTATGAAGTTAATTTCCAGTATGGTTGACTTTGGACTTTAAGATGAAGCTTCAAATCAGTTGCAAGATCTGCCATTGGAGCCTTTAATTTCACAATCTTACTGGTTGTGCTGCCCTAACATTACCTTTAAAAGTTTTACAATAGCCTGCTCTCCATGCCCAGCCTGTTTTTCATTAAGGGCCAAATGATCCTTCCCATCTTCTCAAGTCATCTAAAGTAGGCATAACTGAAGCCTGGAAGAATTCAGTCACCTTTCCAGTTGTGCTAGAGCTCTGCATTTAGTTCTTCTTCTTAATCACACTGGCCCATGGTTGTACCATATCACAGAAAAAAATTGCATCAAACTGATTTCAGAGGACAGGTTTGGATGGATGTCTAGAGGAAAGCTTGATAACCAGCTGCAAGAAAACAGCTTAACCCACATTAGATTGTCTCTTATTGCTCTGGGCAAACACCCATCTAAACTTTGTTTGTTAAAGCTGATAAAGGGTATCTATTTATACTACCTGGAGCTGGTTTACCTGGAGGTTTGATTCTACCTTCCTTGCAGTTTGGTTGAGACTTGCATGTTTTTTCATGCTGCAGAGGTGTGTTACTTTATCCACAAAGCTACATCTCAGAAGGCCAGATATCCATAGATATATATAGATAGCTATACTTAATGGCCTGTTTGTTGCTTTTTGGATAGGAAATGGGACTGAGGAATGGCTAATACACAAAATCAGGGAAGTCTTAAAACGAGGCTTTGCACTGTTGTTGCTATCGGAGATGCTCTTACCTAAACTAACACACAAAAAGTAGGATCCCTTAGTCTCCCTGCTCCATCTCTTTACAGCTCACTTTCTGCAAACTTACTCATCATGCTCTTCCTGAACAAGCTGACTGATGGTACAGCCAGCTCCTTCCATTTCACATCTCCTCTATGGCCCATATTTTTAGGCAAATATCCATGAGCTTATGTCTCCAGTGAAAACCATTTGGAGAGATTCCACAGAATTGTTTTCATTTGGGGATGTCTGGTTAAAACAACTCACAGCTGCTCTAATTTCAACTTGCTGATTTCTCCATAAATTAAGCTGGAGTCAATTCATAACTTTATATTAGTTATGCCTAGGCAATGCTTGGGTTCACCTGTATCACATTGCATGAAGTGTTGCTCAACTTTGTAATCAAGCTTAGAGCTTTTACTTCACAAACACATGCTCAGTGCTAAAAACTTTTATTTTGAAAGCCATTTTCCAACTGCTGTGTTTAAAAGAAATGTTCTTACTTAACCAAGGCCTGTAATAGCTGTTGAATTAGTTGCTGCTTCTAGAGATACCTTCCACTGAAATATGCAAGATTATCTCCTGCAGAAAAACCCAGCCTTGCCTTTATATGCTGACATGGCTTTCTTGGTCATGAGGTATGCCAGGCTCTGCTCAGCAGCAATTCCAGCTCCTTTGGCATTCTGCTCATCAACCTGCTGTCAGAAAATCTTGGCTACTGCACATGCTGGGCGAAGAGAGAACACACAGCAACAAAAAACTTGTCATTTTGTTGATCACAGTCCTCTTTTCTCTCATCCCGCAATTTTCTTGCACCTCCACGAACAACGCTTCTTGGATTTCTACTTTTTTTATTTTTACTGATTTAGTTTCTCTTTCTTGCTTCGCTTTCTTTTTCTTCAAAAATGCAATAACTGAGGAACAGTGCAGATAAAATGCTTGATTTGACAAATATTTGCCTCTCTTTCCTTATATGTGGATCCACAATGCTGTCAGTAATAGCTATTAGATATAATGGAAGAAGATCAGGATCGTTGAAACAGAAACATTCGTGAGTAACCTCAATTGTGTTTTGTGTTTTCTATTGCTCCATCACTTTTTTTTACCTTTTTTTTTTAATTTGTCTCTCTCCCCTTAATTCTTGAGGAATTATGGCTGGTCAGAATTCTGAGAAATCAACATGGCTGGTGTATTTATGATGTTGTAAACCCCATTTAGGGGTGTCAGAATATGAGCAAAGGTAAATGAGAAACCTGAATGTGGATTTTAACAGCTCTGAAGAGAGGACAGTTACAACTTCGTATTTCACTCACCTTATTACAACTTGCTCGCAAAAAAGTGCTTGTATCAAATACACAGCTGCTACAGATGCTGCAATGAAAAATGACATCTGAGAAAGAAAAATTATAAAATTGGGGGAGGGATATTTTTATGATTAAATAACCATCCTGTTTGCTGGAGAACAAATGTACTGATGACATGGGATTGGGGGCCTTGTGTGGAAAAATTATGTTGACTGGGGTGAAACATTAAAGGCTTCTGTTGATTGGGATTCCCGCTACCAAGTGGTTTTCCATGAGTTTCACAAAAGACTGGTGCTTGGTGACTGGGAGGTAAAGAGCCCTGTTGGCTGTGGCTGCTTACCTCTCCTTCCACGTGAAATAATGCGTGCCTGTACTTGCTGAGGGTGGTGAAGTCCCCAAATGAAGAGGACAGTGGTTGTCTACGGTTGTAGAGCTCCTGAACGAGTTAATGATTGCTCTTACAGTACTTGGGGAAGTGGCTGGGAAGGTGGGGAAGCCAGCAAGTTCTATACTGATGGCTCTGTGCTCATGCTGCAGAAGATGCTTGTGCTGCATCACCCTCAATGCATGCTGCTTCGTGGGGCCAGGCACCGCTCCCTTCCCCTTGCATGACCACTTGTGCAAGCATAGGCATCTTGGGGCATTTCTTATGTGGCAAGAACTGTTATGCAAAGGAAAATGAACATGTTGAAAGCAAATGACAAAATGTTTAGCTGACACAGTTATATTTTTTCAAGGAATGACTGAGAATAACAAATAATTATTATTATTGAAATAGTCTGCCTCAGCAGACATGTATAATCACTGTACATGTATAATCACTGTTGGTAAAGAAGCATAAATTTGTGTTTTGAAAGCATGAATTTATTAATCTTTAAACTAAGAAGAATCAACATGTCTTTCTTCTACAGTAGTATTTAGAATCCAATTTCATTTTCTGGTTTTGAGTTTTTTATGACACTGGAATGTTGCTGGGGATGGCTTCAACAGCATGCAGGATTTTGACAGAAAGCAAGCTCAAGACTTGAGCTTATAGGATGTGGGCATTTGTTCTCGGTTCACTATGAACAGTATGAGAGGAAAAGGACAGTTCCTGTCTCATCTACTGCAATTACCATGTATAACTTCACCACCTTTGTCATTCAGATTAATTACCTCGGTGTTCCATGCTGCCATTCTCTGAATAGAAGGAAAGGACATATTTCCCCTTGCTTCCCTTCCATAAAAGTAAAAACCTCAATAAGCTTCATTTACAAATTTCTTTGTTCTATTGAACACAGTTGACAGTGTTTCTCTCTGGCTGCTATACCAAATCAGGAGATCCTTTGCGTGGTCTCAGGGTGTGCCTCTGAACAGCTGACCTTTCCATTGCTTAACAGAGCTGAGAAGTGCTTAGAGGGCCAGGACACCACTGGCCTTTCCTGTGTAAGAGTGGTCCCTCTTTTGTCCAGGGCCATAAATTGTCAGCAGAGAGAACAATCCAGAAAAAACCCAAAAATTAAATTGCCAAATAATAGCTCAAAATAGAAAGCTCTGTAAACGTAGAATGTATTTCCTTTTCTCCCCTGCCATTTTAAGCTGTTTAGAAACAATTTGTTTCCTGCTTTGAATGAAGTTAATTTTACCACAGCTGTTTATTTTTGTTTTAACAGCTTTAGTTACACAGCCCTTTATCATCTTTCTGATTTAGAATCCTGGTTTGTTGCCAGCACAGCTCTGAGAGGCCGTTGCTGAATTAAGTCTGATGTTTTGGTCTCTTTTTAATCCCTGTTTGAGCTAATCTGTTTTGGTACATTTCAGAATGTTGCTCTCAAAAGACCTGTAACTGCTATAGCAGGAGTGTGGTGTGTTTGAAATGTCTCGGGGAAACAATCTCTCTTATGTACCCATAGAGGAAAAAATGTGTGAAGTGCGAAATTCCTCCAGACAGTGTTGAGAAAATTTAATCTTCATAAATACTAAATGAGCTTGCATTTGTAAGGAGCATGAATCAATAAAGAATCAAAACTCTGAGTGTTTTTAAAAAGCTGTAGACCCACATGTTTTTCCGGCCAAAAGCTGGGAACAGTTGGCCCCTGGGAATTTTAACTTCTTGCTGGTGATGGTGCCCTTGTTCACACTTGAAGGAACTTACTAGAAAAATGCAGCCAGTGCTTAGATTTGAGCTCTACCGTGTGCTGCTACAGGTGATTCAGCAACAATAAATCCAGGTAAAAGAATAGAGGTTTTGATTATAGAGCCAGAAATTTGAAGTGATGTTCCCAAAAGACTTGAAAAATATGTTTATTGAGAATTAAAAAAGGGAAATTAAAATTCTGAAAAACTTTCCTGCTATTAAGATGGATGTGATAGTAAATATGTTAGTGAGCACCTTATTGATGTAACGTTCTTAGCTTGTCAGCTCTCCAAATGCTAACAGAGAGCTGACTGATTCTGGGGAAGTTGCTGTTAAAAAAAAAAAAAAGTAGCAAAAATTAGTGAGAGGCCTGACTACTGTAGCTTTTATCCTATACTGGTTTTATTTGAAGTACCTAATAGCTGGGCTTACAAGAAGAGCAAGATGTTCTCAGTGTTTCTGAGGACAGCAGTTTGCTGAGCTGCTGGCCTGACCCTTGTGCTGAAGCCCATCGCTGTGGTAGACCACAGCTGTTTCAGGCTGAGTGTGTGTGCTGGTCAGCAGAGAGGGGGACTGTGACCACTGCAATTCTCTCCAGTTTTTAATGTTCATTTAGCAGCCTGACCTCCCTGATAGCTGTACCTCTTCATGAAGAAAATTTCATACTTTAAACTCAAAATCTAACAGTCTGTGTCACTCAGGTTCCTGCTTAGATCCCAGCTGTGTCCATGGGCTACATTTATCTTTTGAAGAAACTATCCAGCCAACTGTGCTCTGCAACTAAGCTATTGCAGTACTGGCAAAAAATTCCATGAAAAGCTAAACAAAAAAAGCCCAACAAAACCAAAAAAACAACCAAACCAAAACAAAAGCCATGAAAAAAACGTGTGACTGGAAGAGGAATATTTTTCTGGTTTTAAGAGGAAAGATCACCTGAGCCAGGTGGCAGCTGCATCAAGAGAATTGTTGATAGATAATACTGATATATACTGATATATACTGATATGTATACACACACACACACACACGTTTGTATCACACATACACATGTGTATATATATATTTTTATACATACATATGTATTTGTATCAGGGAACAATCCAATGAAAAAATAAATGAAGACAGAATCTATTAGGCAAGAGTGAGCACAGTGTTGCAAATCCTTGCTTTTGAGTTCTTTCTCTGTCCAAATCAGAAGAGTGTATCTCATATATCTGGACATGAAGAAAAGTAAGAGAGAATCTCCTTAGCATGTCTTTAATGGTAAGAGCATGTTAGACTGTTCTCTGCAGGACTGTTTTGTACTCAAGCAAGGCATTATTCTTTCTTAATGTTACTGCAAATCCTCACTTTATCTGATTTGTTCTACAGTTTCCACTGCATACAGTTCTTCTCTTCTGTCCCCTTTGTCTCTAGACCCCAGTCATGTTGTAATAAGAGCACAAGCAGGGCTTTTATTCTTACAGATTTATTTTGTTAAGTGCAGAGAGCTCCTCAGTTTGGGCCAGTCAAAAATAATTAAATTAGGTCATTTTCCCAGTTGATCTGGAAGAACTCTTTTTAACTTTGAAGGAGCTTTGTATCTGATCACTCAAATGCAATTTACTTTAGGCAGACCACACTTCAGCCCATTCTGTCCTCATGTAAAAAAAAAGAAAAAGAAAAAGAAGCAATGCTGTTATTTCCTATGTTACTTTCATTTTGAGGACTGTATACTAAGGCAGCTCTGCGGCAGTATAGAGAATAAACAAAGAACAAACAACTCTTGGATTATCATAGAGCACAGATGGGTGATGCTTGGGAAATCTGTTGTGAGGCTTCAGATACAAAGTGTGATGCCTCATCACAGAAGAATGGTCATAAAAGCTGAAAATGCCGTAATGAAAAACAAGTGATGACCCAGAAGGAAACAAAAGATTTATTCTTATTGGATCCCCTTGAGGTTTCTGATCTTTCTTTCATGTAAACTTCAAAGATCTGAAGTCCATGTGAGACCTGTTGAGTAATTCTCACAATTACTTTCATATTTTAATTCCATCCACTGTCCAAAGTTCAGATCTTCGTCCACAATTAGGGATGCAGAAAACCTATTTTAATAACCTATTTTAAAGATAGCTTTTCTGTTCATTTCAGGGAGTGGCTAAGAGCAGTCATGGATTTTTATCAGTTACTTCTGGCAAGAGGTGTCTTCATTGCTTCTTCCCTCCATCACAAAATAGTTTGAGATTTTGGCAAGGATGACAGTAGAAACCTTTGCTAGTGGGTAATTTTCCCTATCAAGATATTTTGTTCAGCTTAAAGATGATGATCACTACAATTTGTCTGAGTTTTTTGAGTTGTGGATGTTTATGCTCAGTATAGTCAATGGCTGACCATTGTCTTTGCAGTTGGAGGTGGTAAATAAAGTTGGTTCTAGCTTCTATCTCGGCCAGGGCCCCAGTGACTGATAATTTGCAAAGCTGGAGAAGGTCCAGCTGGTGGAACTTGAGCCAAGTCAGAGCAAGGGGAGGGAACAAGAAAGGAACAATGACTTTGACACACTGCCCAAGGAGATTTATACCTGTCTGGCATCTCCGAGTGCCTCTGCTGGAAACACTGTGCAAAGGCTCTGCTATGGATAGCCACTCCTCTCCTGCCCACCAGAGCACCAAGCAGCATCACAGCAATGCTTAAATTCCATGGTTGCTGATTTCCTGAGGTCTGGAAGAGAAGTAGTGAACAGGATTTACTTTACTGATGGTAGGCATGCTACCATTCTAACTACCATAATGAATATGATAATTAACCAGGTTTGAGGTGTTCTCACAGGCCCTTCTAGGAAAAATAAAACATAAAGGAATCAAGACTTTGGCATATTTAAGAAAATTATTGTAATATAATTATTTAATATTCATTTAAATTACAATCCTGCACTGCTTATGGAATAAATAACTTGTTCAATGTTATTTGAATTGAATTGAATAGCTGAAGAAATAGAAGTGTTGCTGATGTTCAACAATAGGTGTTGGAGCCATTCAGGAGGCAAGAGAGCCAAAGTATTTTGCTTAATCTGTAGCCTTTCTGCTGGTTTCTAATAGGGAACTTTCTCTAATTCTGCCTTTGTACTCCTTTTGTGTTAAAAATACAGAAAATCTCAGGGCAGCATATCATAGCTTTTCTGTTTTCTGACATGTAATTCCTGATTTCATTTCCTAGCAGCACCCTGGTGTTGAAACCCATTTAACATGCAGTTAATGAAGTTGTTCCTGGAGGCCCTAGGATGTGCCCTGGTTTCTGTGGTTCATCTGCACTGTCAGTCCTTTATGATGAAAATCTATTGCAATCACTTTGTTGAACTTGATTTAGAAGTAATTAAGAAGAAAAGCTTATTTGAAATTATTTTTTTTATGACTTGTAAGATCCAGTCTATGACATCATGAGTGATTGTTAGGGAAATGTGAGGATTTGAGTTTCTTATTGTTAGGTACAATTAATACTGTAATTAATACTGTAATTAATACTGTAGCAGCAGCAATTGCTGTGGTTTTCCTGGAAACAGCTAATTTTGGGAGTCAGATTTAAGTGGTCTAGGGAAGGAAACTGCAGTGGGTCACTTTTGCTGCCGTGGCTATTTGACCTGATGCTGCACCCTTTTGTAATGTGGCTGAAACATCACCTTATTGCACTTGTGGCCTCTGCTAATCTGCTAAATGCAGATGAATTTTCCTATTCACTGAAAGAAGTAATGCAAATCAGAACATCAGTTTTGATTTGTTATATTCCTAGAGGAGAGTGTGCATGGGTGCTTTTCTTATGAGGCTGTCTGTGCTGCAGAGAGGTTTAATTTTCAGCAGGGAACATATTATGCAGCTTATTTGATTGCAAATTTGTTTGAACAGCTTTCAGCTTTATATTTCCCAGTTAGGTAATGTAGCTTTAGATACTAATTGCATAATTGGCTTGAGTCACACAGATTTAAGGTACAGCGTGCCTGATCTGACTGCTTGTTAGCTTTACATGGCTTTGTACAATAGGAGCCTTACAGCTGAATTTAACTCCTTCTTTTATTGGGGTCTCTTCCAAAGAGGTTTTGCCTGAGGAATAAGGAATTTCTTGGTACTCAAGGAATCACCATCCTCATTTGTGCAGTTTTGATGCTGGAGCATGCATGTTTTGTGGATTTGTGGATTGGTGTCATTTCTAATGAGTACACCAATCTGATGAAATAAAGTCATTTTTCAAAGTCAAAAATGAGTGCATGGCACAGAGAGCATCTTCTCTACCTATTTCTTGTGGTTTTGTTTTCCTCGAGAGGATGGTGGGAGGGACCATTTTCCAGTCACAATCTGATCTGAAAATAGTGAGCTTCACACCTTCTTTCATCCCTCCTTTTCACAGGCCTAAAAGATGCTACAGGCTCTGAGAGTGATGGTGGTGACTCTTGCAGTACAAAATCAGAAGGGGCCAATGGAGGCACAACAATCCAACCCAAAAAGGTCAAAGGTGTTGGCTTTGGAGATATCTTCAAAGACAAACCCATAAAGCTACGACCAAGGTCAATAGAAGTTGAAAATGACTTCCTCCCAGTAGATAAGGTATGTGTCATTCCTTAATTGTCTCTTGGTGCTGTTTTAAAGAAGTTTTCATCTTAAAGTTCTAAGTTCTGTCACTGGCTAAAATTTGAAGCTGTAAGTTCATTATTTCCTAATCTTTCTGTGGACCAGGTTCTGCTTTTTTTTATTTTTGCCTTAGACCAGAAAATGGATTCCAGTGAGGTTAGCTGCATGCAAAAATTAAAAAAAAATTAAATAAAAAAAAATAAATTATTGCTCTCAAGTATTTTCTTTAGGGAAACAACAAAAAAGTGCATGGTTTCAAATGAAGTCATGACTAAAAACAAAAAAATCTGTGAAATCCTTCCTTTAAGTGTACAGTCAGATTTGCATAGAGTTACTGATGCGCTGAGAAGCGTTAGGAGGTTTCCACAGCCTCAAGTTCTGCTATGGGCATAGCTACATGGTGCATTTTCTTTGCCCCCAGTGGTGATTTTAGGAAGCTCCTGGGCTCATGATACCTGGTGTGGCAACTTCTCACCTTTTGATTCATGCTTGTCCACTTGTCTATAGGCACTACAGCAATTACCTTTTTTGGCCTGCAAGATTTTTTCTTCCAACCTAGATCAGTGATCTGATTTATAGAATCACACTTCTACATCCGCCCCGAGTTACAGGAGAAAAAGGAGTACAGGAGGTCCTGCAGAGAGAGATGGAAACTTCTGAACTAAATTATGCTGAGGGACATTTGGTTAATATTTTGCAGGTGACCATTTTTCATTTAGTATAAAGAGGGTAGGGAAAAGCTGGAATAACCTAAATAAAGGAAAAACCTAGACTGTATTACTGCTTGACCATTGCTGATTTCTTCAAAGCCTGCATGGTGCCCTGCTTGCCTTCTGTTTCTGGGTGGACTTCCTAACTCACGTGTTGGGTTTTGCAGAAGCATTTCCTTTCATTTAAAGTCTTTGAAAAGTCCTTATGAAGTGGCCTTCATTCCTTGGAAGAAAATCTTACTCCACATTGTAGTAAAGTGAAGTCTTTGTTTTCCACAAACAACTGACAGGATTTTACCCAGCCAAAAACAGAATACACAATTTTCAGGAAACTTTTAACACAGACCTTCCTTCCTATGTCTTCAGGTTCTCCTAAAATTGACATGGTTAGTAAAAAATAATGGCTTGATTTTGTAAACAGAATCCATCATTTGTGTTTGAAATGTGTAGATAACTAAAGACAACACTTCTTTGCTGTTGATGCTTTTTTTTGCCCAGGATTAGGTTAACCTTTGAGAGGTGCCATTCACAGGCTTCAGCGCCGAGGTCTTTGCCTACTACCAGCACAAAAACATGAGTCAGTGTTAGAACTGCAGACCAGTAACCTCCCTAAACACCCCAGCTGCAAGAAATTCCTCCCTTGTCATTGCCATGTTCTTTACCATTTAATGCTGAGTGTAAGAGAATCCTGCATTAAGTTGGCCATCCCAAGCAAGGTCCAATTTAACCTGAAAACTCTGCATACTGGTTTGAAGTGTAGCAATGCATGAAGAGTTCCAAGTTGGTCCATATTTTTCTCAAACAATGTAGTTTTTAAAGTGATCTTTGCCCTGTTTTGTGTATTTCTCATCTACAAGTATAACTTTCACAAAACTGAAGCCTCAGTTTTTCAATAACTCTTAAACTTTTGACGAAGGAGAAAAAAATGCTTTCCTGTATTCCCCCCCTTTCTTTTTTTATGCTTTCTGAAGTTTGGAGACACTAAAACTCTTTCTGTTGCTTCTTTTTGATAGTTATTGATGAAATATTACTGTAAGGATAATATGAATTTTTTTATTTAAAGTATTTTCTAACAACAGGTTTTTTTTAAAAGTATCAGTAAGATACTGTGAAGATTTTATAATGTGAGATTATTTATAACATGATAGTTCCTGTGTAAAATGTCAGTCCCATTTACAGAAGAATCAGCAGGGTCTTATTTTGTTGGTGTTATCAATTTGTGTTCTAATATGTTTTCAATTTTATGAATCATAAGCTTAGATCATATTTCACAGAGAATTGCTGGAGTGTTAAAAAGGCTTTTACACAAATATTGGCAGGAACATGAAGGCAGAAAGGTTTGCTGCCAGCTGAGCAGAAGCAGATGCCATTAGGCTCTCCTGTAAATCACCAGGCAGTTTAGTGTGCTTCAAGTGTTTGCTCAGTGGCAGCAATGGGGAACTATAATCACCCTTGTCTTTTAAGGTGATCAATGAACTCTCAATAAAAGGCAAAACTGAGGAATTACGTGAAACCTCATTGGTTTTATTGGTGTGCAGAATTCATTGCTAGGTGTTATTTGTTCTAAAAATCACAAAGGCAGATTATCCTAGGGAAATTAATGATGCAGTCATGGGAGCTTAGCTTGAGCAGCACTATCAGAGCTCTGCTCTCTTAGAAAAATAGAAGAATCAAGCATTTATGCTTTGTTGTCCATTTCATTGCCTGTTGGTGCTGACGAGTCGACCGCTGGCCATGTATAGGCAGAATCAGATTCCTCAGGCTTGGCTCTGACAAATTTCCATTACTGATAAATATAAGTGAGCTGTTTTACAGTGCTACACATGAATGAAGTCATAGTCATGTGCAGCCACAGTCAAGATAGACAGGTTGTGTCTCCTGAGAAAATTCAGGGAAACACACTTGAGGCAGCACAATGTTCATGGTCAAATAGAAATGCCTGTCTTGCACGTCTCTCCTCTGCTCTGCAGCTTCAACAAATTTAAACAGGTGCTTATGCTTACTTCTTTTTTTCCTTTTTCATTTTGTAGTAGCTTATCTAGAGCTTCTGTGTCTAGGCTGGACTTCCTTCCAATATGATCTGTATGTGCTTCCATTGTTCTAACAAGCTATCATTTTTTCCTCTCCTGTATCTAAGAATAAACCTCTACAAGTACAGGAAAATTAATTCAACCGATACATTCCTTAGTCAGAGTTAACTGTATTGGGTTGATTTGTGAGTTGAGGCTTCAGCTGGGAAATGCTAAAGACCGTGGTAGGTGAATATAAAATAAACAGTCTTAAATAAATATTTTTATCTTTCTGAAAACTGTCCTTACTTCAGAAGAGACTATTGAGTGTATATTGTACATTTTCCCCTTGAGGTGTATTTATAATTTTCTTAAGGCAAAACTTTCATAGTTGGCTACCAGTGGTGGATTTGAGCAGAGCTAGGTTTCATGAACATCCTTTGATGAGATCACAGTACTGTTTGCCTAAACTTCATGTAAATTATATACTCAGCCATCAACCCAGGGAGTATTACAGACACTGTAATGATTTAATGTAAAGAGGGAGGCTTTCATGGCTCTAGAGTCAGCAACTTGTAAGATCTAGTTAACTCATGTTTAGGGATCCTTACTGCAAAGCACTGAATTCATACAGAAATTTTTATTTTTTTGTAGAGAGTTTGGATATGTTTTAGATAGGAGAAACAGAGAACTAATGGAAGTAGACACAAGGGCTAGAAGCTCTTTTCAATTATTAAGTCTACCTGTCCTTAGTAATAAGATAAAAATTTGTAAACCCTGAGACTGAATGCCTGCAAGGTCTGAGTTTCTATCTCTAGCCGGCAAGCTGGGAACCCAGAAACTGTGGTGAGAATCTATCTTTGCACACCTGTTCTGTCAGTTCCTGCCTGCTTGCTTGCAGAAAACATTTTTACCCCTTAATTTCCTGGTGTCATTTAAAAGGAAATCTTTGAGAGACACAAGTTGGAGGCTCCTCTTGGTGTTTCTAAGCCAGCTGACGATGTGCCTGAGCTCTGCCAGCCCTGCGGGTGCACCCCTGGTGCGTGGCCAGGCCTGGCTGGGTGTGCCACGTGTGCCTGCATCTCATGGCGCTCTGCCTCTTGCTCTGCCTCTCCCACGCCTTTGGAAGTGCTCGCTCCCCTAATAGAAATGTTGGAGTCAGCGTTCAAAATCCTGAGATTAAAAGTGGATGCAAGCAAAACCACCTGGTACTGACTAGAAACACTCCTAAAAACACCTGCTGAGGCAGAGAGCACACAGTGGGAGCACCAAGTGTGTATGCAGCACTTTGCACTTGAAAGCACAGGTTTCTGGCATTCCTTTCTTCAGAGACAGCCATCGGCGGTGGCAGCAGCAGACGTGGCAAACATCAGCAGTTTGTCAAATTCCGTGTAGGAACAGAGGATGCACTCATCTGTTCAAGCTACATTCATGTTCTGCTTTGAAGTTCCTGTCTGCTACAGTCTGGCATCCCTGTCCTATCCATTTATTGTAGTGCCATCTTGTGAGGAAAGCTGCAGGGGAAGAAGGACCCTGACCCCTTCTGCAGCTGTCTTGAGATCAGGGCTGCCTGCAGCAGGGTCTCGCTCCTGTGCTGGTGTAACTTCCCAGTCCTTGAGTTCACTTTGGAAACAGGATTTGTGTGTTTCTTTCATAATGTGAAAAAATAGTACAGGTTTGCAAATGGTGCCTGATGTTCATGAGGCAGTGTGGACATTATTAATAAATACTTTTGAAGATTTACTGCCCCATTCTGGAGGAATAAAAAGGAGGGGTAGGGGAATTAAGATTGACATGGGAGAGTTGAAAAGCAGCTTTCCCCATTTTGGGGAGGCAGACTCAAAGCAGGACCTAGCACTATGGGGGTAGAATGGGAAATGCAAAATTAAGTTTAAAGAGAGGTATAAATTTGATAACTTCAGCTGGCAGTGACTCTCTGCTGAGTCACTGAACTGTGCAATGTGAGTGAAGAGTGACTCCTCATCTCCTGTATGCTTCCTTCCCTTCTGTGCTATCCCATCTGTCAGTTTGGTTTCCAAAATGTTCAAGCTGTCTGAACAGAGTTGTCCAGGTATCAATGACATGGTTCAGTTTACACATCAGCCTGCACGACTGGCTTTTGGCAGAGGATGTTACCCACACATTGGTTTGTGCTGCCTGTGATGTTTTATTAGGCTTTGGGTTTTTTTAATTAAAGCAGCTATTTGACTCTAAATAATTGCAAGTTAGTTGTCCATGCCACAAGACTTTACATGTATACAGTTGGACTTCATTCATAAAAAATTTGTCAGTGTGAAAGAAACACACCAAACATATGCATGAAAGTATTTTCAACTTATGTTGCTGACTTGAACTGCTTGAAGAACATCTTAAAATAGAAGCAGAGTAGTGTTAGAAATACTGATCATGCTACAAGTTTTTCCTAAAAGCTGTGTGGAAGGTCTGATCTGCCCTCCTGGGGCTCAGCACTGGCCTTCTGCCAGACTGAGTTATCCTGGAGGAGTGCTCTGTGGGAAGGAAAACTCCTGTTATTTCAGTCATGGTTTTGATTAGGAAATCTTAGGATGCTCCAGTCAGAAAAACAGGATGTGTAGGTTTAAGCTAATGCAATTTTATTTCATAATAGGATGGCAATAAAAGTCTATATGTTTTAAGTTGCTTTGGATCCAGCTGGTGATCATTAGCTTGCAAGTCACTGTAAATCTCTGAATTTCATTTGAGTCTGTACCATTACCACGCCTTTTACCCCAACAGGCATTCTAAATGTAGAATTGTTAAAAGCCCCAAAACACTTTGCTTACCTAGCTTAAAACAAAGCTGATTTCCTGAGTTCTAGAGACACTTGATGGAGACATAAACTGAATTTCTAGGAACGTTTGTCTCATGTTTCAACTGTACAGAGAAAATGCTTCAGAAAGTAACAGTACTGACAATCAAGCTAGTTTAGTTACTCTCTGATGAGCTTGAGAGGACTGGTTCCTGGCTCAATATATGTTTATTAATAGCAATAAAATCTACCTATGCAAAATTAATTTATATACATTGATATGAAAAGGTTTAAATTAGTGTAATCAAGACTTTAGGGATAAACAGTTTTATAAACTGTCCTAGTGTTTCTCAGTAAAATGTATTTTTCTTTCTTGCTCCATTTGGATTTTGTTAGATAGTATAACTGATTTTTAATTGCTACATCTGAGTTGTTAAGTTCTATAACTTTGACAAGATTATAAATAAATTCTAATAAAATAATTTCTGGTATTCTTAGCACACATTAGCTTTGAAAATTGAAGAAATAGTTATGTAAAAAAAATTAACTGCCTTGAAATTTACTTACACCACTTTGAAAATTACTTAAATAAAAAGGCTGGTGAATGTAAACCAAACCTTTAAAGTGAAATCTGTGCCCTCACCTTTTGTTGCCTATTTAGCTTTATTAGCTTGTGGAATTTTTCTGAAATGTTTTCTTTCTTTATGTTTTTCCTAGTTAAGGATTATTTTTAATAGTCAAATGGAAATGAGAGGGTATAGTATTTTCTGGCTTGCTTAAATATAAATCTTTAATTTCTTCCAACTCATCTGTGTCTTTCTCTCCCCTGCCCTTATTCAGACATTTTAAAGTGGAATGTTTGTAGGGAGGCAGCATTAAGAATTTATAAGATTTTAATGGAACAGAGCATCATGTTAATGATATTTCAGTTTCTTGAACATTTTTCTTTAAAAACACAAGCCAAAACAAAGACATAAGTTACACAAAATTTCAACCTTTTTTTTCCTCCTGCCAGGAAGACCAATACATTCAGAATTTGTCATAAGCTCATTTGCCAATAGAGTTATTTGCAAAATTTGCTGCCTGGGCTGTTGACAGAAGTTCTATAAATCGTCACATCCTTGCTTTTCTTAGCTGGTGGTCTCAAGAAAGCAGGGAAGTCTAAGCTGGAAAGGAGAGGAAACTTCTTGCTGTGAGTGAGCAGAGGTAGGAAAAGGTCCAGATTTCCTGTGAAATAAACAAGGGGAGCTTTTGTTTCCTGGGGATGGCCCGGCTGAGTCAGTGTCAGGGCTGGGCTCCTGCTCTCGCTGAGCTGAGCTCATGCAAGGAAGGGGCAGGACTCCAGGACTCTTCTTGGACAATTCAAGCTGCTGAAGGGCAGCTTGGCTTCACAATGGGAGAGGAGGTATTTCTTTTACAATTAGTTGGGGTTTTCTTTCTGTGGCTCTTAAAAACTGTATTGTAATATATACTCTGCATAGCACAGGTTTCAGCTGCAGGGTTCTCTGGCTCTTCTGCACACTTTGGAGATGCTGGGTAGGTAAAAATTAAAAAAGAAAAAAGAGTGCTGAGGTTCCTGAAGTCCATTCCTGCTATGGAGGTCCATATTAGAATAGGAGGTTACATTTGTGTGAAAAACATTCTCTCCTGGCTCTATTTAGCTTGAGTTTTCTCCTTTCTGCTTGTTTGGCAATTAAACTTGCACACATGTTTTCTATTTCTATATGATGTGGTTTCAATTTTCTTACTCTAAAGAATAATGCAAGTTTAGAGTTAAGCAAGGCAAGTTTTAAAGGCTTTAGGATGTGTTGCTCTTTCAAATATTTGCTTAGTAAGTGAAAATTCACCATCCCCACCCCGTGTTTTTTCTGTCCTAAGTACACTAACAAAACTGTACTTCTTTGCAGAAAAAAGAGGAAGAGCTTTACTAATTCCTCTTCTATGTGATGTGCCATTTGTCCATGTGAGAAAAATTGATATGAATGTTTTAGAAAATGATATTGTGATAATAAAACCTACATGGAAATTATCTTTTTATTTACCCCCAAGAAATAAACAACTAGAATCAACTGTTGCTTGTAAAATTTTGTAGAAAGCTGAATGGAGAGATACCAAGTAAACTGTTTAATTATTTGCAGATACTTTGAGAGCTCTTAGTACAAAATTGAAAATTTCCCTCAACTTTGGCTTTTCACAGCTAAAGTGAGTAAACTGTGTGCAGAAATGAAGCAATAAGTTTTTTTAATTGCTTTTTCTCCTAAAATGTGCCATGTGTCTTTCTTGTTTTCTGCCTTGAATAAAGAAAAGAGGAAGGAGGAAAGGAGGAGTGTGAAAGGATCATAGATCAGCCAGGCACTTGGTAAGGTAAAAAATCTGTAGGACAGTTTCTAAGAAGCCTTTTTAATGATGTGTGTGTGTTTCTATAGCAGGTTCTTAGCATCCTGTGTTTCTAAAATAGTATTTAAATACTAGAGATGTGAGTTTATATTATTACAGTCAGTTGACTGAGTGCTTTATAAAAGCTTCCCCATAAAAGCCAAGGGGAGAGGAGAGAGGGCAGCTCCTGGGGAGGAGGTCCTGATGCTGCAGTGATGAGTAGCCAAGCAGGGGCTGCTGGTGGCTGCTTTCTGCTGGGGGCTGGGCTCTGTGCCATGCAGTGGCCACACAAAGAGCAGAGTCCTCCACCTGGACAGCTGATGCTTCCTTCTGCAGAAGCCTTGGTATCTAAAGCACTTTCTGGAAAGAAAAGCTGAAATACATGGTAAAAGTCACTTTCCATTTGTGTTTTGAGTCACTGTTGCTCTGCAATCTTCCCTGTGTTTAAAATAAAAATATCTCCCTGTTCTACCTCAGTAACTTCTGATTTCAGTGATGTAAGGTGAGGGGGAAAACCCCAAATCTGAAAAAATTAAAGTTAATATGAGGAGAAAAGAAAAAGTATAAATCCAAAATAGAAGAAATATTTGTTTTCAGCACTAAATCTGGGATAATCTGCATGACAGTATGGGTTTGCACTTTTGTTTATAATAACTGAATTTGAAAAATATCATTGAACAGCCACTTGTCAGTTTGTTGACAAAATCCTAACTTTCACAAAAGAGCAAAGAAATAATGTTGCCACTTTAAAGAGGAAGATATTAAAGAGACATTCCCTGCTTACTGTTTTCATAGCTTTTTTAAATTCTATTTAGAGATGGAAATAGCTGCACTGCTTTCCTTACTGCTGCAAAAGGAAGTGGAGATTCATGTAGCAGTTGTAAGGTTAAATAATTGTTGTAAAAGAGGGAGGTTTTATAACCATGGTTTTAAGCTGGATGGTGCAATCTGGATCATGCAAGTTACCAGCTGCAATCTAGACAGGCATGGTTCTCCTGGGAGAGTAGGAAGGAATTTCATTCACTCAGTGCAGACTGACTAGAGTATTTTTCCTAGAAGAGATAGAAATTAATTGTGAACAGCAATCTGCAAATCATAAAATTCATGACATAAGAGAGCAAGGGGACATGTTTCCTTTACATTTATGTGAGGGAAACTAAAAAAGGAGCATGAAAAATAAAACAGGGAAGAAAGAAGACCTTCTGCTTAAAAAAATACTTTAGATACAAACGCACCTTCTAGCATTACAAATCTGCAGCTTGAGAAAAAAGAAAATGAGCTTGTTCATCATGCTCATTTTGATGTGCCCACTTCCAGAGCTTTGAGATCAGGCAGCTGGGAGCGTGATGTGTGGGTTTCATTCTGTGTTTGCTTTTTATTTCATTTACTTAAGTGTTTTTACTCATCAGTGGTTCTAATATGTCTCGCTCCATTTGTTTCAGTGGCATCTATCTAATCTAAACTCTATCCAGACTGTTCACTTTCTCACCATTAATCTTTTAGGCAGGCAGATTTTTACTTCATTAATGGTTAGAAACTGACAGCCTGACAGCATCAAATGTCAGGATTCCAAATTTTACAGATACTGTAAAATACTATACATCTGTATTATACTGTAGAGATACTGTACAAATACTGATGTTTTAATGCATGCAAGTGAGGATATATAGGATTCTCTCCTGTCCAACACATCAAGCATGTTGGTAGGAAAAAGCCTCTCCAGTCTCCTGCCTGCCCATAATTTCAAATTTTAAGAACATGTCAGAATATGAAGTTACAACAGCTTTAGAGTCTGAATTTACCTGTTAGTAGATCAGTTTTAACTGTGGACAACACTGCAAAAAGCAAAATATGCACTGTTCTGCTCTCCAAGCTACCCAGAGTTTTAATGGGAATGAGATTTCCCTGCTCATGGTTTTGTTTCTACCCCCTTTTCCATCCAAGAGGTTTAACCAAAAATTTTGTATTGCATGGTTTACCTACTTATTTCTTTGAATGCTATTTCAGATAGCACAGATTTCTCTGGTGAGTTGCTTAATGCTGACGAAGATATTCTTCATCTGTGGTTTGAAGACTGATGGTGGTAGTTTAATACCTGGTAGTTTTAGTGCTTGGGTAGCTGGATGAGACATTTGGTGCTGGCTCAGGTCATTTCTAAATGGAGCTCAACAGCTGGAAACAGGAACAGAAGTAATTTTCCATTTAAGCAGTTCTGAAATTGCTGAAGACATGTTTTGTCATTGCAAATGGGAAGTTAGGAGTCTGTGAGCAGCCTCTCTAATTAGAAGTCTTCCCCACTATGAAGGTTTGAGACTCCCTTAAATGCAGAAATATAAATTACATGAATGTGGACAATACAAACAGTTCAGGATAAACATCAATTTCATCACTGAGAGAACAGTTTATATTCATACTCTGAAATATTGTGCATCTCAAGATGTCTTAAAATCTCTAGCAGTTTCTCAGCAAAAGCTGGTAACATTCAAAGCCCTTCCAGACAGCTTGACTGGAAAGAGTTTATTCAGGGGGTTGGTAAGTTGTGCAAGGTTTCACTTTGTAGTGTTGTGGTGGACATAATCCACCTTACAGGTCATAATATGTTTGAGGTGGCTAAACAGGAAATAAAATATACATTTCTATACTGCGGATTTGTCTTTTTCATTTTAATAGCTGACTGTCAATTCAGTATTCAATTTTTGTAATCTTTTAGATTCATAGTGGTTTTTTCACTTCTGTGGAAACTACAAAAGATGGCCCAGGAAAGTTGACTTATATACATACCATAAGACATTTCTTAGTTTTGAAATTTTTCCATTGAAAATTTCTGTAGTGTCCTATCAGAGGACTGTTTAATTTTGAAGGCTTTTCTAATTATTTTCTCCATATATCTTTGGTTTCTCTATGATTCTGCTTTCTTTTTAACTGAAGAACTTCATGTGTTTGATAGTATTTGGGGGGGAGATAGGAGTTGGAGTAATCCTTTGATGTTTCCCTTGTTATCACTTTGGTTTTATATCACTTTGTTTTATTTAAATTTACTTTCTAAAGAGTCCTGTATTAAATATTCCATTTCCATATGTTAAAGAATAATATTTCTTGGAAATTGGAAGATCCTGGGAAATCTGTAGATTGGATCAGGACTGTGCCTGGGCTCACATTGGACCTCCATGAGAGGTCAGTGCTGGAAGCCTGGGGAAGATTCTTGAAACAGGTTGCACAAAGAAATTTCTGAGGGGTGTCTTAACAGCCTCCAATCATTTTTAAATTTGTATTAATAACCATAATGGAGTTCTGTTCCTTTGGAAATTAAGTAGTCACATTTTCATTGTATGTAACATTTTAGCACTTGTAGCTCCAGTGAAAGCATTCCAATCTGCTGCATCACACACTGTGGAAAGGAGTTACCTCCCTCTGTTTTGAATGTGGCACCTGCTAATTTCATCTGATAGCCCTTAATTTTTATTACTGGAAGAGATGAGTGAGTCCTTAATTTTAATTACTTGAAGAGTTACCAAGTGACTCCTCCCTACCTTCTCTCCTAATTTTTATAACTTGTGTGTAACTGATTTTTATCACCTTTGTGTATGTTTTTTTCCCCAGAATGAAGGCTCTGTTCCATGTTTGATCATTCTTGGTGACTTTCTGTCTTTTTCAGTCTCTTTAGGAACTCAGGTGGTTTGTGTGTGAGGGCAAAAGGAGGTGAGAACCACACACAATGGCCAAGGTGTTGGATGCACTTATGCAGCATTTTGATAGCACTTTCCATTGCTCTTTATTGCTTTCCAAAGTATTAACAAGTATGAGTTTCAAAGCCTGTCATTTCTGTCTTTTTTTAAGATAGCACTTTTCCTCCAAATGTGTGATTTTATTTCTACCTGAACTTAGTTTCTGTCTTTCCCCTTTGGTGGGTCATCTGTGAAGGTGTGGAAAACAAGGGCCTTGATCTAGACCCCTGAACAACTCCACTGATCCCCACAATGAAATCCTACTCTTTGTTTTCTATCTTTTAATAAGTTATTTATACAAGTTAATAAATTTTTTAGAAAGATGAACAGTAAACTCTTCCTAATCTCAGTTTTAGTTTTCAGTGTGCAATGAGGTTATAATTTCAATCTTCTTCAGGAGCCAGAACCAGCAACTTTTTAAATTTGTGTATTTTAATGAAAATTGCTGTGAATTGGCTATGCAAAATATAACTTGTATAAAGACAACATTGCATACTGCATCATTTGGTTTTTAGGTAGCTGTATTTATAGATTTATTGCTAAGCTGTGGATATATAGATCCAGATAGATAAGGACAGATCTTTAGATAGATTACCTGGCTGCTGTCCTGGCAGGTAACATGTGTGATGAATAGACAACAATGATATTTAAAAATACCAACTATCATGGGATTCTGGTGACTGAATTTAGGTGTCTATGAGGTTGCTTGTAGACAGCAAGCAGTCTTCACAGTCTGTAGACTAAAAAGCATTATTAGAACAGGAACTTTCTTTATCCCAAAGATGAATTACATGCTAAAAGGACTGTTTTACCTCCAGTGACAAAAGGTAAGCCTGCAGTGACTGGCATCTGGCTCACAGCTGATATTTGAATGACATTAACTCCATCTTGAATAACTACATCAGAATGCTAAATCTGGTCATTTTACATCTCAGTGACAAAAGCAGCTGAAAGTCATTGTGCTAAGAAGTATAAGCAGATTACATGTAAACTGTGAGGCTCACGTAGTCACAACATAGCAAGGGGCAGTATGAAACCCTAAATTTTAAGATTTCTTAGCTTTTCAGTGGTTAAAGTGAGAAATCATGCTAAGTAATCACTAAAATAATGAACAATAGTGAGTAATATATTACTAGATAAAATTTGATTCATACAAGATAAAAGCAATAAAGTAAGTTTCATTGCAGGGCCTAGTGCCTTCTCTTAAAGAAAATACACACCTGTAAAATCTACCAAAGAACTTTGTCTCATCTTTAGTTTTGGAGTAGCAGACTCTGAGCCAATAGGGAGTGTCAACACACACTGATTAAATCATCCTGGCCTTCCTTTCTCCCTTCCTTTTCTTCTGTATGCAGTACTTCACAGTGGTATGCCAAAGGTAGTACAAGCTTGTCATTTTGTCTTTATTTTGCCACAGATGTTGAGAATCACATAAATAACTCCTTATCTGTCCAGCAAGTGATTTTCAAGGACTTCCCTTTACATGATTTTCAAATATTTTGTGATGTAAGTAAAACACCAGTAACTTCTTTTGTTAAGTATTTCAGAAGTTACAGTTATTTTGAAAAATTAAATAGTTTTTAATAAAAAAAGTGATTATTCCTTAAGCATTCAAAGAATTTATTCTTGGACTTCAAGTAGTTTAAGCATTTTAACCAATGGGTAGATGTTGTTTTGCTTCTTATCAACTGTAAGAAATAATTATATCAGAAGAATAAATATTAATTAATCAGGAAAAAAACCCCAGAAAACTCATGTTTTGTTCTAAAATTTCCCTTGTCTGGGGACCTCAGTTCTGTTTCCTTTGCTTTGTTTACTTGCTTGCTTGCCTGTCTGCTTGGATTCCAGGGCCATGACAGTGGATGACAGACACAGTAGCTGTAAGATGCTCTGACAATCAGTGCTCCATTTCTAGGGCACCGAGTGATCCAAGGGTGCTGTAATCACAACCTGTTTACCAATCTCTGCAATGGGCATTGTAGTAGGATTTAGACTGACATGCTATTTTTATACACACCTTGTCTTTTCTTTCTTTTTCTTCCTTTGTATTCAAGAAGTAACTCCTGAATTGAACACTAGATAGCATTTTCCCCAAGATACCTTAAGTTTTTCTGCATATGCATGCAAATTCCAAAAGCCTTCAACATTCAAGCAGCATATTCTTGTTGTCTACTTGAATATTGCTTTCCTCTAAAACACTGGTGGTGTGGTGAGTTCCTGGTGGACTGATGTACATGAGCATTTTTAGAGCCTCCACTTCTTCACTCTTGACTTTTCTGCTTTGTCCAAACCTGTTAATTGTGGTAAGAGTCATGCTGGTGGCTGAAATTGTGTTCATTTCCAAGGAGCTCCAGTGGGATGAAGGCTCTTGCTTTATGAGAACAGGATGTTTATTTGGAGGATCATCTTTTATTTAGAGATTGTTGATTTTGTCTAGACAGAAAGAATTAAGATGCCAGCAGTTCATATGCCTTTCACAGCATCTAAATACAGAAGTTTGCAATCTTACTGCAGAAGGGTAAAGCCTTTCACATGTAAAATATTTTCCAAACTTAAAAAAAAGAACTTATTTCTTTACAAAGATATGGCATAAATCAGAAGGCCTATATTCATTCAAGTCCAAGAGTCATCTGATATAGGTATCAGTTGGAAAAAACTGCACTTTAATTTGCTGGAATATGGACAAAGTGTGAAAATGTGCCTTTTTCAGTTGTCAGATAGAAGGAAATATAGTTTAACTGTGTGAAAAGAAACTGTAATATGAAGTTTAAAATATTTTAATTGCTTTGTTGTCTACATTCTGTGGAATATTTACCAACATTCCACTAGAAAGCTCTCTGAGTGTATGCTGTGGTTAGAACCATTCTTTAGGGAAGCATCATCTGGTATTTAGAGCTGAGTGAAGGTCATGTTTCAACTTTTGAATGATGTAAAGGCAAGAATTACTAAAGAAGAGTTTGGACCCTGGGTTTGAGGCAGAGTTGGTTGATTTTTAAGCTCAAGCTGGGTGCCTCAGGAGAGGGACCCTGTACAAAGAAGTCCCTGGGCCTTTACACCCTCGCAGTCTGTGCACAGGATGTTCACATGCCCCGCGTGCACCTCCTGGTCCAGGGGTGAATTATCATCTGGGGTCTTCCAATAACTCATTGGATTCTTTCTCCATGTTTATGTGGGCAGGCCATTAACTGCTCTTATCTTCCAGCTTGAGCCCTCCAGGGTCTCAGCCCTTACCTGAAGGTGTCCAGTCTTTGTTTCCTCCCCTGCTGAGCCAAGGGAAGTTCACCTGCACCAGGCTTTGAGCAGGGCCCGCTCCTGCTAAGCTCTCTGTAGAAAATTGTGCAGTTTTGGCAAGTGAGTCTCTCTGTACTAGCTGGGAGTGCTTGGGCAGGTGTAGCTAACTGGTTGGTGTTAAAAAACACAAATAATTATACATGCACGTGGATAGTCTTTCTAGCAAAGCAAAGCTGTGAAGAAAGTAGTTACAGAGGAAGAAGCTACTGAAGATGACTGAGGCAACCAAATGTGTAGACAGGTGCTTAGTTCACTTTTCTTCAAGAATTTTTGTTTACTCTATAAATGTTTCTTAAAATTCCCATTACCCTCTTTGAAGTCCCATGTGGTGACCCTTCAGAAAAGTGTTAGCTCTGTCCTTTTGGGAAACCTCAGGATAGCAATACTTAATCATGCTGTCACAGAAAGGGCTTTATGTGGAACTGAATGTTGGTAGCATGGGAGAAAATGAAATCTTGGACATTTATTTTGGTTCTGACAAAGTGAGAGCATTTTGACATCTGAAAGTCTTTGGAGTTTTCATATTTTGGCTCTTTTTTAGATTTTAAAGCAGGACAGATAGGATGGATAAAGGACTTTATGACATTCCTCAAGCACTTCATGCATATTAGAAAAAAAAAAATTTAATTTTGCTGCTCCCTCACAAAGTCAGCAGTATATATAGTTAATGAGAAGATCATTTATACTCTTGTTAATCCAGAGCTAGAAGACTCTAATAACCATTTCTTCTTCTTTGTGAACAAACGTTCTCAGTTACAAAATGGAGCGTAAAGAAACATTGAAGAATACAGCTTTTATACTCTCACTAATAGTGGCACTGGATTTGCATATAAACCTATATGTTAGAAAAATTCTCATGCATATAAGCCATATCTAAATATACTAGTTGAATGTTGAGAGGAAGTATTGTGGTCAGAGAAACATAACACATTTTTTCCTCTGACCTAGTCATTGAGGTTTTCTGAAATTCTTAAAGTACAAAAGATGCATAACTGTCTTTTCCTCCCTTGTATAAAGCACCAGTGCACATTGCTGTATTTTCATGATTCAAACTGACAAACTGTTTTAAGCTTAATGATTCCAGCTCATACAGGCCCTTTTTATGAGTTCTTTAATGTCTGCTGTATTCCTTAAGATTATCTTCATAGATTTATATTCCAAGTAGCAGTTCCAAAACATTTTATCTAGAATAAAGACCTCAATACACTTTTCAAAATAAATGATGCTGAATGATGAAATGATCATTTTTTCCTTATTCCTGAGTAAATAAGCTATTGCCTCAAGAAGCCTATATTGTCAAAGGAGCCTCAATGGATAAATATGTTACTTTGGTGCCCAGTGTAACAAAAACTTCTGTATGGGCCTATCTATGCATAAATGACAATTCAGTTTGAATTTTCAGATGAAATGTTCTAGACACACTAGACCTGGATAACAAAAGTAAATAGACAAGTCAGTTTTCAACCACAACAGAAAACCCTGAAGTACAATGCAAAAATATGCTGAAGGAAGAAATTTGGTCACAGGTCTACTTTTCTCCCTCTGGCCAGAGATCAATAGCTGTAGAGAACAACCACAGTATGTTTAGGTGAGAAAAACTCACTTGTATACTGTCCTTTTTGTGCTCTGCTTCTCTTGTGTTGTACCCTGCTGTTACAGGGATTGCAGTTGAGTCCAAATATATAAATGAAAGAAAATGAGGCTGTTCAGGTTGTACCATGACCTCATTTACTTGCATTTGTGTGCCACCTCAATCATTTTTGCAATCACTGTTAATTCAGTATCAGAGGAAAATGGTGTGCAGTGATACAGATTTGCAGTGTACCAAAATACCATCAAGGCCTACAGAACCTGTTATTTAGTGCTGGCTGTCCTTCCATTGGCTTCATTGACCCAAACATTAATACTGCCAGGTTGCTGCTAGATCTGAATATCTGAACACCAAATCAGGGTGATTATCCACGCCTCTATCAGCTGTTTCTGCAGCAAGAGGGCACTTCTTCCCTTTTCATCTTTAGGTTCGCTTGTCAGGAGATTAGCAAAATTTGTGTCTGGCAGCTAAATAATCTAATTATGCTCACCTTGCAGAAATAGTGGGATTAGGATTCTGCCTGTTTTGTTGATAATCTGTTGTGTTGAGAGTCAATCTAGACTCTCTAGACAGAAAACCATGTTTTTCTTGTGTGACAGGACTAAGCAAGTCAGAGTGCAGTGTACAAGTACAGAGACATGTAAGTGGAACAATGCTCACTGCCACCACCTAGAAAAGAGATTTATGATAATCAGCATGCTGGAGGAGGATAGCTGGAAACTGAAACAGTAGTCTTGAGGAGTGTCTCTGTACCACTGTGTACTCTGTGTTAGAGATACGAAGGCACAGAATGATATGCTGCCCTTCTTGCTGGTGATGAAACAATTCTGCAGCCAAGAATCCAAGATACAGCTTTAGAGAGAAAATGCAGAACTTCACTCATCTCTGCAGCCTGGTATTTAGGGCACTGCTGGGAGATGACATTACGGGCATTCTGGTTCATGCTGCCTTAGACTTTTAATTGAAAACATTACTGACAACACAAGAGATTTAGGTAAATGGAGTGAGACAGTTTATGCTGGGAGATGCCAGGGATTGATGAGAGGGTTGAGGATCCTGTTCTTGGGTTTGAAACGTCTAAATTCCCAAAACGTCCTTCAAGTTCTAAGTCTTCTTTTGTGCCTGTGTCCCAAAGGGGTAAGATGTGCTTGCTTCTTAAGAATACTGAGCCTGATAGGTAGGAATGAATCAGGTAAGAGACTAACAGCAAAGCTAGAGCTGTATATCAGTATTTTGTAGCATAGATCAATGTGTGTAGAACCTCTTGGACCATCTTCTAATGTAAAGGAAGAACAGAGGAGAAGAATTATAGTGAAATCTTCAACCTATTGTGTGTTCTTTGCTCCCATATTTCTTTTTTTTAGAGGTCAAGGTTTTGATAAATTGCATTGGACCCTCAACTGAAGAAGACAACAAAATAGCCTGTAGTAACTGTTTTTGAAAAGAAAAGTCTGTGTTGTGCAGATGTATATTGGATCTGCAAGAATTTAAGTTTGGCTTCCTTTGTTCTCTTTACCACTAATAAACTTGGTAGACATTTGGTCTGTATGGGAGTACAAGTGACATAGAACAGTTGGAGACAGCAGGAAAGTTTCTGGCTTATATGGGAGATATCACTGTCTCCCATTTTTGTTTTCTTGTCAGAAAAATTGGTAGCTGCAATAATGCTTGGTCTGGGACTCCCAGCCCACAAATCTTAGCTATACTTGAAGCTTTAGCCTGCTGTAGCAGAACCATAAGACTTACCAGATCACAGAGGATTCAGTGTCTTTTAGAGTCAGGAAAGTTTACCTAGGATGTTTCCTAATGAACAAATAAGTACTATATTATGTTTCAAGGAGTTGTTTTCAGAAAGTGGTGACACATTTTCCATGCAAATGTAGACCAATTGGAAACATAAATAAAGAATAATTTTTAAAACCTCTATTCCTTTAGGACCACTTTACAGGACAAGTAAAGCACCTTGGCAGTTCAGGTCCACCTGAAAACAGATTTGCATGAATTATCAATTTTTATTCCTTTTACCTGTTCATGTCACTTGTTTCACCCCCTTGAAATCCCAGAGTGCAGTCCTGTCACTGTTGGACATGAAATGATTTACACAGACACAGCTCGAAGTGTGATGAAAGAAGAAGAAGGTTTATTCTGTCTTTTCAGTATTTATAGATTGTTGACAACAACCAGGCATTGGATAGTCAGGTCACCACCTTCCCAACCACACTGGCCATGAGAGATGTCCATATCTTTAATGGAATGTATAAACACCTATGTTTATAGTTACTTTCCTGGGAAAGTGGCTTGAAATTATGGAAACAGCATCAAAAGGCCTGATTCTCAGGGCAACACAGTCCCTCACAATTAAAGAACAACAGTTCCACTTGTCTTCTCCTCTCCCTGTCCCACACCTAATTCAGGTATCCCATCTCACTGGAGTGGGTCCTGTGCAACCCTTATAAAAATTATTTGAATTATTCTTCCTAGCTCCTAATAAAAGAGCAGCCTTGTTTGGATAGTATTCCCTTTTCTGTTCACAAGTTGGTTCCCAATACTGATTTATCACTTGCACAGGAATTTGTTCTGAATGAAGAGCTGAATTAATGTTTTCAAGTATTGCTCTTGCATCTGCTTCTATACACTAGGAAATCACTTTGCATAATGGATTTTCCACTAGGATACACAAATATCTTCCTTTCTGCCCGTGATTCTGTAGCTTGTTAAATTTTAGCCTGTTGTGGGTTTATATGGTGTTTGGTTTCATGGCATAAAATCAATGATTCATGTATGGTGAAGCAAATAGTAAAATATTTCTTTTAATTAATTGGTCTTGCATAATAATTTAATCTTTAAAAAAACAAAACCTCCCCTAATTTAAAGGCTTTTCATATTCCTTTAGTGTGAGCATGTCTTTATGAGCCAAATTGCAGTGCCATTTAGAGTATCTGCTTTAGTCATTTTCCTAAACAATTTCATGAAGCAGAGATGTGAATAAAGGTTTGATCATGACTGAGTATGTACTGTGATGTGCAGCTATCTTGAGCTGCCCTGTTTGCCTCTGCACACAAAGCTGCTTTCCCAGTCTTGCTTTCATCTTGGAGGTATTCTGTACTTTTATCTGCGTAAATGCAAATGCCTGGTAGTTTCAAATTTTCATTATATCTTTTTTGTGCAATTTTCACTGCTTTGCAGATAGATCTTGGATTGATCATCATCCTTCTTGACTTTGAACTTCTCCAGCACAACCGAGTCATGCACTTTTCTTAGTTTTACCCTCTCTTGATTTGTCATTTGAGATGTCTGTCATCTCCTATTTCTCTTTTACCTCCCTAATCACTGGTTCAGTTAATGCTTCTTATCTCTCATTCCCACCACAGAAAAGAATTGGGGAGGTTCTGTAGAGTTTTGTTGTTTATTTCTCTTCCTTAGAAGTTCACTAACACTGGATTCTGAATAGAGTTATAAGCTTATCAGAAGGTCAGATGTTTCTGCCTCCACCTGCAAATTAAGTTGCAACAGGATACTTTTGGATACTGCAACTCATAGTCTGCATTGCTGTCAACATGGATCTGATGACTGTCTTGTGCACAGCTCTCAAAACTATCTTCCCTCCCTACGTGCTCTTTTTACCAGCCTGAAATCCCAGTATTTGAGTCCTTTTCATAGATACATTTTGGCACATTATTACATAGTATTAACATGGAGCTCTCAGTATTGTCTATACACCGTGGAATTTTACTCAAAGAGCTCTACTCCCATTGCTTCTTTTATTGACCAGTGTTTTCTTATGGTCCTTATTGTACTCAGTACTTCCAAGACTAGATCCTAGCTCTCTGGTCTCTAAACTTTTACTCAGGCTGTCATGAAAGCATGGAGGAGCCTTGTGGTGTTTATGCAGACCTTGCCAGGAAAGGATGTGGAATGGCAGCTAGGGCTTTTCAGAAACAATTACACTGATTTTCTCACCTACACATTGCTAGGATTTTAAAGATAGAAAACTTTCTTCATAGGGAGACAAGGTCTGAGAGAGGGGATAGCATGCATGTAATAATAGGAGAAGATACATAAAGATGGATATCACTGATTTAATTCTATTTTATTTCGGTGGGGGCAGATAGTATTTGTTTACTGTTTCTGCTTACCTGTTGTTGCTTATTATAGTAGTCCATGGTAAATTAGTTACTTTGGCTAAGAAGAAATAAGAAAATAAGAGAGATGTTGTCAATATAAAAATCACACTCAATCTAGCATGACTGAAAATGAATACTCCTTCTATGAGCAGAAGTCAAGTGGGTTCCTCCATGCTGCTTCTTTCAGCTTTACTTTTGGTACTAAATAACACTTTTCCCTAAGTAATTTCATCGATTGCTTAATATTCAATCTACCAGTGAAACTTCTGTGTGTCTTCCCTGAAACTCAGGAAAGTGTTAAAAGGTTATAATTAAAAAATGTTAGTAAACATTAGTAAAGGTAAATTGGAGGATCACATTTTTAAGAATTCTTTATAATTTTAGAAAAAGTTAATCCCCAGTAACAAACATAAGTATAATTTATAATTTGCCTACTGTCCCTTTTCTACTCCTATATTTTGTATTTCCATTACTATTTTTTATGTTGTCCAACTTTTAACTGAACCTGCATATTTTAAAGAAGAATAATTACTTTTTTTCAGAGTGTTGGGAAGAAATTACCTCCAGCCACAGCAACTCAGGAGCCAACAAAAATAGAAGTGGACAGCAGAACAAAAAGTAGGTTTCATAGGTTTTTCTTTTTTGCACTTTGTGCTATTAAAAGCAAGCTGAATGCTTTTTTGTGGTTTTGGTTAAAAGAGTGTCCTGTATATAAAAAAAGCTAGGATGCAGATAGATATATTTAGGATAAACTTTTAGAGGTGGTGCCTAGACAAAGTGCTTTGTTTCACAGAATCCTCTGAATTGTTTCTGCTCTGGTGACCCTACCTCAAGTTTTCTGCCATGAAAAATAAAATTAAATTACATGATCAACTTTCAGCCTTGAGGATACTTTGGAATTAATCAGAGTTGAATAAGATCCAAATTCAGGCTGTAACTTTTAGGTAGGTCATAGAAAAATTTCTCTTGTTGTGAATGCCCTTGCCTTTTTTCTCTTTTTTTAAAAAAAATATTAAAATTATTTTATTTCTATTTCTTAATGTAGCAGAAATAAACTGTATGCATGGTACAGTTTGTGTGGGAAATCAGAAGAGAAGGCTCTGGGGAGACCTTTCAGCAGCCTTCCAGGACCTGAAGGGGACCTACAAGAGAGCTGGAGAGTGAATTTTTACAAGGGGATGTAGTGACAGGACCAGGAGAAATGGCTTTAAACTGGGAGAGGGCAGGTCTAAATTAGATGGAGGAAATTTGTTACTGTGAGGGTGTTGAGGCCCTGGCACAGGTTGCCCAGAGAAGCTGTGGTTGCCCCATCCCTGGCAGTGTTTAAGGCCAGGTTGAGTGGGGCTCTGAGCCACAAGGTCTACTGAAAGGTGTCCTTGCCCATGGCAGGGGGCACTGGGACTAGATGATCCTAAAGTTCCTTTCCAACCCAAACTATTCTCTGGTTCTCTTATCTTCAGTTCTTTTTTCATCATTTCAGTGCTTAGCAATGAAAAAGTAATGATTAAGTCTTTCAGGTATGTCTCTGTGCTGTTCTAGGGAGGCATATGTAACTAGCTTACCAAATAACATACATATATATCTCCCATATTTTGATTTTATTTATATAAAGTTACAACTAAATGTTACAGATTCTGGTGGAAAAGAACAAGAGGGAAGAGAACCATATATATCTATATCTATCTATCTATCTATCTATCTATCTATCTATCTATCTATCTATCTCTATATATATATATATATATATAGCCATACCTTAGAAAAGAAGCTGAATATAACAGAGTTGGTTTTCTTTAAATCTTGCACCATCCTTCTTCCCTGATGTGTTTATCCTTTTAGATAGTTAGCGGATAACATTTTGTCTCAGAACTAAAACACATGCAGATATATGCAGGAAAGAATCTGGATCAGCAGAGCAGGGTCTGTCTGAGGGAAGTGTGTGGTTACAAACTAGTTTGTACAGATTTTCTGCTCAGAGTTGCAAAAGCAGCTTGTGAGAGCTTTTAGTGAATTATTGTCCATTAGCTCCACCACAATCTTGACTTGCTACATCCTCTTACCTTGTGCCCCTGGGCCAGCTGGTTCTAATGGGAAATACTGCAAGAATTCAGTTGCCCTGAGGATGTGAAAACTTGAAACACTGAAAATTGTGTGAACTGGTAATGCAGAAGAGGGCTCCTGAATGTGTTTTCTTTGCCAACCTGCAGATGAACAGGTCAAGCTGACTTGAGTGCAGGTGCCACCAGAAGGGGTGGTCCAGGGGCTTTGCCTTTGTGTGGGAAACCAGGCTCCTTTCCACATCTGCTCATACTTCTGACAGCTGAAACTGCTTACTAAATCCCATCCCCAGGGTATGGCAGGTTCAAACTTTCACATATATAAACTGAGTATGGAAATCTTCTGACCAAAGATTAGAAAAATGTATCTTCTACTGTGATCCATTGAGCTCTGGCTGACAGAGACAGTTCTCCATCAGCCTTGGGCTCTGGATGGTTCTTCTTTCACCTCTTTGTTATTTCCCTCACCTTTTTGGCCAGAAAAATCCTTCTTCTATCACTGTCTTCATTCAACATCCATTTTGCTAGAGTTGGTGAGAAGGATAGCCTACTTATTTGCACAGTATTTTGCTGAATTTTAACTAAACTGCATTATTTAATATTTAATCTTTCCTGGAATCTCTGGAGCTTCAGTAGAATTCTTGGCATCTCTGTTCATGCTTGGGAAAGAGAAGCACATCTATAGGAAGGTCTGATGTAATGTAATTATATATAATTTTCTTAGCTTCGAATGACATCACTGAAGACTCATTTCATTCAGTTGAAGTTGTCCTTCACTTAAATTGAAAAATGTTTCAGTGCAAATGAAACATGTTTCAGTCTGGTTTGGTGTTTAGTATAGGCTGAGGAATAATTTCTTGGTAATAAAGTTAATGTCTGATAGAACTGAGGAGTATGGACAGATGCTGGCATAAGACTGTAATCTGTAATATGTCCTGTTATGTCTAGTAATAATTTGTCATTTCTCAAAAATTCAATTTTTGCTTTTTACCACAAACAAGCTTGAGAAAGCATTCAGTCCAGGGAAGTTTGCAGTCTCAGAAAATTGGTGAGTGTTCCAATTGCTGTGTTCAGCACAAAAGTAATTGGACCTCAAGTACTTTCACTTTTGCCTGGGATGGTAGTATCCCAGTCTTCCTTGGAGTCTTTAACTGCTGAATAAAACTACAAATGAAACTATGAATAAAACTACAAATGAAACTATGAATAAAACTATAAAGATACTGTGCCATTCTCCAAGGAAGCAGCAAGAAACAGAAGATCCATAGACTAAGCTCAGTATGGAGAGGGAGCTTTTGGATACATGGTTTAGATTCCTTTAGGATTACTCTTGGAGATGAATGCTGCAGGCAAGGCAGAGGTTATGCTTGGGAGAGATGGGAGAGTTTTTAATTTTCCTCATCACTATGACTGATGATGTTTTTCTTAGTTCCAGCTGGATTAAAAAAATGCAGTTGCACTGAGAAAGAACCAGCTGAGAGAGGAAGCAGGTACCAGCAGCATCTTCCCTCTCTGCCCATGGGGCTTCAGCAAGGAGTGATGACTGCTGAGTTTTCTCATGCTTTGATTCCAGTCTGGTTTTTTTCTATAGCTTTTTTAATGTGACAGGGCAGTGATCAGCAGTGAGTCACTTGATGTGCCATCTGCTCTTGGAAGATGCAAGATGGGCTAAGCTCTGCAATGGGGTGAGTTGGTTGAAGCAAAAAGCAGAGGTGTGTGTTGGGAGAGGTGCATCTCCCAACAATACACTATGTAAATCTCCTCAAAAATGGATTTAAGATTTTGCAGGATAAACTGATAACTTTTCAGGGCCAAAGAGGACTTTTTGCTCAAAGGAAGAGCAAAACGTCCTCTGAAGGCTGAAGGCACAAATCTTTAGAGGGTTTGAGTGATCTCTTGGAAAACATCACTAACCTTTTATAAATGAGGGAGTGCATCTTTGAAGAGAAAAGGGAAGAGCTGTTTGGTTTAGATTTGTGGATTCCTAGATTTAGAGGAGTATTTTGCTCTTGAAGTTCCATCTCTGTCATGTAGATGGGATGGCACATTAATGCATGAGTGTTTACAATCCTATTTCTGGGGTGAGATGTATTGTTTTCTATGAAATAGCTTACTTTTAATATGAGTGGCTTGTGGTGAAAAGGATATGTTGTAGAAAATATATGTAAGTTTTGAAGTAGCTCTGTTGGATTCTAAAATTTAACAAAACAAAAACATCCACTACATCTGAAAGTTATTGCAGATTACTGAGACTGCACTAGGGGAGTATAAATAAGCAGACAACAAAATAGCAAAGGCAGCCAATCACAGAGTACATTGACCACAGCACTTAATTTGATTAGTCCATTCACTATTTAAAATTTGTGTTGAGCTATTGCATAATAGTATCAAGATCATAGCAAACAAGTAATCTTTTTTGCATGATACAGAAGTGTAAGGAATAGTGAATATATATTAATAGGACCATAGTTACTTCTGTTTCTATTTTTTTTCAATAAAGTGGTGTTTTGACAGCTTACATCTTACTAATTTCTATGAAAATATTTATTAGTGCAATTTACTTATGAGTCTTGAGTGTAGCAATTAGTAGTAAAACCAAATTCTATGGAGTATAGTGTTTGGATTTTTTGTCTGGTTTGTGGTTTTGGTAAGAATTATGTAATTTTTCACTAGATTTTGTACGGTTTACTGCATTTCAGAAACATGAGTGATACTCAAAGAGAGGAAGTTTAAGCTCAAGGAATGCTGCTTGTTTTCTTGCTTAGTATTAATGTTTGTGTCCACATTGACTGCTGTATGATTTAGACTTTGCTGATGGGGAAATATTTAAGCCTCAAAAATTAACTCTACAAAGAAGTAGCAACAGGAGTAAAAGAAAGAGATTGTATCATCTTGCCCTAAGAGGAAAAGCAAATTCCAGAGCCACTGTCCCATTTGAAATGTAAGCTTAACTGAATGTTTGTGGACTGCCCTCTTGAAGGTTGCAGTGAATCCTGAGAATGTAGCAGGAGAACAAACTGAAGGGCCACGCTTTTGAAGTGAACAGGGTTCACTGATAGAGTAAATGCAGTTTGCTCAGATCTGGTTGGAACAGTATGATATTTAACCAGTCTCTCAAAATACAAACAAATGAATTTACCTGCTATACTACTGCAGGACCCCAACTCACAGAGCTGTAAATTGACATCAGTTCTTCACCCTGCAGTGGTAAATATACACTGAGCCACTGAATTCTGTCAGTGGAATACTCTCCTTGCAATGGCCTGGCTAATGAAGCAGGAATGTTCTGTAGGAAGGCTACCTCCTGCTATTGCTCTCCCTCTTGAGGCAATGATTTTTTGAGGGGTTGAGAATGTATCAAAAAGGCCACATTTTCAACTTGGGAACAGACAGTGTTGCACAAAGATACATGATAACAACCCCCATAAAACATCTTGTTCTCTTTGGGTTTATCCATTCATTCAGTTCCTTGGGTAGTGCCCATTGCCCATGGCTGGGAGGAGCTGTGAGTTTGCAGTGAGGGACTGGTCTGGCAGAGTAAAGTACTGAATTGATAAAATAGGGCTGAAAAGCTCGTGAGTATCATATTTTCTCCTCCCTTACTGTTTCCAAGATATCTGCTGTTGGGGGTTTATTAACAGATATATTTTTATCAGGTAAGGAGGAGAAAAAGAGGCTTCTGGAAGAACTGTCTGTGATGTATAAACAGAGCTTTGGATGTCAAATGTAAAAATGAGATTTATCATCTACAGCTGAGGGATACTTAGTATTGGTATCTTAGTTTGAAGTTTTAATTTATCTTGTATATTTGCCAGGCATATAATAGGATATATTGTTTTGAGTTTTAGTATTTTTCTGTTTTTTATTTTTTCTCATTTGGAAAATCCCAAATTCAGCAAATTCCAGTGTGGTCTATACAATGCTGTGTCTGAAATTTTTTCTTTTATCTTTTCTTGCTTCCCATCTAAACATGACTGTTGACATTAAGTGCTTCTACATCCTTCTGTGGTATTGCACCCTGCTGAGTAAGGACAATTTTAGTACTGAAGTGACACAGCCTATTAGATTTTTATCTGCTTTTATTTATCTGGTTTTAAAGGTTCATATTATTTTGAGTTCTGCTAGCTTTGTTTTTGCTTGCTTAAATCATGTTGGTCTACCTATCCCTTAGGAGAAGTTTGAAAGCTGACTTTGTCCAGTTACGTACTTTGCTCCCAACCCATCTGTGCTGTTGACACCTCTGTTGCAGCATGATCCATGGGTTCAGTGATTTAGTGTATGTCTGTCTGAATTGTACTCAAGAAGTCCAGACTTGCACTGTGCATAAACTATATTCTTTTTCTGTGGCTGTTCCTTCACTCTGTGCTCCTGTGCCAGCATTCAGAGCACAGAAGGGCCATGAGCCTCCCCCAGCTCCCTCTTGTGCTTCTCAGAAGTTTGTCTTCTTGCTCTTTATGAACCACATTATCATTTGGTTGATTTTTGATATTTTTCTATAGTTTAATTCCTTGTTTTGCTGCTATTTGGATTTTTTTTTGTTTGTTTGTTTTTAAGAAAAGAAAAAGCTAAGAACAGAAAAGGTTAAGAATAGAAAAGGTTAAGAGTTTGGCGGGGAGAGTGGACAGGTCATGAGACAACAGAGCTCTTAACATCAAAAACTAGAAGAACAAGATGTGTAGCTTTCTGCTAGAGAGAACTTACTTCCAGATCATCAGCTGATACTTTGGATGCTGAAACCACAGCCCTCTCTCCACTCTTGTCTATCAGGACAAGATAGACAATTGAAATACCCAGTCTTCAAATAGGAAGCGAGACCTGAGGGAAGTTTATCTGTTATAGGTCTCAGGATGCTCAAGTCCTCTGCTATCCAAAGCATTTCTTACCCTGAAACACATAGGATTCATCCATGCCTTGAGCAGAAGCTGCACTGCAGACATCCTGTCAGAGTGATGCTGCAGTGGCTGTTTGCAGCTTTTTAGCTATTTTTTGTGCTTAGCTTCCCACTTAATCTTGAGTTGATGCTGTTACTGAATGGAGGATCAATGTATGTGTCTGAGAATGGCTGTTTTGGAATGATCTGTCTTGTGCTCAGGTGTTGTTTACCTCTGAGAATCCAGCCAGTTCTGTATCCAAAAAATAAATGCTAAGCCTGTTCCCAGTAACTAGAGACTTGCCTGAGTGTGCAGCATTCAGTTTCTTTAGTGCAGTATAATTCATCCACATCAACTCTGGACTAATTCACTGAATCTATTATTTATCACAGCTGCTTTTTGGAGTGTGGATATACTCAGAATAGGAAAAAAACCCATGATGATAATTTAAGGTAGCATGCCACTGAAGTGTAAAATGTGCTGAATCTCATATTTATCTACATGATGCTTTGCATCCACCTAAGTCAGTGTGTGTCAGCTTTCTACCAGCTTTTACATAAAATACTTTTATACTGTCTCAAAGACAAAGCAGTGAGCAGGTGGAACTTCCTAGCCAAGTCCACAAAGAGACATCCCAATCCTTCCTCAGAATGCAGTAAACCAGCAGTTAGACACCCCTTTCATCCTCTGAATCTGAGTTGTGACCTGGTGGTTCTCACATGCCCAGCGGTTTGGAAAAGTCACCAAATGTTTATTTCATAGTGCTCTCTGCTTTCAGAACAGTGAAAAGGATTTTTTTCTTTGCTCACTTCTTTTCCCTCAAAACTTTTGTTCATTGTCTTCATCTGAATTTTGTTTCTTCAGAGACACCAGAGGAGGTGTGGTGAGTTGACCCCAGCTAGCAGCCATCCTCCACCCAGCCACTTGCTCCCTATAAGGGTGAGAGCAGGGCAAGCAAAAACAAGAAAATTCATTAATAAAGACAATTTAATAAATAAATGAAAGAGAAATAAAAAGAGGCAACACAAAGGCAACCACCGTTCAGTAGATAATTCATTCACTACCTACAGTGGATCGATGTCCAGCCAGTCTCCAAGGACTGGAAACCTCCTAGACCAACACCCCCAAAGCCCACCCATTTTTATTGCTGAGCAGGAGGCCATATGGCACAGAATATATCTTTACTCATCTTGGGTCAGCTGCTGTGTCCTCTCCAGTTTCTTGCCCACCCTAGCCGACTTAGGGGATAGAAAAGGGGGGAAAAAAAAAAAAAGAAAAAAAAGAAAAAAAAAAGAAAGCTGTGTGAGTATGCTGGGCAATAGCCAAAACACAAGTGTGTTACTAGTGCAGTTTTAGTCACAAATCCAAAATACAGCACCATGTGGGCTGCTGTGAAGAAAATTAACTCCAGCCAGACCTAATACAGGGCACAGCCAGAAAAACCAGCTGTAATTGTCATGGGTAAGTCCAAACATTCGTGTTCAGAATAAAAAATCTGTGAAGCCAACAAAGTTCTTGTTTGCTTGAACCAATGGCACATAAAATTCATGCTGAGTGGCAGCATGTGAAGAACTTTCCTGTTCCCTACTAGTATTATTTAATTTGTCAGGCTGATGGTGCTTACAGAGAGCAAACTTTCAGATGCACATTTCTGGGCTGCTTCTTTACGGTTGATGTTCCTCTCACTAAACTTTTGAAGTTTGGATGGAGCTTATGTGTCAGAGCCCTAAGTTTGGGTTCTAATCACGTGAGTTTGGTTTTGGGGGGTGGTCCCACTGGAGATCTCTTGCTGCTGTCCAGGGAGTTCAAATCATGGTTAAGCTCATCAAATGTAGGGTCTGCTCTTGGAGTCAGGAGCAGCTCTCAAGGCTTTGCTCATTTTAGAGACTTGATCTCCCCTGGCCGTGGTGCACTGACCTGCACTACCCTCACTGCAGTACAGTCAACGCACTACAGGCTCCGTTGGCTGCCCCACTGTAGTGTAACAGGCTGGTTTCTAACATCAGATGCCTGAATCTAAATTTAGACACAAGACCAAAGCTTGGGGGCTGAAATCAGTAGCCTGCATCTGGAGCCCCTAGAGATACCCCAGGGTATTTAGTTTTGACTTGCCTCCAGCTGTCAGACCAGAGGGACCTGTCAATTCCATAGGTTCAGCCATACTATGCATGTGTCTTACATACCCACAAGTGTCTGAAAAGGCACTTAGTCTGGGCAGCTGAACTGGTGGAGGCTCAGATACCCTCAAGTAGGATAATGCAGGTTCTCTTTATAGTAAGCATAAAATAGTAAGTCCTGTTATTTGAAATTAATTTGTATTTCTGTGGCCTGACAGTACTTCTCTGCATTGAATATGGAAGTTGACTAGACATAGAGGCCACCAAAACGGAGACATTTAAAGTGAGGTGAACACTTCTACAAAATCACATGCCCTTCTACAAACAGTAGTTAGTCCTTTTAGACCTGCTGTCTTAGAGTATCACATATTTTTATGCATAGTTTAACAGCTGTAAAACATATTCCCTTTTTATTTGTAAGGCACATTGACATACTCATCTGTTGCACGGCAACATGTAAGAAACTGCTTTTCATGACAACTGCTTTTTATGATTTCTGAGTAGGAGTGTTGGCTTCTGTATTTTCCAGTTGAAAGTTGAGATGATATCCTTATTTATAGACAGTAAAGGAAAAAGAGCTGAGGAAACTTTAGAGTAATACTCAAAACTCTTATACTGAGTTTACAGGTGGTTTAGTTATTAATGCATTAACATTTATTAATGTATTATTTATTGTTGTACCATCTTTATAGATTCATAAATATCTGCTTTCTTGCACACAAGGGGAGAGATAAGCTATGTCAACCTACTGCATCCTTTATGCTTCCAGTTTATGTGATCTGGTGGGAGGCATAGCAGTGGAACTGTGGAAGTGTCAGATACAGGCTTTCTCTAAGGGAAAGAGGCTGTGGCAGGTTGCTGTCTGGAGCAATCTCATTTGAGATAATGGTTCTAGGGGCTACAGAGATGGCTCCCTGGATGACGTGTGTGGGAATGCTTATCAGAATGCAGTTTTTTAAATATTTCATATTGTTTATGAAGGTCTCAAATGCAAAGAGAAAGATGGCAAGGAAATAAGGCAGCACAAAGAGACACTAATGGAATACTTTATGAAGATTATTCACCCTTGAATAAGCAGTTGTTATAAAGTGATAATTTATCACAGTGAATGTTCTTCCTTTCAGACAAGGAGTATTGCAAAGTGATATTTCCGTATGAAGCACAGAACGATGATGAACTCACAATCCGGGAAGGTGATGTTGTCACACTTATCAGCAAGGTAAAAGCAATATTTTTCTCCTATAAGCAGTGATACAGTTTTTAAAACTGACATAATTTAATTGCCATAAAATTAGTATTTATGCCTTTGACAGTGTTGTTGCTAAACCAATGCTAGTTTGACAGTGAAACATTACACAGACTTCAGAGCCCTACAAACCCCTTCCTCCTGTGCTTTCGAGCCTTACCCTGATAATGAATGTAAAGCAAAGAACAATCAATGTGTACTCTTGAGCCCACAAATTTATAGAATTAATATTAATTTTAATCTGATGGCAGAACAATATAAATTGTTAAATTGATCCCTGTAACAAGCATAATGGCTTAGAGAATAAATTGGAAGATTCTAGAAAGCAGCAGCTTTGAATATTAGTTTTATAATATACTTGCAGCTTTCACACGTGAGATTTTTTTTTCTTGTAGGAATTGTGAATTAGATTTTTGTTTTAGACTGAGGTAATTTGCCTAAATTAATGTACTGAACTAAACATTTAAAATTTAGCCAGTCTTAACGTTCTGGTAAAGCAGAGAAATATGACAGAAAATGAATAGTTTTAGATCTGTGGTTTTTTTAAAAATTATATTAAATTATTCAAGATTAGACATGAAAAAAACAGAGCCAGGATTTATACTAAATCTTCAGAAACCATAGAGTGAGATAGTGAGTAGACAGTTGGTTTGCCTTTAGAAGAGATGTGCACCATGTTACAAAGAACAGATTATAGTTTAGGTGCACTTTATTTCCTGCTCCTGTTTAAAGACTTTATGGTTTGTTTAAAAGTTTTTGATTGCTGGACATAAATATTTGTGGGGGAAAAAAAATCTATAAACTAGAAAAGGCCTTTCCATGAGGAAGATGAATCATAACAATGTACACAATACTGCTGCTTTTCTTTGTGCTTATATGACAGTAAAATAATTAGTACTGTAACTGATGTGTTATAAGAAATTGTTACTTGACTGAACAATTTGGCACTGTGAAAAAAACCCCAGAATCTTGGGAAGTACATCTGGGTCAGTGTTTGCCACATACTAAACTATTTTAAATCCTAGAGGACATCTTTGTCCTGAACAATACACATGTAACCAAGGAAAAGTAATCAGACATTTGGTCAGACGAGAATTGCAAATGTAAAAATAAATTGTGTACATTAAATATCCTTTAATTACTTGTCCTCACTGACTTTTGTTTAGCTAGTTTGTAGAGCTGTGTAGCTCTGCCCGATTCAGAATGTTCTCATGTGAGTGTTTAACAGTGTTTCTGATCATGAAAATGGCTTTCTAGATGTTGCTCCTGTCCAATTTATGCTTTATTGACCAGAATGATTTAATTCCCCAAGTTGCTGGTCTCTGGGTGGAGCTGTGTTCATCAGCAAACATAGATAAAAAGACAATTACATTCCTGAAGTTTCTATGTGAGCTTTCATTTGCTTGCTTTTTCCCATTTTCTTCTTCCCTCTGCCTCTGCGCTCACAGTGGAAGGATATTTGTCTTTCATAATAACTAAGCTGATGATTTGACCATATTGATCAGTATTCCAAATCACACAGAGAGAATGGTTTGGAATAGTAAATATGCTATTCTCTAGCCATGTCCTTCTACTCTCAATGATATCAAGCCACTGCAGACATTTTATTTTTCTTCTTTTTTTCTGTGTCGTGTCGTGTCTATGAACACTTATATAAACCCATGCCCCTAAAGAGTGGGGGGTCTCAATGCACAAAAGCCTGGAGTTTCTTTGTGGATGCCTTTTTATGGGATGTCTGAACTGATCTGAGCCACTGAAGAAATGATGCTTAACAAGCAGTCACTTTGCAGATCCTTTTGTGCTTTGCAGGCCTCAGACTTGTGGGGTTTCTTCATATGTTTTTAACACAGTTAAAAAAATAAAATTCAAGCTATGTGGAATCAAGGTCTTTGCTGTGGAGTTCTGAAAACAGTGAGGTCTCCTTTATGCTCTACCACATAATACAGTAAATTTATTTTAGTCTAGATCTTCTGAAGCAGATGTCTGTTGTCATCTTTCTTTTAGTCAGCATTAACAAAATCAGCCTCACCTTTCTGCCCACCAATGGCTTCTGCTAGAGAGTTACCCGGAGTTCAAATCACCATGCTTACATGACCAGTTAGTGAGCCATGCTGACTAACAGGCATCAAAGAGGAACACGTGGAATGAATCAGAAATCATTGCCATGGCTTTGCTATCAGATCACAGAGTTTCTTTTAATTTATTTGTAATTAATTGTTTTGCAGCTTTTGCTTTCTATGCTGGAAAGCATTAGATAGCATTTATTCTTCCCAACTATCTAGACTCAAAGAGAGAAGACTGTTACTTTTAAGGAAACATGGGTGTCACAGTACTTCCTACAACCACAGATGCATTATCGTAAAACAATGTATTTTGTTGAAATCACTAAACCAAAAAGTGATATAGATTCCTAGCATAAAAAGTCTGTTACTAGACTAGTCTGTTTTTCCATAGTTAGATCCATAGGAGTGTTGAAGACTTGTAGTTTTAACTCATGCTGAATTTGTTTTTAATTGAAAACTACAGCATTGGTGAGAATGTGTGGGAGTGGCTGAAGTAAAGAGTGAGTGACAGAAGAATGGGAGAGAAATCTCATGAAAAGAATATAAAATGCATTACAATAATCTTAAAAGCATGAAGATGAGTATCACTTGATAGGTGCTAAGACAAAAGGGGATGGATCAAATGAGCTAAATGGGGAGCTCCTACAAGAGCCTGTGTACAGGTGCACACACATGTGACAATGGGTATGTGAGGAAGCTGTTAGTTTAATATTCATCTTAAAATGCTAAGACCTAATTTTGTGGAAAGATGTGGAATCAGTAAATGCAGAATTCAATAGCACCATTTTAACAATATCCACAAATAAAAAGGATAAGAGTATAGCAGATTTCTCTCTTTTATTCAGCTGAATTAGTTATAAAAGTCCCTTTGTCAAGATCATAAAATCAAGATCAGAAAATATCACTCTAATATAAAGACCAAACCATTATTAAATTTTTTTAAATTTTTTTTTTCTGTCATGGTCTCTACAGACTCTGTTTCAAATTCTCACTGTTTTAATGGATGTTGAGATCTTGAATCACAAGCTGGTCAGAACTTCCCAATAGGTCTCTGTGATAAGAGAATTTGAATACCTGAGTTTCTTTGAAACAGCTAAAGAATACTTTGAAAAGATTTGCTGAATCACAAGTAACCTCCCTAATCACATGGAGAATGTGCTGGAAAGATTTATTTAAGCACTGAAGAAAGTCAGTAGAGGCTGATCACTTATGGGTCAGAATGGTATGTTTTTGGGAAGATATAGGGTGAAGGATGGCATTATGCCAAACTGATAACCGAAAATAATTGCCTATTATTTGGAAAATATATGCTATGAAATAGAGTCCCAACATATCGTAGTTAAAATGTACCTAAAAGACTGAAGAAAAGCAGAAACTTCACATGAATCTATTCCAAAAATTTCTGGAAAAGTTTTTCTTTCCTTCTTTGTCCCAGTGAAGCAAATACCCTTTTAAATACCTAAAAAAGGTTTTATTTATTAATAAGTGGATATAAAAGTGGGTAAATGGTAGTCTTCTATTTTCTTCATGCAGAATAATGTAAAAGCTCTGAAAATATTGGTCAGAATTGTAACTAAAGGTAAAAACTTCATCTTCAAGGCAATAAACTAATAGACCTGGTACCTTTGCTTGGCAAAAAAGGAGTCTAAGAAAAATATGCCTTTGAAAGAAAGAGAATAAAAAGAAAAATACAGTAATTTTACTTGTACAGTTAAGGTCATAGCTGTGCATTTTGATGATTAGATATGTTCATGAGATTAAAATTATGAATGGTAAGAGGCCATGGGATTGACGCTGTTGATTATTTTTGCATTGTCAGACATTTGTGTTCCTTAAGTAATTTTTGTTAGTGTCTTCAAAGTATTCCTGACAGCATTTGGGTATGGGCAAGAACACTGGTAATGACTGCAATCTGCAGCTGAAGGAGGGTGGAAAACAGGTCTTTTATCATGCTCAAATATTAATTTTGAAGATTGTAATTGTAATAAATAGAGTTTCTTCTAAGCAGCAAAAGATTCATGTGACATTTTCAACTGCCATGATGAAAATTTTACTGGACTTTTTATTCCAGCCCTCTTAGACATAGCTATTGTAAGCCACTTTTCCACAGATTTATTAATAGCTTTGACAAATTATGATAAAATGCATAGGATTCTGACAACTTCACTGAAAATGACCTGTGTGAGGAATCAATAGAAATAGCTACATAATTTCAAAGCAAATACATCAAGCACACACTGGCAGCTGTGCTCTAATTCAAAAGCAGTTTTACTTGCAAGGATGTAAAGAAGATTTCATTGCAGTGCACCAATCTACCTGAGCTCTAGGCAGTAAAGACCACCTTGTTCCCAGGAGAGAAAATGGTCTAGATAAATAAGATCAGCTGCTTTAAAGATCATTGCAAAAGCAAGATATTCTCACCTGAACCCTTATTTTCAATGGGTTGTACTGATATCAGTGCCAATTCTCCTAATTCTGAATCTTTAAGGTGATTTGCTGATGCTATTCAAATAGTTACTGCATTGGTATTATGAAAGACACAACAGGATAATTACTAGTGAAAAACTTTCATGACCATTTATCTGGTCTAGATATTTAATGAGATGTTTAATGACAACCCAATTTGTAGAGCTTAATTCTGTGCTGGGGGGCAAAGAGCCACAAACCTCGTTTTAAAAATAAGCATATGGCAGTCACGTTTTACAAAGCTTGTATTTGCTTTTGGTGTTATTGTTAATAATTTATTGTGAGATTTGCAAGTTTTGTGGTTCAAAACGCCGTACATTTAGCGACTTCCTGCCCTGAAGCATATGCAGTCGAGTGATAAGACAGACAAGTACAGGTGAGTAGAAGAGTATAATGAAACAATTCAATGAGATTCGGTTTTGATAGTCTTTTTGACCATGTCCTTTTCTCACTATTGGAGTGGTGCTGTGTGTGTTTGTCTCTGTAAGAGCGTGGAATCTGGCTTTATGCAGAGTTTAATCCCACCCAATCCTTGGGGTAGCCACGAGGCAGCTAATTTAACCCTGACTGTATTTATAGGCAGTTACTGGAGCGTGGCCCTTTTGCCAAAACAATTCTACTGCTTTTCTCTCATACAACATCTTTAAATGCTCATCCTGGTGCAGGAGGTAATTGTCCAAGCACTTTCTTTAGCTGAGCTATTGGCAAGGCGAACTCATCTGTGCAGGGTTGTGAAGGAAAACAGCTGCTCTGACGGATGCAGGAGGCTCCTAAAGGGATGAAATTAGTAAGTGCTATGTTAAAGAATCTTGCCAGTGAGTTGAGGCCATGAGCAGGGGAAGGAGCAGGAGGTAGACAGTGTGATAGAGGACACTCACTGATACTCCATTGAACATTTCACTGGGCTGGGGAGTCGCTAGAGTTGGCAGAAATTGTTTCTCTGGGGTTTTATTCATTGCTGAAGTTTTCTGTACACCTTTAATTACAAACAGCACACACGTATTTTACAAACCTTGTCTATAGAAATATGTGAAGGAATTAAAATCTTCAAGTTTTTCTTTAAATATGAGCTAATAGGTAGGTATCACTAGTTCATCCTTATTAAGGTGAAATCTTCACTATTTTCTCCTCTAAAAACAAACCAACAGAAGAATTTTTCCAAGCAGAAATGTGGTAGCTTAAGACCATCTCTTTCAAAATAAAGTCTAAGATTGTCTCTTTCTTACTATGAAAGGAAAAAAACAGTCAAATTTCATGATAGCCAGGTAATTTTGTTTTTTCTTGACTGACAACTAAAATCAAGCTTTTTATCTCATTTTTACAAATTAGTTTACTGATATAACCATGCAAAAAAAAATAGGTTATGCAAGGGAAAGTATGATCTGGTTTAACAAAATAAAAATATGGCTTTCTGTCTGAGCAATGCAATGGACTTTGGTTGACACTGAATATTTGGTCATGCAGATGCCCCTTTTTGGGCTTTTAATACAAGATATTTTGCACATTTGTAACTTATACAGCAGTCTTGCATACAGAAACTGAAAGGAATACAGTAAGTAAGCATTTAATACTGCCCAGCTTTAAGAAGGCTTTTATGATGTTTTGTGTTTAAAGAGAAGCATGTAAGCAATAAAGGCACTTCTTGCCTCTGGAAATAAATAGGCATTTCCCCCAGAAAGAACAATGCCATAAAGGCTCCTGAGATAGCCATGAATTATTCATCACTGGCCAGACCTAATAGCCGTACCTAATCTGCTTTCTGTGTTCCTTGTCCCCTACCCTTCACTACTTCCCTTGGCACCAGCTTTTCCCCCAGGACATCCTGCCTCCTTCTCTGAATGGGAAACCTGCTTCTATCACGCTTCTGATTCCATACAAGGAATTATTTTGCACGTTGTGCGTGCTGAGGGTGCAGTTTTACATGATGGATGCTAAAAGGGATGGTTCTTCTGCCCTTTCACCTTGCATCTGACAACCACAGGACACTCCGGGGCATGTGAGCAGGGACGGGTGATGGAGGAGTGGGACTGCCCCAGCAGCTTGCTGAGAGGCTGGTGTAGCTGTAGGGTCACTTCTCCCTGACCTGAAACTTTCCTCTGTAGGTTTTGACTAATAGGAATGAGAAGGTTTGGATTCTTACTGGGTTTCAAACCACGGTGCCTTGAGGGATGGCAGCTGGGGTAGGTCCTGCAAAACGAGCCCTGTTTGACATACCTCCAATGTGTGCAGCAATGCCCTGGGTAAAACCTGTGTCATTTCACAGAAGCATGAATGTTCCTCAAATGAGTGATATAAAACAGTTATGTAAAATCTGTGGGCGCACTGATGATCAAGTAAATAAATGTTCATTTTCTGGAATTATTCTCAGTAAATTATGGAAAATAGACTCTGAGTAATTCCTCTTGCTTGAACCTTGTCCTGGCCAAGACTTTAAAATGTTTATAAATAATTTTGTAGCACTTGTTCATATCTTGCAGCATTTCTTGGCTGCTGTGGTTAGCAGTGGGGTGTTAAGGCTCTGTAGAGACAAAGCCTGACAATGTTTAATCAGGAACCAGGTGCAGCTTACTTTTCATTGGTATCTTTAGAAATATTACTGAAACACAAATGTTTGAGCTAAGCACTTAAATAAGCTGCTAAGCCTGTGATTAGTCCGGGGAGAGTGGAACAGCCAGGACTCAAATGTTGATCTCATATTGTATTTATAATATTATTTTTTTAAAGTACACACTGAAGTTCTCTTTTCCTGTTCTTCTTACCACCAATTGTGGTGCTACAAGAGTGACTTCAAAAGAAAGGAATTCTTTTGTTTGTGGGAAGTCCCAAATTTGAATTTTGACAAATGCAAGTTCATGCCAGACTAGATAGGCGAAGTAGCAGGATCCCTCATGCATGCAATGCTTCAAGATTTGCATCATTTGAAAGGCGTTTTGTTTGTAAGTATGTTTAACACAGCCAAGCTAATCTAAGAAAGTGACATATTTTGAGATAAAAAGGGAAAGAATCTTTTTTCCTACTTAGAAAATATATTGCTGAAATGCTGAGGTGTCTGGAAAACTGTGATTATTGCTCACAGTGTGGGGTTTAGATTCACTGCTTAACTTCATCCGTTCTTTTATTCTGAATGTTGGGTTCACCTGCTGGTTTGATGGTATTATCTGAAGTCCAACATTTTCAGGGCAGGGAGAGCTATTTAAAGGGGAAGTAAAAATGCACATACAGTGCCAAGTAATTAGTAATTGTAATTAAGACCCTGGTCCTAAGATGTCTTCCATCTAAGTGGTTTAATGCTATTGCATTAAATAATCTTTCAAATGTTTTGTTCTAGGTTTTTATAATCTTTCTAAATACAGAAAATGTAATTACATAAATATTTTATCTTGGCTCATCAGAGGCATAAATTATGTCTGTTACTAGCACCACCTTTCATGTTTGTGTTGGCTAATTTAGTTTTAATTTGAGTATTGGAGTGTTCAAGTTTTATGATGTGGAACATATTTATTTCTCCATGATAATTCTGCTGAGTGAACATTGCAAATGAAGTGAATCCTCAGAAGAGATTGTTTTGTTCAATAAGCAACTTAATTCTTCCTGTTTGTACAAATATTTAATCAAAGCTTTTTAGCCTCATTACTGATTAAACTATTTAGTCACAGAATGTGAAGTCAAATGATTAGACCTAGCCTGAAACAGATTTAACAGAAGAAGTACATCTGCTCTGTTAGGTCCTCTGCTCTAATGTCCTGGGTATTGCAGGTCATTCATTATTCTCAGCCAGGGTTTTTGCAGGGTTCAATAACCTGGGCCAATTTTTGACCAGATTTTGTCTTCTGGACAAGTGTCTTCTTGTTGTGCCTTCCACTAAAAAGCACAGCTTGGAAAGAGCAGTGTGACCAAAGCTGAAATAAAGTCTAATTTCTGACTCTCTCCTGTTTCCTTCTATACAGGGCTGACATGAGGATTTCTTAGTAGAGCCTTGGAGCTTGAAGATAAATAAAAATTTTCCTGTTTGACTGCTTAAGCTTTGAAAGATGCAACTGGCATTATCAGTGTAAAGTTCTGTATGGCTTGGGCATGAGAACTGACAGGAGCTGGGAAGGATCCATGCAGGACTTGGGGCTTTAGGAATATGTTAAAGCATTTGAGCAGGATAAACCTCTGGGTTAGGGGCCAGGGCTTTAATGCTTTTTTTTCAATATTTCATAATCTACGTGTATTGCAAGAAGTATGTAAAGGGAAAATGGGTTTTTTCCAGGACTGCTTCAGAAGACAAATTTATTGTCTATTGGGCTGTCTCTTTTATATAACTTATCTCATATTAGGTAGTTGTTGAGAGATTCATACTGTCTTAATGACAGATTTTAAAACCATGTTTCTGTCAAGGAGTACTTGATTACTAACCAGATGCTCATTTTCTTTAACAAAATGTAACAAATTTTGCAATTTTTGTACTGTGAGGTCTCAATCCCAGTAACTGAGTTTATAGTAAGTAACAAATCTTAATCATTTGGAGAAGTGCTAGGTAGTGCAATGTGAGTGTAATGTAAGCCTCTGGAGAGATGCTTTCCTTCATTCATAGATAGTTTACCAAGTTTAATGAGAATGGATGAAGATTCTAAAATCAGTTCTTTTCTAACTCTTAAAATAAATTTGGATTTTGAGAATGATCTGTCTTGGTTTCAGCACCATGACACTGAATGTAGCAAGAATTTCTAAAGAAACGTATTTTAAGATCATTAAAATGCTTTTGTCACTCTGATTTAACATGACTTTTTTATTTCCCCCCAAATGCCAAATTGTATTAATGAAGATCTGTTGTATTTTTAATGACTGTTTCAAAATCACAGAGCCCTTCCAGTGGCCTTCTCTGGTGCTTGTGAGAGTTGGGACCTCTTGGGTCCAGAGCTGCAGTCAAGCCTGGAGGTCCCACAGGTGCCCTGTGAGGGTGGGTTGTATGGCAGAGGGCTTGTCCTCCAGATTTATCTTTCTATGAGGCCTTTAATCCTCAAATTCAGAAGCCTTTAGATGTTGCATGAATCTCTCTGTGAATTATGGTTGATGTCTTGAAAAGTTCAATAGACACATTTTCTTTGCATTAAAGGTGATTGGTTTTTCTTTAAATGTTGATGTTGGCTAGCTGTTGTCAAAAGACTTCTGGAGAGATTCTTACAATGGGGTTAGCAGCAATTTAATGGGGGGCTGCCAGCACAGCAGAGCTGACATGTGAAAGCTCAAGCTTTCATGAAAGTGCAAGCATAAGAAGGATTCATGGCTTTCTGAATAATCCAATTTTTCCAGCTCAACATTCTTCTTGACAAAAACCAGCTTTAGAAAGGCTGAAGGAAGGTAGAGATTTAATGAATGCAAATGACAACGGCTGGGATTTTAATAATAATAATAATAATAATAATAATAATAATAATAATAATAATAATAATGATAATTTTATTTTGTAAGGAACTATGTCTTCTAATTGAGATTTCCAGAAAAATAATACTTTCTCAAACCCTGCATCGTGATGGTGTATCTCAGTACAGATACTACAGTATAAGCTTCACATACTTTTCTGGGGGCCTTCTGGGCTTATTCTTGTTCTTAGTGTTGCCTTCTATCTTAGCTGTAATGATGAAATCTGTGTGATTGAATGTTGCTGAATAAAAACTTTTCATCAAAGACCTGAAAAATCCAGCAGTTGTAGGTTGATGTCTAAACTATAGCTTCATATTTTAGCAGTATTGCAAAGTACCATCATGTTCAGAAGACCAGACTATGCAGCAATCAGCTCCCTCAGAAAAACAGAAGCTCTATTTACAGATGAGAAGATTGCCCTTTTTCAGATGCATTTCTTAAAGAGTTTACACAGGTGCAGTTCAAGTCATGGAAAGGAGAGAAGATAATTACATTATTACTCATTTTGTGACCCTGGGGAATAGAAAAAAATCTCTCATTTACTTATACTGACAAAAGCCTTCTTCTTCACTAGGGGCAGCTTGGAAACTAGGTTAGGGAGGGGAGAGATGAACTTGGGGCATGACACTCCCCAAAATTGTCAGTTCTTCCGAAGGTAGCAAGAGATGAGAGGAGTGGGTGCTGCCTTGAAGGTCTGGCTGCTTTGGAGGAAAAGGCAGGAAACATCTTTGCCCCTAAAGTTAAGTGGAAAGCATGGCTGCAGCAGTGGATGCCTGCTTCCTCTCAGGCTTCCTTGAGGAAGGTAAAGCTGCAGGAATTGCAGCTTTATTTAAATTTCTGCAGGTAAAGCTGCAGAAATTGCTCAGCTGTTGGTAGATTCCCAGTATCAGATGGCTGTTAATGCTGGCGAGAGCAATCTTGATGCACTTGCAGCTGGCTGCAATGATGGAGATACAAGTCCAACGGGCTTCTGAACACACTATAATGTATACATAGAGCCAAGTAGCTACAGGTTTTTATTTAAAAGATTAAGAACAGTCTCATAGCATGCAGTAACTCTCCTGTAAGTGGCTTCAAGAAAAAAAAAGAGTAAAAAAAAAAAAAGGGTAGAATAATGCATAGTACTTGGAAGAAAACATACACTGGAGTGTGTCTGACATTTAAATTATAATAATCTTGCATTCTTTATTGAGTCCTGGTAAAATAATGGAAAAAATCCAAATAGTAGAGTTTTATTATAAATATGTTTACAAACCAGAAATGCTGCTTTGCATTTTCAGCAAAACTGTTGGTTTCCTTCATGTTCTTTTTACCTGGCTCAGGCCTAGAGTGCAAATAGCGGTGTGGGCTAGAAATAAACCCATCTCTAATAACCAAGTCTGTTTTTTTAAGACAGAGCGCTTTATATGAAATAAAAACCCCTCTGTCTTCGGGGTGTATGAAACTCCTGCCTACTTGGAGCCAAGGGAAAGGCTGTGAAGCTGTAAGCATTTCCAGCAGGGAGAGTTCAGTCATGTTTGTGTAGTGGGGTAATCAGTCAGCACCAAACTTGTAGCTGGGACACGGCTTGGCGTGAGAGACACATCACCTGCCGGGTATGAACTTGAGTCTTTTAATTTCATTATCTTCAATGTGGTATCAGGTACTAAAGGGGACTGACAGCTCTGCCTTATCTACCTCCACTGGCACCATCAAAGCAAACCAGCGGTGGTGTTTGAGGGAAGGGAAGTTTGTGTTCTTGGCTGGTGAGCAGCTGGACTCCTGCTCTGGGGAGATGACATGGGCCAGTGTCATGTCACTGGCGTCTGGGTACAGCTGCTTCTGTGCAGAGAGTGGAGAATTTGTCAGACTGCAGAGCATAAGGCACTTTATGCTGGGCTTTTTGTTCAATCTCCACCCATCTTCTGCTTTTTTCCTGTTGAATTCAGAGCACCAAGAGAAGGAACAGCACAATGTTTGCTCTAACACAGAGCAGTAGTTCTGCTGCTAAGAAACCTTATAATGTAGGATACTGTGCACATAAGAGACCAAGCAATGTCATTATTCTTTTACCCAGAAGAGGAGAAAGCATGACTCTACTGTTTTATGACTTTTCTTCATCAGTATGAGAGTGGGTGCAGGATCACTGCAGTTGCTAAAAGGTGACAGCCGTGATCTTATGCTGTCAACCCCACTTATGTATCTCACTGTATTTCACTTGCATTCAGTAACAGTGTGATAAGTCTGGTGCTCTGAATGGAAACTTTCTTTGCCTATGTTAAAATATCGCTGCATGGCTTTTGGCTGGTCTCTCTGCTCATGTATCTCTCTCTCTCCCCTCTCCTCTGTCCCTACTCTTTTACTCACCACAGACATAAGTTTCAGAGTAGAACTGTGTTTTTACTTTTCTTGTTTTACCATTGGTTTGGGTTTGTATTTTGTTTTCTTTTTTGATGTTCCCCTCTGAAAAAAAAAAAAGTCTGTTTTCTCCAGATGATTCTCTCTTCTAATTTTATTCACAGCTTGCCTGTCTCACTGCTGATTCCACAATGAATTGTTCTTTTTATTCTTCAAATCAAGAAAAAGACTGATGTTTTTTAGTTCATTTGTGTATACTCTTAAAATTCTTGGCAACATGTTGACAAGAGGTAGCTATATTCTGATTTTCTAGTAGTTTCCATTGCTCCCAGATTTACCCTTTTCTCTGATTAATGTAAGTGTTCCAGCCAAAGTTGACATTTTAGTACCTAATATTTTGTGTAATATTTATTTCTTACAAAGTTTAAACATCTCAAAAACTCAACACTTTAGTCTTTCTCTTCACTATGTTTTGTCCAACTTTTGCCCAAATATTTAGATCAAAATGAATGTTGCTATTAAATCCAGTGTATTCAGTTTTTTTATCCTTTATTTGGGAACCGCTGAGCTTGGAATTAGAATGGCTGCCGAATGGAAGTGAGCTGGAATCACACCCAGCCTTCCTTGGGGCAGGCCCAACAGGCAGACAGGACATTCCTGATACGGAGCATTCCCCATCCTTGCTCTGCCTGGCTGAAGTGACTGAAGGGACGGGGCAATGGCAGCAAGTTCCTGCCCAGCACAGCAGGAGCATCCCCTCTGTGACAGGAGCAGCTGTCCAGGTGCCCTGGCATAGTCGGCGTGAGGCTGTGCCAAGTTACAAGTGATAGGCCTCGAGCTGGGCCAGAGGAGTTTTAGATTAGATACCAGAAAAAGTTTCATCACCAAAGGAGTGGTGAAGCGCTGGAACAGGCTGCCCAGGGAAGATGTGGAGTCTCCATCCCTGGAAGTACTTAGAAGACATGTAGATGTGGTACTTAGGGACACGGCTTAGAGGTGGACTTGGCAGTGCTGGGGTAACAGATAGATTCAGTGATCTTAGAGGTCATTTTTATGATTTTACTTCATGATGTTTTATGATTTTACTTTACTAGAAATGAGGATAAAACCAAGATATGTATTTTAATGAGAAAATACCAAAATCTCCCTCAAGATTTTTAATTACTCTGTTTCATGAATCTGCCTCTGCTTGAACAACCAAAGCAGGATTGGCAATGTGGACCAGCAGTGCATTTCTCTAAGGTGTTTGATTGCACTGTCACTGCAATGAGAACGTAGGTATAGTCTCCAAATTAAGCTTTGGTTGGAGCAGGTTTTTACAGTAGCTAAATGTTGACCCAGCTACCACCTAACTTGATGAATTTCAGTATCTGGAGTATCTTTTTTGCCATGTCTTACTACTTCAGTTTTGTAAATATTTTGTGAGGTTTTTTTTCCTTAAAAAAAATCCAAAATGCATTTCTAGTGCTTGTAACACATTTTCTTCATAGGACTTTGGGGATATTTAATCTGATTTCTGTTTGTTTAAGTTGTTATATGAGTCTGACAGGATAACACAGAGATAAAGCAGAAATCCATCTGGTTTGTTAATAAATTTTGGGTTATTAATAAAGATTTGTCAATCTTGCTACTGAATTACTTGACAGCTTTTCTATAAAATTTGCATTTTGAAATTACAGCCATTTTGCTGTACATGAACACATAACCACAAGATATGTTTAAAAAGGCATTATGGTTAGAATTGCATGGCTGATGGCAATCTGGAAGAAATGGAGTGGTTTTTGCTCAGTGTTCACAAGCAGACACATTGTTTTAATCACACTGCCTTGATCGTGCTTCTCAGCTCTGCCCTCTGTCAGTACTTGTGGTAGCTGTGGGGCTGTAACTCAGGTGTGCTTGTGTGCTGCTCTGTCCCACCATTAAGACCTACCTTCTGTAACTTCTCTAATTCTTTTTATTCTCTCCATTCTGCTCTACTTCCGTATTTTTCTTTACTCTTGGATTTCTCAGTCCCCTTTGGGCTGAGCTCCTTTGGGATCCTCCCTCATGGGGAGTCCCGGTTATCTCAGTTCTCTGGGTTTGAAGAAAACTCCCAAGCTCGTTAGAATCTTGTTTCTCGTGTTTATTAGAAGGTTATTACAAAACTTGGCAGGTCTCTCCAGACTATCAGCACAAGTTCAATTCACCTCAACCTGGCTCCTTTTGCTCTGATGGTACAAAATGGCCCCAAACCAAGCAGCTGCCTCATGTGTATTGTTTTTATATTTTAACAAATAAGTTTTCTATATCTACTTACATAACTAAAACTGTGACTAACTCTCAACCAGTCATTCTTTGTGCTCCCAAAAACTGCAGAATCATGGAGAAGAAGAGCTAAAAACCACACCTTTTTTCCTCCGTCTTTACTCCATGTATTAAACCCCTCTAAAACCTGTATTTTTCACCTCAGTGGCATACTAAACATTCTACCACCTTCTACTTAGTTTTTTATAAATCCTGGTTTACCCAGGGATATTTGGAAGCCTTTCTGTCAATGGTAAATAGGATTGATACCTTTTTGGAGAATAGGACAAACAGAGAAATGTCTCTTCATTTCTGGATTCCTACACCTTCTGCCTGCACCTTAGGCTGGCTTCCAGAGGTTGCTGGGGCATGGCACGCCTGCAGTTGAGGGTAGCAGGAGGGCACCACCATGGAGATTCTTCACCAGATTTCATCAGTAGCTTTTAGCTTCTAAAGTCTCTTTATCTTTTTCTCAGTGACCCATAAGCCTCCTTTGCAAGTGAACTAAATGAGAAAATTAAAGAGAAACTGCCTAAAGAGATTTACTTGCTGTGGTGATTGGCTGCATAAGCCTGAGTGACGAGCTGGAGAGGGGAAAAAAGCAAACCTGCGGCTGTTTGGGATTTATGAATGTGTGACACAAACAGCAGCTCCATGAAAACAAATGAGCTTCAAAAAACATTGAGGAAAAAATTCACATGTGTTAATAAAATGAAGAAGTAAGAGTAATATTTGTGTTTCTTAAGAGAATAAAATATCCTACCTAAAAAGCATATATGTGATGTCTTGTGCTGTTCAGTCGGGATTATTAGCTAGCACTAAGCTGTGCAATCAGTTGAAGCACAAGCTTTTCGTCTCTGGATGCTTGAATTATTCTTAATATTTTTCAAAATCTAAATTGGGTCATAAATGTTTAGGCAGTTTCAGATTAGCAGCGTAGGGGGTGGAGGGCATTATAAAACACACCATGTGATAGAACAATTGAGTGCACTGATTATTAGGCTGTGCAAGTAGATAGAGCCAAGTGGGAGAGCGCCTTCACACCAAGAATGAGGGGCACTGGCTCTGCAGCAAGGGCAGAATCCTGCACAGTGCCTGCCCATGCCATGCATGACTGGCTGATTATCTTGGTCCTCCATGGAGCCCTTGACAGCCCTGTAGGTACTCAGCAGATGTTTTGAAAACATCAGCTGGTCAAGAATCAGCCCTTGTCACTAACAAAGGTCTTACAGAGCTGGTAAATACCTCCTAAATAACTAGTACTCCTAAATAACTGTGGGAAGACCTAGAAAATGTCCTCCCTGGTGGAGGCCACCCTGCTACAGAGAAGGGAGAATACAGAAAAGCAAAGATTAGGCATGAGAAAAGATTATCAAAAAAAGAATGAAAGGATTGTTTTGTGTCTGCATTACATCAGAGAAAAATACTAAGATAGGAGGGGGGGAAATCCAACTGCATCAAAACAGACATGATGTAAGAAACCAGGCTCTTTAGCTGGCATGTTTAGCTAGCACATAGTCAGGAGACCAGGAGAACTAAATAACCTAAATAAAGAGTCTAGAACAGAAAAGTAAAAAAAACCACCCCCAAAGCATAAAAGCAACTCTGTTTTCTCTCAAATATCATCCAGTGTTTGTCTATTGTAACTTAATAACCTTAAGTAACCTTATACTGAGGTGTATTAAGTACACCTCACTAAGTTAACCTGCATTGTTTTGTCATTCATTTAGCAGCTGAAATAAAAGATTTTATGGAAATCAGTAAAGGTTGACCAGCCTGATATAGAGCCAACTGCAGAAATTGGCTGAAGTGGTTTTAAGACTGAGCAGACAATGGGTGACTTTCCTGTAATTGTGTTTTGGAAAACAGCTGAGCTGTTACAGCTTGAGCTTTCAGGAAAAAAGAATGTGGAAAATCTCAACAGGAAGTGTTCTATGTAGCAAATACACACACACACACAAAAAAAGTGAATAAAAGCACTGAGGACTTTGGGAACAGCTTCAACCTTCTCTTAAATGTTGTGGCTTCTGTCACTATTATTATTCATAACAAAAATAACTGCTATTTTTTAATCATTTAGAATCACTGATGTTACTTATTCACTTATTTATCTGTACATTGTTTTGCTTTACACTCTGCATTGTACTGCTCAGAAATGCCGCAGAAAAGGAAGGTGATGCCTGATATTAATCAGGTGCATGATGTTCACTCCCTTAAAAATTGGAGTGAGATGGAATTTAATAATTCAAATGTGTCAAGCTTTCTTTTGAAAGTATGGGAAATAAGGGAGCTTTTTTATCTTCTGATGTATGATGTTTAATTAAGTTATTGTCTTTCTGCAGAATGAAGTCAGAGAGACATAGGGTCATGCGTGCTCAAAATGCTGACTGGTTTAATAGATCAAATGGTGAACTAGCACTTTGTTTTGGACACAGACAAGGTCTTGAGCTCTTACAGCATGTTCATTGTTCTTTCCTAGCTGCTCCCTGTGATAATGGAATGCAGGGTGGTTATTGAAGTTTTTGTCTGAGAGATTACCCTGTTAACCTGGTACTCCAGCAAATTGTTATATTCTAGCAAACAGGCAGGACATTATGCAAGAGAGTACTTCAGCTCAAAAATCTGCTCAGTGCACAAGCACACTGTGGTTTTCATTTTATTTTACTGTTTTGTAGGATTGCATTGATGTGGGTTGGTGGGAAGGAGAACTCAATGGCAGACGAGGTGTCTTTCCAGATAACTTTGTCAAGCTACTCCCTTCAGATTTTGAAAAAGAGGTAAGCAATATATTATTTTCACTTGAAAATTCAGAATGAAAGTAGAGCTGAAAGGAATCTTCTTTCAGATATGTGATTTTGACAATGTTTTACTTCTCATAACTTAAAAAGAAAAAAATTCTGGGTTAGAAGAAGAATGTGTGGCACTCAAAGTCATCTTATGGAGTTTCCTTGAAGGGTTTGATTTACCCATCCATTCACCCCACCTTCATTATGCTGCTCTGAAAGCCCTTTGTCCTGTGTCCTACAAGTTTGAGAGAGAGAAGAACTGGAGGTCCCAGCATTGGGTCTTATGATGCAATGGCATCCAGAATTCTTTAATCTTCTCCATTGATTTTGTGGTGGAATATGAGAAGTATATATATAAATATATATAATACGAGATTTTAACAGTGAAATTTGAAATATAATAAGCTTTTGGTATCTCAGAGGCATGTTTCTTTACCTCTCAGGATTACTAAAAAAGAAGGTATGAAACCTATGCAGAAGTTTTTTCAGCTCCTATTTATTTGAAAAAGATGGTATTGCCAGACAATATTTAGAAATCTTGTGGTTTTCTGGCATAAAGTAATGGATTACTTCCCCCAAAAGTCCATTCCATTTTTAGGAGCCTTTTGAGTCATCAGTGGGATATTACAAGCTTGCAATCAGGCTTTTGATGAGTATTTCACAGTGACAGTGCAAGCCTTCTGTGATAAAACCAAAATTTACTGACGCCCAGCTTCACTCTTTGGCAATAAAATTGGATGCCGAAGGCAAAAATTAAATAACTTGGAAAGCTTAATAAAGCAACTATTAAACAACTCACAGAGGCTAACAAGATATTTATTGAAAGGGAAAGGAGAAGAGCAGCAAAAACTGTGGGAGACGAAAAGGCAGTTCTACAGCAAAGTGCGTATCCTGGCTTTAGGCCTAAAAATAAAAGAAGGTGATTTGTAGAAGAGGCAGAAATCAAAAATCTGAAGACATAGTGAGCCTATTATAGAAGAAAAAAAATCCTTACTGGTATCCTTTTTTGGTGGTGTAATTATTCAGTCTTTTTGAACTTAAAAATTATGTATCTTTACAGTGATTTTTAGAGTACAATTGAATATAACTTGTAGAATAAATTGGATATTCAGATACTTGGAAATTGCAGCTAGGTTTGCTCTAACCATGGAAAATAAAATTTTATTAATTTTTGAAATGCCACAGATCTGGCCACTTGAGTAAGTAACTGGTAGGACTATAGACCATCTGTCTGTTCTTGAATCAATGCTAAAAAGGAAGGAGATAAATACTTTACCAGTGACTTTGTCAGGTATTTTCTGATGTGATCCAGAGACCTTGGATTCCATCCCATGGTCTGAAAGTATTTGTTGCAGTAGTTCTTCTGTCTGTTCAACAAAAGCTTGGGATCTCTTCCCATCTTCTTGTTCAGGCCCTAGTTTTCCAAGCCTGACTCTTTTCCACACTTGCCTATTTGTTCCAGGTCTTTTCTATTCACTGCCTAGTCCCAGTCTCCACCTCCCAGGTGGTCTCCATTACAGGATTTTCCACTGAGCTCACTACCTGAGTCCAAACCACCATCTGGATTTACTTTCTACCCCTACACCAAATTTCTTTATACACCTTTTTTTTCTTCTTCCCTTTTTCTCTTTGTCCCTGCTCTGTAGCTCTGTTCTCTTCTTGTCCAACCAGTCCTGGTTTCCTTTCTGTTGGCCTAATTTCTAGTCTGTCTCCATCACCTTCCTGGTTATCTCATCCAGGCACAGACCCTTGTAAATCCTTCTCTCTTCCATGTTTCCCTAAGGAGTCTTTTGAGGCTCCTCACGTTGCACCCTTTCTGACCTTGACTTGTCCTTTTGAAACAATCTATTTTCCTTTTCAGCTTTCACTTAAAGCCACTTTGTTACATCAACTCTTTTTCCTTTGTGTTTGTCTACATAAGTGCTTTGGTTTTAATCAGGAGTGACTGTAGTGAATCTGTCACTCGTCTGTCTGCATTTGTTATGCTTTGGAAGACACATCTCAGGGACTTAGACCCCTTACAGGAGAGAGCTAAGCCAAAAGATGTGCTAAGGGAGTGCATCTCTTGTATTCCAGCTGCTGATGTATTGCCAGTCAGTGGGATCACACCACTCTCCAATAAAACCCCAAATGCCTGTATTGTACTGTTGAATCCTCAGCATCAATTATTTCACTCTGCAGCCACTATCAACAGAACTCCTAATGCCTATCACAGGACATTCATTGTCTCTGTCTCGTTTCCTTTCCAAATTTTTCTTCGCTTTTCTGCATTTAAACCTTAATCCTAAATTCTTGTAGAAGTGTCTCTGAGAGTTTAAGGGACTCATTGTTGGTGGACAATGGCCCATGGCAGCCAGGCTGTAGGAGATCACTCTGATCTCCTGAGTTCTTAACCACAGCTTTCTCAGGTTGATGACAAAAGGTGAGCTGGTCAAGGTAAGATGGTAGAAGAAACCTGAAGGTTGCTGGATGACAACTTTGAGATTCAGGATGTTAGGCTTACCCTGTCTGGGCAAAAACTGGTATTTTTTTTTTCTCCAGAGATGAATAAAGTCACTAGATTTGAGAGAGATCCCTTGGAAGGGTATGTGGCAAGCGCTCAGCCTTTACAACAAACCTGCTCTCTTTCAACACTCAGACCAAGATCTGAGAGTTCTAGGGCAGACACTGAACTAATTACTGCAAGTGAACAAAGCAACTGATCTTTCTCAAAAGCTTTGGCAGATAGATAGAAAATAATTGGAGGGAGGGCAGGGATCAATAAGAGTTTGAGAGAAAATACTAACCTAAATGGCTGATTGAAGTTTGGCGGTGTATATCTGGAAAAATCATTTTATTCCACATGTGTTCCACAAGACAATATACATTACTACATAGCCAGCAATGTAGTGAAAGTGATTGTGATTAATCTGTACCAAAGGAAAAAAGATGAACATCAGAAAAAAAGGATGAACATATGGAAAAACATATATTTTTTTTTTTTTTGCTTACAATTTAATCTTGCTAGTTTGTCGGGGTTTCTTTAAAGTCAGAGATAAAGTATGTCATTTGATGTAGCACGATGCTGGGTTTGGTTTTGCACTCATTCCAACATACATGTGGTGACTGCCAGTGTGCTGTGCATGCATTCTCACATGCCAACACAGAAAAAAGCCATCAGTCCTCCAGCCTGCAGGTGAAGAGGAATTGTTCCAGCACTACCAGAAACTTTGGTGATTGTGTTTCTCAGTCTTACCATTACAGATCTATTAGGAAAATTGTCATAAAAGAAAAGGTAAAAGTATAAAAAGGACAGATTAGTCAGAATAATTTGTTTCATTTCACCAAACATCTAAAGTTCTGATCTTTCACAACTGGAACTTTAAATATATCCTAGTAAGTGAATAAAGAGTAACTTCTACTGTATTTGGTTCTGCTTTTTTGCCTCATTTATGATCTGAAAATACTTCAGGTTTTGCTGCATGTATCTTGGAGTTTCTTTGTGGTTTTGCTGGGGTTTTTTTGGTGGGTTTTTTTTGCAAAATGGGTAAGAATATTTACAAGGTTAAATTTTAAAGAAATAGGCTTCTTCATTAGATCAAAGGTCATGTATTCCTCCAGTCTTAAGGTATATAAAAGGAACACTTTTAACCCCTCAGCAGGACATTTCAGTTGCTAATATAAAAAAGTTATTTTATTTGTTAATGCTATTTTCTCTCTTCATTTCAATGAAGTTATTTCAGGAGAAATATGTGGCAGATCTGTAGTCTCATGACTTGCAATTATTAATGTTAAGCACCTTATGATTAACTCCAACCTCTGTATGAATGAGATTTACAGGCCTTTTGAAGCAACCTGTTTTCTTCTGTTATTAAATTTTAGAGACCGAAGAAACCACCACCTCCATCAGCTCCTGTCATCAAACAAGGATCAGGTAAAATGCAGTTGACTTTTTACAGCACATGTCAGTGAGCACATCTCAATCTAAATTAAGTGTATTCAAATTTATATAGAATCCATCTGTATTAAAATTGACAATCAGTTGTCTAGACAACAAGTAATAAATCACAATCAAAATGGAAATAATTGGTAACCCTGAAAGACTCAGGTGGGCTTTAAAAGTATTGCAGTCAACCATCTATACCACTTCAAAATGATTTAATCATTAAACTTAATCATGTTAAATCAAAGCAGGGGTGATACTTGAGTTTTTCAATTTTTTTGTTTGTTTGTTTTGTTCACTGACTGAAGTTGATTGTGTGCATGTCCTTGCAGTACAGACACATTATATGGATTCTGATAATACCTGCAGGAGGAAACTGCATTCACAGCAGATCTGATTTATTCTAGAGACACAGAGCTTTTTAGAATACCTAAAAAATAGTGTCATACAGTGGTCTCCTCTGAGCTGCAATCTAAGGCTTGCAGATCTGCATGAATGCTGGATCTGACTGGCTGCTCCAGGTTAGAGGCCACAGATTCTTGGTTTTCAACACTTTTGTAGCTCCAAGTATGAAACTAAAAGGAGTTACTCTGAATGGTTATGTAGATAAAGGTGTCACAAATGCATTAAGGGGTGATTCTGTTTTCCAAACAGATGAGTTCTAGCAAAACCAAATTTGTGACATGTTATACAGAATTGTGTGTAGATGCTGAGAGCTGTGCACACTTCTACTTGTAATTTTAAATTGACCTCTCCATACTAATTTTCAAAAGTGCCTGCATGATTTATTTTCATCATGAAACTTAGAAACAGTTAAAGAATCCTCACATTTGACAGTCCCGAACTCATAAACCAAATTCCAGTTCCATTAGTGTAAAAATACAAATCACAAGGGGATGCTCTCAGAGTTTTCATTTGTATTGCAGTTATGGTGGAAACATAACATAACTAGAATTCTTTAATCTCTTAAGTCCAGTCAGTTTGTAAAAACCCTGCAGCAGCACTACTGCTTCCCCCACTGCAGGCACACATTAAAAACCAAAACAAATATGTCAAATCTCCAGATAGTTTTCTTGTTACTGTGATGTGTTCCAGCAGTTTCGGTACTTTAAAAAGTAAATTTTCCTCTCTTACAGTCTTAAGCTGTTAGTAGAAATGCAACTTAAACCAATATAAAATTTACTGTGAATCAATATGCTATAATTTAACTTGTTTGAATTTGTCATGCAGTTCTTTGACTACAGAATCATGATCATAAATATTTGTGTTTCTTATCCTGGTTTGTTCTTCTCTCTGTCTTGAGACTCATGGGAACATAAATTTGATTTTAAATCAGTGATAGTGTCCAGAGAGAGCAGTATGACTTTGCCATCTAGTGGTGGTTGTATAACGATGTCTTAGTGACCACTGATGTTAAAGCCTGACACGTTTTGTAAAAAATCTATAGAACTTTATATTTATTTCAATTTATACTCCAATAATTAGTGAATAACACTTTTAATAGGTACCTGTTTGCATATCATGCTTAAACTGTGTCACCACAGCAGGATAATGTACCTATTTTCAGAAGGAAAAATGGTTGCAAAAAGGATGCAGACAATTTGATTAAGGCCTTCTAAGTCTATGTCAAAGCCAAGACTATTGCAGTTCTTTCTTTTCATACTCAGTTTGATACATATTTAGAGCTGAAAATCATCATATGTTTATTACCACCTTGACATCCTCTACTTTGTAAAATTATTTCTTCACTGAGATTATACTGTATTTTACCACATCTCCACATCAAGTCTTACTGTTGATAGTAGGTACCAACTTCAATAATGCCTCTACATATTTGACCATCACAGTGTGATGAAGAAATTTAAAACTGTCAGTTGCAGCCTAAATAATTAAATGTCAGCATCTTCTGATGCAGAGCATAAAATTAAAGCAGAGAATTAGAACTTGTCTTTGTAGTACAAGTGGCTTATGTGTAAAGAGGTATCTATATTATTATAGAGATAGAAATTTATAATCTCTGCAGCAGTAAACTGCCAGGACCATCTGTGCTGCACTACTTTACAAAGCAAGGTGAAAACTGGAGAGCCGAATTTAGGAGCACAAGTTCCTTACATATAGACATTGAAAAGCAGTAGGCATTTCACTGGGTAGCTGGGGTAGGCAACAAAACTGTGTCCAGGCTGAAGGGTGGAAATACTCTTGAGTGCCTCTGAGAGCTGATACCAAGCTTCCCAAAGCTTCCTTGAGGGTGAATGTCACCTGGGAGCTAAGGCAGGGTCATGATGCCTTCCTGGGCATTGATTAATTTGGGGGTCACAATCCAAGTAGGAAGAACAACTGGGTCTGGGAACTCCTTAGTGGCTGTAGGCTCATTGTTCTATACTTGGCCTGAGAATATCTCTCTATGTGTTAATGATAACCATTAATCTTACTGTAATTAGGTATATAGACTTACATACCTATAAAGACTAGTCTTTCTTTTTGAACACACTAGTGTGTGCAACATTATCAATATGTTGACTTGTGCTTTGCATAACTTGTGTTCTGAAAGGCTTTAATTGCTTTGGAGCAACATCTTCCCCTCTTATCAGTGAAGTCTTTTTCATAGAATCATTTACGTTGGAAAAGACCCATAAGATTATCAAATCCAACTATAAATGAGAATTTAGTGTTATTTATTGACATGGTATGTGGTACTGTTGCCTGTCCAACAGCACACTTGGGTAAAGAAACAATGGCTGGTGATCACCACTGATGAGTACTGATTTCTAGGAACCATCTGCAGAAGGGAGTTGCAACAGCACATTCAGAAAATGTAAATACACTTGAGAATGTCATATAATAGAGTAGATTGGAACAAAAAATTGCCTTGTGCTCCTTGCCCTGCCTCCTCTGCTTTTCTTGGATTTCATCTACTGTAATTTTTATTGAAATGCTAATAGTGTTACCTAAAGTGGTTTTCAACACTACTAAGTTGAAATGGCATTAGCACCTAGTGGTTAGCCAATGCAGCAAAGCCAATATCCAATAAAGTGTTTCTTATAACACGGGGATTAGAAGATTTTATCCTGCAGGTGCCAGGAAATTTTTGCAAAATCTTCCCGTTGCTGGTGCCACAAGTTCCCATATTTCTTGGAGCAACAGAAGTCTGTATGTCAGGGCCTCTAGTACAGAGGCAGAAGAAGCCAGGGGCTTACACCTCCAGGCCAAAAGCTGTCAATTAAAATAGTCATGCAGAATGCTGCCAGCACTGCTCTTCTCCTCCTTCTAATGTGTGGATGTGAACAGCTAATAGTTGTGGATAAAAAGGGGAGGGATGTGTTAATTTAATGTAAAATAACCTCTGTATACTCAGCTCGATCACGTATTCTCTTGACATTGCTCAATTAATTGATTTATTCCTAATATTTCTGCACACTGTTGAGTTACTCTTCGTTTATGTCTGTAATGATAAAATCTGCAGTTATCAATTTTTTTTCCCCCCATAGAATGGCCTTAGACTGTCTATTCTTTGGGAGTGCATACTTTGGAAACTGTGAACTTGATTATAAAGACATCAATATCCAATTGCTTTTTTGTCATTATGCTACAGAGTGAATATTTGGTACAAATTTATGTTCATTTTTAGCAAGAAATTTTCAAATTGGAAACTATAAAAAGCCTAAGAAATTGCAGAATTAAATCTTACGTCACTGTTTTGTTGGCTTGGCCAGAATTCCAAATGTTTCTGTCTTTGACAGGGACCACAGATAGAAAGCATGAAATCAAGAAGATACCACCTGAAAGGCCAGAATGTCTTCCTAATCGAACAGAAGAAAAAGGTATGAAATGTGCTTTCCTGCCTGTTCTCTGCAGAGAGATGAGGGAAATAGAACCAATGCACATCCTCATTTCCCACTCTCTGTTTCCATTAAGTGTATTGTTTGGATGTTTGTCTTCCACTCTGATAGACTGTGATGATAGGCATTTTGGAAAGGCTCTCATTGTTGCTTATGGACTAAATTCAGGGTGTTCAATTGTACCCATCCAGAGCTGTTGAGTACATGCAGTCACAACTGAAGTCAAGGAGAGATTTGCTCTCAATACATGAAATGCTGTATAAAACCCCATGAAATGCTCTGTAAAACCCAGGTGCTTGATCGAGTAAAATACCAGAGATTACTGTGTGCTTTTTTCTTAACCTCTGTCTGCTTTGGTTCTCTAGTTGAAAGCTGGGTTGGTGGTTTTCCTGCATCACAAAGGGATTTTGTGGAGATATAGTCATTAATGCTTATGAATCACCCCATTATCATAGTCACAAAAGTCACAGGCAAGGCAGCAAAGAAATAAAAAAATTCTTCAAAGCCATGTTTGAACATTGCTAGAAATGGGACACAGTACCACACAGAGCAGGGACAAGCAAATTAAACCTTTAATGGTTTCATTGTGTTCATTGTGAATGGTGAATAGGCTCAGGAAAATAGTTACATCTATTCTCTAATTGAAGATGGTGTCAAGTTTCATACGTTAAGTGGACTATTAGATCGTATGAACAAGTTTGTTTGTGGGATTTCTTAATGTCTAAGTATTTGAACTTGCAGCCTTTTCAAAGGCACGTGTATGCACATGACTAAATGCAGAATGTGCAGTTATAATTTAGTGGCAGAACTTTCAGACTTTGCACCAAGATCTCTTTCTGGATATACATCTTAGAAACCTGACAGGTGTTTTAGCTGTTCCTCTACACAGGTTTACTTTTGGTTATGTGTGCTGCTTCTCGTGGTTATCTTAGCAATAAAACTCTTTGCTTTCCATTTTTGGGTTTACAAAGCTGACTGCTGAAAAAGCAGAGAAAATTTAAATATGTTGCTCTCCTGGGCTATAAATATCTGTAACTTTTCTAAACATTGAAAGGAGGCTGTAGGAGTGAAGCCTACATTTCAGGAGTACCAGGGAGTGGCAGGAATCGCTCATGCAGTGTGGCAGCAGGGGTGGCACAGGAACATCCTTTGAGCTGTGTGTTGGCACACTGCCCAGCCTGTCCCTCATACAATTTAGATTCTTGGACACTGACACAGTACAAATTGTCAGAGGATTAAGTGTGTAAAAATTACACAGTATGCTGGAAAAGCTTCAATGTTACTGAGGAGCCAATGACTGCATCTGCTCAGAGCATACTGCCTGTGAACAAGAGTCGCTAGCTGGACTATTCCAAACCTAATGTACATTGTGTTTCTGGGGACTTATTCTACCATCATCTCATTAATGGGTTGTCATTAAGAACCCATTAAGCAATGCTCTGGAACATTCCCAATACCTCTTATATGTGTACAGAGGTATAACATTCATGGCATATCATAGGCAGCATTGTCAAGGGAAGTGGGGTGTTGGTATAGTAGGATATAGAGAGCAGAACTCTACTTCCTTGGAGAGTTTTGTCCTTTCTTTAAGAAACATCAGGCCTCCTTTGGTGTGGCAAACATGCTTGCATGTTTGTTTTGTATTAGGAATTTAGAGTATATTATTTAAAAAGTTATTAATATGCACATGCACAGGCATTACATGTTTGGCATTGGATATTAACATGGCAGCACTCCCTAACTATGCATAATCAGTTCTGCAAATGATCAAGGTTTTCATCAGCAAGCTGAAAAATTCAGCATATAAGTCTGTGCTTAAAACCTAAATAATAGGTCTGATTTTTCTGAGAGGTTTATGTCCTGCTAGACATTGTATTTTTGTGCTTGTATTTTATTTTCACTTAACTGTAGTTCACTTGAAACATGCTTTTTTCCCCTCCAAAAATGGTATTTCTCTGTTTGCCCCAGAGATATTAAGAATATCCAGCACAATTATTTTTGTGACCTTCTAAATTAATATTGTTTCATATTAAAATTTAATATAAGTTGTGCTCATGAGAAGTTGTACCATATGGTATGTAATTTCTTGCCATTCTTCTACTTTACAGTCAGAAAGCAGTAAGTTACTAAAATAAAAAATAGTATTCCCATTAAGACGCTGCACACTTGTTTTGGCTGAGGAGCTGCAGGCAGAACAGCCAGGCAGGTTGAACAAGTGATTTGTGATAAATATATCAAATAAAGAGTGATTTAGAACAGAAATGGAAAGGGGTTTTTTTTTGCATGCAGTCTATCTACAGCTGAAGATTTCTTCTTGGAATGTATACTTGTGAGTGCAATTGAATTCCACTTAATAATATCCCTGTTTTCTTTTCTGGAAATGATTGATTTAAAGAAAGATCAGAGAGAGAGCAAAAACAGTTAGACTTGCAGAAGCCTTCAGTTCCTGCTATACCTCCGAAGAAACCTCGTCCACCCAAAGCCAACGCTGTGAACAGACCTGGTACCTTGCCCCCAAGACGACCAGAAAGACCAGTTGTGCCTGTGACTCATGCAAGGTATTGCTATTCTTCCATCCAATGCTTTTGGGATTAGTGGGAAAACCACCCTTTTAAAGAATTTAGGTTTTACAGTTGATGTCCTGATTTATTTCACAGTAAGCTGTATTGAAAGTACAAAAAAATAAAACACCTTTATAGTCATCTGGCTGGGTCGTAACAATCTCCTCAATAATAACAGTGTTAGACTGTTCATGACTAGTTCATTTCTACTGATGCAATTCTACTGTTAACTGCAATAGTGCAGAATGTGTGGGAAATACCTGCATCAGAATGTTACTCTGATCTTGATTTTCTTAGTTTTCCTCAAATTACTACAGCTTAGCTTGGGCACTAAATCAGTGGCTTGGGTTGTGCTTAGGAATAGCATTAGGCAATGTACGTTTCAAATACTATCAGCTGGTTTCAGTCTGCTTTCTTTGATCATTTCAGATCAAACTTTAGCAAAATACATGTCTTCACTGCTCTTTCAGCTGGTGCCACTGTAGAACAGTGCTGTCAAGTATTCATGCTTTAATGTTGGTTGTCAATCTGCAGTTATATTATGCTTATTGTCAGAGGTGGTTACAGCCTTTGAGGAGCACCGAGAAACTGGACTTGCCAACACAAGTCCATTTATTCTTTGCTAGAGCAAAGGTTGCAGAAATTAAAGGCCTCACTGTAGTCCTAATTAAGTCTAGGTGACTACATTTTAGTCATCATCATCTGGGTTGTGCACTGTAGATTTCCTTTATGTATAGTGAATAGAGCTAGATGAAAACCAGAATAAAAACAGTGGTCTAAAATGGCCAAGCTGTGCATCCTGCCAAAAAAACTAGAATACAGTCATGGAAATATTTTTACTGTTTATTGTACTGTTAGGAAAATTATCTACCATTGAACTACTGGACTTAAAGTATAGTAATGGCGAGTTAAATACTGGAATAGAGTATAGGTTAGAGTGAAATGCTAGACATTGGTTCCCTTCATTCCTCCACATATGGTTAAATTTTAAAAATGCTCTTAGTGAGGAATCTAGGGCAAATGAAGAGGAAAAAAGGCATCTGCCTTGTGCTCCCAGTTTTATCTTACTGAAATACTTTGGTTGTACACCTCTGAGAACTTACCCTTGTATCCAGGTGCTACTGCCACAGCTTCTTTTGGACTTGGCTTTGAACATACTTGTCCAGTTGCTCCAAAATACAGTCCATACTTGCTGATCACCCGGGCATACTTGGAAATACAAGTATTTGCTATAATCTTCAGATTTAGCTATGTGATGTCTTGGAAAGGCCAATACATACAGTGTTCAGTTCTGGTGAGGTATGCACAGCAGTAGCTATTCTCTTGTTCTATCCTTTGCCTGAAATATTTTAAACATACTATAATTTTTTAGCATTTAGAATTTTGCAAGGGTATTTTGCTGCTCTTCTGTTTTCCTTTTTTTTTCTTTTTAAGTACAAAATTGTATGAAGTAACCATTTATTTTTTTAAAGATAATTCAATTTTTGCATTATCAAAGGCAGAAGGCACACCTAAACAGTAATCTTTTCATGTTCTTAATTGTCTAAACTTTGCTATGTCTAGCACAGAAACAATGGAAAATACTTTGAATTGCTTGGATAATTAAGAAATAAGAAACTTGAGGAAGCAGTCACTTCAATAAAGGTGGTGTTTTTTAAAATCCATTCAGCTTAATACGACAGTAATTATTTTAAGACTTACTGGTATCCATTTCCAAAATCTGAATAACCTAAAGCAATTAGAATAAAAATTAAATCAGAAGAACTTTGGCTCACCTGTTGTGGTTTAACCCTGGTGGGCAGCTGTGCAGACACTCACTCACTCCCCCACAGTGGGATGGGGGTGAGAATCAGAAGGGCAAAAGTGAAAAAACTTGTGGGTGGAGTCAAGGACTATTAAACAGGAGAAGCAAATGATGCATGTGCAAGCAAAGCAAAGAATGCCATGGGCAGGCAGGTGTTCTGCTATCCCCTAGAAAGCTGGGCTTCATCACCTGTAGTGGTGACTTGGAAAAACAAATGGTGTAACTCAAAACATCCCCCACTTCCTTTTTCCCTCACCTCTAAGTGCTGAGGATGATGCCATGTGGTGTGGGACATCCCTCAGTCAGTTGGGGTCAGCTGTGTCCCCACCCAACTCTTTGTCCACCCCCACCCTCCTCTCTGGTGGGATGACAGGAGGAGCAGAAAAGGCCTTGACTCTGCAAGCACAGCTCAGCAATAATGAAAACACCACTCTGTTAGCTATGCTGTTTTCAGCACAAATCCAAAACATAACACCTTGCAAGCTGCAATAAAGAAAATTAATTCTATCCCATCCAAAACCAGTACATGATCCTTAGGGGAAAATTGCTGTAGTTACAAAGTGAGTCCTGTGAGATTTCCATGGCAGCTGCTAAGCCAAAGAGAGTTTTCTTCTGTCCTGAGTAAGTGGCTTGCATCTTATGCATCTCACTGACTTTTTGTAGTAATGGTTGTTTTCCCATTTAAATATAATCCTCCTTCAGTGGAGGCAGAGTAGGTCTTCAAGGTCAATAGGACAGATAAAAACCATGTGGGACAGGGAGTCCAAAGGCTTTGCAGCTTACTTAGACATACCATGATTATACAATTTACATCTAAGTAAAATCTATGGAGTAGGTAAGCCATAAACACCTATAGAAGGTGCATCTTTGCAATCAGTTTAAACCAATCCATGTCCATACCACTGCTAACAGGGTTCCTTGTCCTGGCACCCCATTCCCACAGCCTCCCTTATGTTTAGCACCAGCATTCGTGCAGCTGCGCAGCCATATGGGTCAGGGAGTTGCTCCAGACGGCAATTAATCCATTTGCAGTGGGACTTCTATTAGTGTGGAGTTTCTCTCTGGCTGATCATGTCTGGTCAAGCTGACAGCCTGTCTGTATGGGCACGAGCAGAGAGGTACACTCTGTGAATGAGAAGGGAGGGTTCCACTCTTTTCACAACTGTGTGAATGCTGAGTGGCATAATAAGCCTGTTAATTCTTCTGAGAACAGGGCTGGAGGTTTTTTTTGTAGGGCTGTTGTCATATATCTTGGTATCTTTTGTAGAAAAATGGTAAACATTGTGACTTTCAGCCCTAAATCATGCCATTCTAAGAATCTCTCCAAAGCCATACTCACACAGTTCCTAGAGTGTTTCCAGCTCACATTGTGCTCTCAGATTGCTGGGAAATGTATGTGTACAAAACAGAGTATGCAGTCAGATGCTCATTGCTCTGTCAGCCAAGAAGCTATTGCTTCTTATAGATTTACAAATATATAAGCAATATAAGAAAAAGTTAAAGACTAAAAAATAAGAAAACGAATTGTTTGGGTAGATCACTTGGAAATTCTCTTATTTATCATCTTTCCAATTAATACATTTTTCTATGCATGTGTTAAATTTCTTCTGTGTCCTTCCTGGTGCAGACTGCCTGCCATATTGAGATCTGTGAAGGACTAGTTTGCTTTTAATCTGATTGTCTATATTTTTTTGTTCACTTGTCACACAAGGATTTAATGGGATATTTATTCACTTAATCTATGACTTCCTCTGGGTTTTAATAAAAATTTTCAGCTCTTTATCACAGCCTTCCTGAAGCCTGAAATAGGGTTTCCAGCCACTTTGTGTTTTGCTCATAAGCTGCTGCCATGAGTTAAGGTTCAGGCCATCTGTCATCAGCTTATGGTATCAAAAGCAGAGACCAACAAAAAAAAGAAGCAAGATTTTTGAGCTCACTACGTGTTTTACTGTCAACAGCTAATTATTGCATTGCATCATACATATTTGCCTGGGTTGTTCTGGGGCAGATCTATATTTTTATCCCTAAATCGGGTACCTTAATTACATCATAATTCTTATAGTGTTACACTGGGAATAGTCATAGTGGAAAAACTACTGTATTTGTCAAGTGACCTGATAATGATGGCAAGTACAATGTATAGCATTAAGTGAACAGTTAATCACAGTAGATATCAGAGATTTGAGTGACCTGTGCAATACTGAGTTACTTGCCTACCACTGTTTTTTGGTTTTTTTTTTATATTGTTTCAATTGGTAGATTATTTTAGTACACTTGTAGTACTTGTGGGAAACAAGTTTTTATTTTAGTACACTTAGTACTTGTGGGATAGAATGTTCTCCAAAGCAGGGATAATTTTCTTGCTTTTGTTTCATCTCCTGTTTGATTTTAAAATAGGTCCTCTGTATAAAGTATAGTAGCTCCTGACACTTTATTATTCAAAAGACATTTCTGACAAATTAGGTGATCTTGGTTCTTTAGACTGTAGAAACAGTATTCATAGTCTAGTCTCATAAGAAAAATGCAAAGACATGGTGGAGGAGTTGCATTTATGAGTAAATACTCGGAACTTCTGAAATGCACAATTCTCTCACTTTCTGCAGCATTCCAGGTAGCCCACTGCTGTAGTTTGTGCAAGCCAATTAATTAGAAAAGACTACAAAGAAGATGTTGAAGAATGTCCTCTTGCCCTTAGGTTTCCTTCATGTTGAGATGCTGTGAACATCTGAAGAATTATTCCGGACGCTACGGTGTCTAAAATAGGCTTTTTTGACAGGTGTTAAGGAGAAATGGGATAAGGTTAATCCATACAGCATGTCGACTTGCTAGAGATTGCTCTCGCTGACATTGCTATTACTCTGGTGCTGCAAAGGAAGAATACTTCACTCTCTCATTATTAATTGCAAGTTAGCTATCAATTTACTGTAACCCACACAAAAACTCCCAATAAAACATCTCCTCTTCTTGATCCAAATGCAGGAGTGATAGTCCAAAAGTGGAATTAGTGGGCAGTACAGTATCCGGCACTCTAGAGAAAGACTCCTCTGAAAGAAGCAATGACATCGGTAAGTTATGGTGCTTTCTACAGTTTGTCTAAGAAATTTATGGTGCAAGTTTCTGCTTTTTTAGTGACTGTTGTATGATTCAAGAGGCAGATTCAGGATTTGGCAATGAATGTGAGTGCTCTTATATCAAATTTTAACTGCAGGTTAAAGGATCATTTCAACTTTACTTAAAATAGTTTTGTTGGGGTTTAAAAAAAATAAAAGCAAATATGGAATAGTGAGCTATTTTGAATAGGAAGGCTCTGTTGTTTTTGTTTAAAAGTCTGAAACGAGCGAGAAGTCCAACAATAATTAGGCATAGTTGTTTAACTGATGTAATGGTGCTGCCATGGTTTTAATACTGCAAAAGATTGTGGGCTTGGTGTAGTTAGTAATCTTTACACTTTCAAATACAAAGGAACAGAAACACAGTTCAGGTCAATTTGACTAAATTTTACTGCACACACCAATTAAAAGCAGTCTCAATTTCTATTGTAAACAACTTCTGTTCCTGACCTATCAACCATTTATTCAGGGAGTCACCTGGAAAGGAGCAACCACAGTTATTTTTCAGTCTTCTCTCACCCTCCATCCTGCTCAAGCTGGCAAAGCAGGAGCGATGGTGTTTGCTGGGTGGGTGCTGCAGTGCAAAGTGCTGTGAGTGCTGTCCTGGGACAGTGGGCACGAGCCCCAGAGCCATCTTCTGCCTCTGCTCAGAGAGCCCAGCAGCTGCTGCCGTCGCTCTCCACTCGCAGCTGTGCCCACAGACCCGTGTTTGTCACAGGCAGAGCCCGGATCCTGCCTGAGTAAGCATTGCTACCTTTCACCGGGGCATGAAATGTCATTTTGGCGTGGTGGTTTATTAGTAAATAATAAAGGCTGCTTTATTAGTAAAGCATTTCTGTACACTAGCAACCTCTCAACAGCCAAGCACGCCTTTTCCTCTGATTTGGAAGCAGAACTTTAGGTTAAAAAGGAATTTTAATTGCAATGTTACAACAGAACACTAAATGCATTTCACATAGGTCTATGAGCTTTCCAGCACACATATATCTGCTTTTTGTAAAGCTTCTGTTGCTATGGTTCTTCTGGAGTAGCAGGTAGTATCTTTTTCCCAGGTTTTCATTTGGCTTAAATATGGAAAGCTAGAAGGTCTTGATAAATTGCATGAATGTTTTTATTGTAGAGACTCTTAGAAAGGAATGGTATGGAAATGCAGACAAATTCTACCATTTAGTTTTCCTTAACTATGTTTACAAATTTGCTTCAAAGCACATAAGACTCTGCTTACTTGAAAGTTATGATGCATGTAGCATATGCTACCTGTGTGAGATGGAAGTAAACTTTTTATTCCTTGTTCTAGTTTCCTTGGAACCACTATCAGGATAAACACTTAGAGTGTTTTGTGTTTTTTAGTTTTGCTGATTATGGTTTTATTTTGTTTTATTCTTATCATATTAGGCAGAAGATCTTCCTTATAGGAATTCTTGTTCATTTCCAGGACATGGAGGGTGAGAAGAGGATAGTGGAGGGAAGAATTTGGGTTGTTTTGGAGGTTTTTTAAAGATGCAGAATTGGAGCCAACAAGAACCCACAAACCAAACCACAACATGTTGCAAAGGGTTTAGCTGATGTCCTCCTGTTACCACTTACACAGAGAACCTATTGAGCTCAAGGATAAAATAGTGTGAATACTTAAATAAGTATAACTTGATAGGGTCAAACCGGAATGGCATTTACAAGGGCAAATCATGTCGTTCTAGCCTGTTAGACAACTTGTTAAAAGAAAAAAATATATAAATTATGGTTTTGAATTGAAAGGGGATCCAGAGATCAGAACTGTTATAAATTTTCAGGCAGCTTTTGACAGCTTGTGTAAAATTGTGTCAAATAAATAAAAGACATTTTAAGAGAGGGCAGAGCAATAAATCAAGATTTAATAAAGAAAACTAATTCAGAGTGAATTAATGTCTTTTTCTATGAGGAGAGGTTTGGAGTTCAGAGCAGTTTATGGTGCAATGTAGTTGTAGAGATGTATGGTGTGTGATTTTGTTTCATTTACTTACAAAGAGAACAATGGGCTGGAGAAGTCTTGCAGCTACATGAGTTATTAGAAAAGATGATGGATGTGAGAGTGGAGTTGTCCAGTGTATTCCAAAACACTGGTAGATCTGGCTGTATGAGTCCAAATAATATTTAACAGTGATATATCTTACTGGTTTTGCCCCTGTGTCGTGTGCTCTGTAGGAAGGACAACCTCAGCTTCTCTGAGGCTCATCCATCCTGTCAAAATTGATTTGATTAAATCTACCATTTGGTGTCTTCTCAGAAATCCAAATTTACACAACAAGGTAGAGTGGACCTACGTGACAGACAAGGTGTGACTTAGCAGTAGCCTTTGAAGAATATTGAAGTTAAATGGCCTTTAGCAGCTTGGATGTATGACCAGTCTGGTTACTGGGCTTCTCTTTATTGTTCCATTAATCCAATGCCATTCCCAGCTCTCAGGGAGAACAGGGGGAAAAGCAGCAATCACCTGCAAGTTGCCTCACCCTCTTTCATGCTTGTGCTAAGTACTGATGGTGAATTGTGCACTGAAAATGAATACCACAGCACCTCCTGGCTACTTTGCACTAGAGATGTTAAGCTGGGAAGCGGCTGCCACTTTCTTAGTCCTATAGCCAGTCCAAAGTTCTTGTTCCCTTCATGCAGAGCAGAGAGATGGACAAAAACAATGGAGAGACAGTTTTGGTTACTAAAGCAAACCAAACAAATGCTGGATGGAGAAAGTTATTTATTCTGTGAAGGATTTTTAATGATTTCTAAGTTGGTTCCTTTTCTTTTCTATGATGAGACCAAAACCAGTGTGATAGGGGAGGAGAAAATGCAGGGTTCTTCCATGTGCCATCTCTCAAAAAATAAACAATTGGTCAGCAACAACGAAATCAGTAATGCCATCAACAACTGAGTGGCAATATGCTGAGCTGAATTGGGAATCCTGATTCAAAACTTGCATTTTGTCTAAGTCCCTTCGAAATGGCTTTTATCTGATTATTTTCTGTGTAGTATTTTACCAGTGGGTCAATGTTGTCTAACCAGAAAACCCCACTCTGTTAAAAACTTTCTCTGCCCCCTTCACCAATCAGGAAAATCACAAATGCTTGAGCAAGGTTGAGGTGATGTGTAATACTGTAAATAATGTTCTGCGAGTTGCATATATATAAAAGTTATTTTTATATAGATAATAGCTCATGACTTGGTTTCCTTAACATGTTCAGCAGAGCTGTGACTTCACATGTAAATTTCTTGATGATAATTCTGTGCTTATTATGATTTTCCAAACTGCACTGACAAGAGAAAATTCTTCTTAGCAACTTCACTGCTGATTGTAGGTATAATGGCAGCTCTTATTTCTGTTGTCCATGCATTTACTTCTTTTCACAATCTTTACAAAAGCCATTGGAAAACTAGCCTTCAGAATATATTATCTAAGAGGAACCATTCCCCATTCCTCCTCACTTTTTGTTTTCTTTTTCCCTGTTTTCAGTGATGTCTTTACTTTCCTTTCCACACATCTTGCATTCAGCTTTTCCTATTTACATCTCTTTGCCATGGCTAACTCTTCTTCATTTCACAAGGGTAAGGCTTTTTTATTTTTCCACTTTTCTATCCTGTCTTTGGTTTAGTTCACAATGCATAACAAGAAAATGCAAAAAGAAGCATTCTGTAGAATAACAAAGTTTACATGGATATTACAGGGTTTTTTTTTAACTAAAAGTTGAAATTGATCATACTGTGACAGAAAATCTTGCATCATAGTTTTTAAATGAGAAATCATTATCATTTAATACATCATAAGAAATTTCAGTCACAAAAATCACAATTACAATTTACATGTGGTGTTTTTTCAGTGCTCTGGATTCATTAACCTGTTCTTGCAGACAGGTTTTGTCATCACAAAGTGTAATGCATATATTTAATTGTGCAAAAGCATTTAGAAACATACTAGTATAGTCTTCTAGTCTGAAAGAGGAAAAAATCACAACAAACATAAGGTAAAAATCTGAAGAGTGTTCAGGGGCACTCAGTGGAAAATGTGTGGTCATGTACCCAAGGCTGTGGTTAAATCACAGTGATTACTCACCTCTATTGGTTCATCTCTACCAACAACTGGTCTGGATTGACAGTGGCTTTTTGAGCTTTTAAAATGTCTCTAAAGCAACATAAGCTACACTGACAATAAACCCTGTTCTACAAAATGTTGTTCCTACCTAGAACTACATTGATTTCAACAGCTTCAATTCATGCCTTATGGTATAATTTGACCTGTCTTTAGGTGACATGTTTGTCTTTAATTTCATAAAGATCTTTGTATATGAGGGCCAGTGTGATGACAGAAACTTCTAGCACATATAATAGCTTAGTGGATGTAGTGGGTTGAGCACTGGCCAAACACCAGTGTACCTACCAAAACAGTGAATCAAAAACTAATGCTTTCCAAAAAATGGTATTGAATTATTTCTGCAAGTCAGGATCAATCCTAAGTCTTCTAACTATACACAAACATACACTTTGGAATCCTGGAATCCTGAAACAAGTTTTGTCTATCCAAAGCAGGGATATGCTATCCAAAGCAAAGATGATGCTTTGACATCATCTAATACTTATAACCACATGGATTTAAGCTAAGTGATTCAAGAAATAAGCCACAAAGAATTAAAAATAATCTACCTACTGTGGAAATGATCAGTTAATGCCCACAAGAAGCAGTTTCTGTGCTTTGTAGAAAGACTGAATTGCACAGAGCCAAGTGGATATATCTTTCCAATATTTTTCCTGGCTCTTTACACATTTTGCTCAGTATTTATGAAAGCAGTTAATAATCTTCACCAGTGCTAACATAAGGCACAGATGCCTTCATTGATTCCTACTGAAGCATCTAATGATGGTATGAACTATAGTAAGAGCTTCCCTGGAAGCTGGTTAATGCAAGACCATTTCTTAGCATTTCCTCACTTTAATCTGCAGAGTATTTGCTGGTGGACCATGGAGTACTGGCAAAAGCCATGTGATTACCCATTCTTTTTTTTTTCTGTCCTTCCCTGCAAGATTGGTGGTAGATTGCCTGAAAGGGTAGTTAAAAACATCCTCTTGAAAATATCTAATAAACAACCAAAAAAAATCTTCAGTTCATCATGTTTCCTTGGACTGTATTTGCAGTTGTTCTAGAGCTGTATATGTCAGGAAAGGTGATTGCTGTGCCTCTGACTGCAAGAAAAAGTGATCTAATAAGATTTGGCCCACACTAGGGAAAAAGATGGAGAATATTTCCAGTAACAGGTTGTAGAATGGAGCAGGTTTGTCTTTAAATCACAGGCTTTTTTACTGCCAAATATTATAATTATTTTGCCTGAAAACACAGAATGAAAGTTGGAAAATCAGAAAATATTGGTAAATATAAGGGCTGGAGGACAAAATGTGACTCATAAAATGAAGATCAAAATGTGCCTAAACCTCTTTCTATGCTGCTATTCATGCTCATTTTAATAGGGCAAAGCAAAGGAACAGAATTGCGCGACTGGTTTAAGCTGTAATATAAATGTTAACATCAGTGAGTCAAAATCACCCATAAATATAGTTCTGGACTGTAAATATTGTAATCAGGAATATGGTCATGGTGCTTTATATAAGTTAAGAAGGGCTCTTGCCCTGAGGGGTCCAGAAAAAAAACAGTAAACTAGAAATTTAAATTGGTTGCCATGGGTATCAAGTTGAGGTGCCTGAAAACAGCATATCCATTTCTTCTAGCTCCTCAGTTTTCTTGACCTTTCAGTTCTTTCTTGGCATGTTCCAAATTGTTATAAATAAAATCCTTATGAGGGCACTGGCAAGTGGTTAGCAAAACTCGTTATGGCAGCTTTCTACATTCAGCTATTAAAGCAATAAAAGTGAGGATTGAAATGGGAGAAGATAATTGTGAGCTTTAGGAATGGTTGTCCTAAAGTCACAGCTGTCCAGTGACTGTCCTGGGATGCCAGGTGAGCTACACTGTTTGGCTCCAAGGCACAGAACCCTGTGGGCAGACCTCCCTGGCACATCACTGTTGCACTTCTGAACAAAGAAACCTTGCAGCCAGGGAGCTCTCCTCCTACAGCTGTTTTACCCAAATCTTAAAAACCAGTCTGTGATTCATTATGGGTGAGATTTGCTGCCTGAACCCTGGCTGGGAGAATGGCTGTTTTCCTCAAAGGGTACAATGCCATTCAGCATGGAGGGAGTAGCAGAATTTGGATGCTTGAAGTAGTTAAAACAATTGTAGTCTTCTGAAAATTCCCACTAACATTCGGATTATTGAGTTCTTTTTTAATTTCTACTATATATTGAATGGGCACTAATGCAGAAGATTTTGTCCGCAGTGTGTGTCTCATTTGGCAGCTTTAAAGACTATTGCATTTAAAGATGCTGTATAGATACTATTTCACATGCCTATTGTCAACCTGTTAAATATATTGAGGATGATAACGAAATTAAATCCACCTCTGGCTTTTGTGACATAATCTTCTTCAAATGAACCGAATGCCAACTTTGCCTCATTTCCTTCAGCCTTTCTGTATTTCTGTTCTGTGAAACCTCACCATTAGCATTCTGAAAGTGTTGATTCTCTTATTACTTCCCACTTCAGTCTTTTCAAGGTGAAATCTCTCTACTAATTCAAAAAACTTTCTGTCATCATTATGTATAAATTACTTTGCCCAAATACTAAGAAACCTAAATGGAAGATAAAGCCTAGCCACATTTTATGCTAGAATAATAAATGCAGGGGATAAAAGGGGTAAGGAAGGAAGCATAAGCACTTAACTTTATATTTCAAGGGTCTTTTGGGGGGCAGGGACTGAAGGTTATTTTCTAGGAAGATACAAATCTAAGGAGTTTAGAACTTTTTCTCTAAATAATTGTTCTTCTGGATCTGGGCATTTTAAAAAAAATACCATAATCATCCTTTAAATAACCATGTTTCCAAATGAACATAGTAGTGGAGAGAAATATTCTGTTCTTAAGTGGCTTGGAAGTATATCAGGGAATAATTCTTGCACAGCTAACATTTTTTCATATTCATTAAATATTTTGCTCAGTAAAGTTGCTCAGTTAGAAAGACTGTCTATACTACACTGATATATTCAAATTATTCTGATGCCTTTCTCCCCATCTCATGAATTACTTCATGGATTACCAGCTTGATCAGTGAGACCGTAATAATGATGAATACATCTGTTTATTTGTAGAACCATTATCAACTATTTTTTAATTAGGGAGTTAATTGGTGGGTGCCATCTCTATGTTCTATGTGTTTAATGGAATCTTCCTTACTGTTTATTATTACCAGACAAAGAAAAAGCTGGACCAGTGCAGAGTCCAGGTCTGCTGGATGCTGATGTTGTTGTACTGGCAATTAATGTGGCTGTGAATACAGTAGACTGGACTTTTTCTTTAATGACATTCCATTTGGACCCTGTCAGGAGGGCTGTACATTTTGCTTAGTATGCACATTTAAGCTCCCAATTTCTGATAGCTGCAGGAATACAAACTAAAATCAAATCACTGCATTTAATGACCTCAGTGAGTTTAATATAGCCTTGCTTTCCACCAGCAACAAATAATCAAATAACCAGCACGAGTGAATTACTGAATCCACAGCATATATGACAGCATGGCAGAAGTTTTTTGAGTGGCTCTGTTGCTCATTTTACTAGTTACCAGCTTACTGGATGGGAATTTTCTTGAATGAATTAATATTTTCTTGAATGAGTATCTCCACATGTGATGATTGTAGAAGGTGGTGATAGCCTTAGATGCAGAGCAGACTGGGGAGGAAGAACAACATCTAAATGAGGAGGACAAATGAAGAGAAAAAGGGCATATAAGAGTGCTGAAGTGGACTTAGTATTTTATTGTTGTACCAAGTGTTGTTCATTACACTTCAATAGAATTTCATTTAGAGTATCAACTGAATGGCTGTGATTTCACTGGTTTGGCAGCAGGTACAACCTGTGGAGCCTTTATAGCCTCAATTATACTCTCTTTACAATTCAGTGCAGGTATAGGCTGCTTTAGTTTCTTTTTCTACCTATCAAAAATGCATTCAGAAGTGGAAAAAATGTAAGATTCCCAATATTTCTTAATAATAGAAGCTTTGATAAGATAAATGTTTATCTTCCATAATATTTATAAAATACATGGAGCAAATTATGTCTGCAAATGCTTATGGGTCTCAAAGATGCAAATTCATACACTTTCTGTTTATCAATACATTTTAAAATTTAAACCTGAGTATTTTATTGTTCTGATCAAATATAGAAAATTAAAATTAGACAATATGTTAATATATTGGTTATTGATTTGCTTTGTGATCTTAAGTAATTTGGCTATTTTATGGGCCAGCTTCAAACTGGATATTAATGGAAACCAGCTCTTGCACTTGCTTGCTTTATTTTTCATAGAAAATAATTTTTTCCTTCAGTTTCTCCTCTCCTGAAACCCTGAAGTTCTATAGGACTCCAGATAGGTTTTGTGCAATTTGCTAAAATTAGCTCGTTTTAACTTCCAAAGCACTGTGCCCTTACCTGACATGTTGGGTACAATTGAGGCTTCAAATTGCCAAATTCCCACTGACAGACGGGGTGGGTGACCTACCTTTGCACACAGGCTGCAACAGCCAATAAAAAGAGCAATGACAAAAATACATGGTAGAGGAGAGTGGGGTCACTGGTTATATATAGGAAGAGTCACTCCAAAAATAGAGTAGTATTTGGAGGTGAATAACCTTAGACTATTTCAGGGCTCTTTTTTTCTTTTTTTTTTTTTTTTTTTTTTTTTTTTTTTTTTTTTTTTTTTTTTTTTTTTTTTATCTCTCAGAGATGGAAGGCTATTGCTGAATAAGGAATCTCCAGTCCCATTTACTTTCTAGCTGACAAATCATGGATACTTGAAATCAATTTAAATGTCCTTCAGTGCATATAGTTTATCACACAGGCCCATTAATTAATTTGTTTTTCCATTGTGTATTTTTGTGTGATGGTTGGTCGTAATACGGCAACAAAACTGGATCTTCAGAGATTCATTGTTCTGTAATATTTTGGAAAATTAAGTGTCTAGTATATAGAACTATTAACTTAAAACCTATTTTTTCCTACATGTGTGCAATGAAAAAGTAGTCTCTGAATAATGAATATCATTCCTGTATTTGACTGATATCTGAAAGTAATTTTGAAGAACTTTGATTATCTTGTCTAAAGTACCTCTTGTGTGTTTTCTGACTCCTTCCTGCTCAACATATGCTGTAGGGCATTTTGAAATGAAGGTGAGTGAAACTGATACAACCCATAAAAATAGATGAATGGTATTAAGCCATTTGATTTATCCATGTAATCATGAGCTGTGGTATTCCTTGGGCCTCCACATCGTTCTTTCACGTAAACATGTTAACCCTGTGGCTGGATTCAGTAAACACTTCCCCAGAGCTTTTCACTGGCCATGGAGATGGTTGGTACAGCATTCAAGCAGACCTGCTTTCCCTGGACTCTGTACAGCTTCAGGAGCCTATTGGAGCTTTTACTTACTATAGCCTCTGGACTACTGGAGGGAGATAGTCCTCTCATCTGCAGTTACTGGAAACCATGGTGCCTCCAGCTGCAGGTGTCTGGGAACCTGCAGATCACTTCCAGCTTGATCATTCTCATTCTGCACTCTCCTGAGCAATTACTGCAATGCAGAGCTGACAGTATAGTTCCTGAGACAATATGTGCACAGTCTTGTGTCTCCAGTTATTCAGGAAAAAAAATTGTAACCCCTTCAGTAGCCAGATGGAAATTTTGAAACTGTTTATTCCATGCCATAGAACCCATGATGTCATTTAGCTTTCACTATGCTGAAAACAAATCCAAAGGCTCCTCCACATGTTCCCCCTCTGCTTTATTGTTTTTGAGATGGAAGGGTAATTGTTCTTGGCAAGGGTGACTGGATTACAGCTGCCTTTGACTTCCAGGTTTTTTTAGTGCCATCATGGTGGCTAAATATGTACAGAACACTGTGACACAGTGGGGAAAATGGGATTTAATTTCTTTGAAATTAGAAAAAAATGTGATTCTTTCCCTTGGAAGACAATTGCCAGAAAACCAAATCGATTCTATTTTATTTTTAAGACTTGGAAGGTTTTGATTCTGTAATACCAATTGCTGAGAAGCTTAATCATCCAACTACAACCAGACCAAAAGCTACTGGCAGGCGACCACCCTCCCAGTCTCTCACATCTGTAAGTTAATTTTCCTTTTCTTTAAAAACTATTTTTAAAAATATTTTTTCTGAATTCCCCCCCTGGCTCCCACCTGTGTTCCTTGGTGCTTTTACTACTTTTACCCATCTGTTCCTTCACACGTAAAATCAGAGAGATGCAGATCAGGAAAAATACTGTCAAAAGGCTGCCAGTGTTTTGAATACTGATTTTTAAAACATTCCCTTCCTTCTAAGGTTTATACCCCCTTATTTGAGTGCTGCCAAGTGTTCCTTGCCAGCCATGACTGAGCCCAGAAAAATCCCTTATAAAAATCTTTGGAATAGACTAATTTGTGCGAAGTATTGAGGATTTTGAAAGTGTTTCCCAAAAGAAGCATTTCTCTTGGTTTCTTGCGGACATTTACAAGATTTTGAGGACAAATAGACCACTCAGTCTTCAACAGCCCTCCTTGATCTATCATGTGTTTCTTCTCATTAAGGTCACAGCTGTAAATACAGGGTGATTTAAATTTCACTCTCTAATATCTATCTTTGGACAAGTTGGTCTCATAAGCAATACTTTGGAAAACACTGCTTAGTTTTTCAATGTCTTCTCCTTTGGTGTTTGGGGTTGTTTTGTTTCCATGCTTTTTTGTGTTCTGGAATATCAGAATGAAAGTAACTACTGATGTTTACCTGGGTCCATGCTGCTGAAGTGGAAGGAAGCTAAAAGGATTATTGAAAAGCTAATAGAACTCAAAGAAAGAGAATGCTTTCAAAATTGACTGCTGTCATAAGTACAGAAATATAAAAGAGCAGTATTCCTTCCCCTGTCACACCTATGAAGAAAGGATCAAGGGGTGGAAAGAACCTTTTCATACCTTTACCAGAGGCTGTGCACAAGGCAGCCCTGCACCACCAGCAGCAGGCACTGGCAATGGCTGGGGCCTCTGAAGAGCAGCAGGGTGAGACCTGCTCTGCACAGAGCCGCAGCAGAGCCGCCCCGGTGACACAGCTGGCATCCCCACGGCACAGGAGGCGGCCTTCGTCTTGTGATATCATGCAGTGCAAAGCTGCAAATAAATGTTGAATTCAACTCTTAAGAATATCTTATTTCTTGAATGCTTTGAAAGCAATCTAGCTCTGAAAATAAGATGCAAAAAAGGGGAGTAGGGGGACAAAGAGTCCTGATTTTAAGTATTGTTACTTTGAAAATGATAGCTAAAAAAGTTCTTGTCCAATGAAAGTTTCTGTGCTTTTCTTTTTCTTCTTTTGTGGTGCGTGTTTGCCTACACAGTCATCCCTTTCAAGCCCTGATTTCTTTGACTCACCAAGTCCTGAAGATGAGAAAGAGGAACATGTTTCCATTACTCACAAAACTCTTGAAGTGTCAAGGAAATCAAGAACTGTTACAATATCACAAGTAAGTTAATTGGAATGCCTCTGCATAACCTTATCACATGCATCTTCTTTTTTTAAAGCTGAAATATTTAAAATTTAATTCAACAGTCACCTGGTAACTGCCCACTTAAAGAAGCTTAAAATGATAAAAGTTACTAAAGCTTGTTCTGTGTTTGAAAGGCAAGTCTAAAGTGAATTGCACAGTTAAAATGTCTCAAATAACCATACTGTGAAAAAAATCCTTCTTGTGTAAATGCATTTGACAGAATCAGAGAGGATGGGAAATAAATTTTAGAAAATAAGACCCTGTCTTTTTGCAACTTTAAATTGCATTTACATTAGAAGAGTCTGTGAGCAGAGTAAATACAACTCTTTGAGACATTGTAATAATATGTGAATTTAAATTTGCAAATATAATCTCTTTTTATACTGGTATAACTGTATTAATTTTTTAGGTTTGTGTCATTATTACTGTGTATTGGTAGACTACTACAGTGGAATCAAATATTACAAAAGGAGCATGTAGGTCCTTTTTTAAAGGTTGGAACTATTTTTTAGTACATAAGGATACCTTTAATAATTTAAATACTACATTCTAATAGTTTAACAAGTATTTGAAAGATGAAGTCATGCACTTCTGTGATCAGGTTATAAGGATAATGTTTTGCTATGTAGCTCCCTCTTCTGGGAGTACTTGCACCAAGAAATACTGCTGGGCCAACTAAGTTATATGACAAAACTGTAGATGTTGTTCCTGTAAAATGAGATGGCTGTGATTAGAAAGCAGCTGCTTGAAGCTGTAATGCTGATAGACAGTTAAGCTCTGGAATAAGATGCTGTGATCAATGACTCCAGTTGTGCCTTGCTTGCCTGCTCCAGATTTGAACTCAGCCAGAAATCTCTTTTCAGCCTGAAGGAAACTTACACCTACTGATACACAGGGTTATTATCCATGAAAGATCTGTTTAGAGGTACACATTACTCACACCCTATCTGCTCTGGTGAGACCCCACTGGAGTGCTACATCCAGCTCTGAGGTCTCCAACACAGGAAGGACATGGACCTGTTGGAGCAAGTCCAGAGGAGACCACTGAGAGGATCAGAGGGATGGAGCACCTCTCCTATGAGGAGAGGCTGAGAGAAATGGGTTTGTTCGGCATGGAAAAGGAATAGTTTTGAGATGACCTAATTGTGGCCTTCCAGTACCTGAAGTGAGCTGACAAGATGGAGAGGGATTTACAAGAGCATGGAGTGATAGGAGAGGATGATGGAATGGTTTCAAACTGAAAGAGAGTAGATTTAGATTAGATATTAGGAAAGAAATTCTTTACTGTGGGGGTGGCAAGGCACTGGAACAGGTGCCAAAATAGAGAAGCTGTGTATGCCCCATCCCTGGAAATGTTCAAGACCAGGCTGGATGGGGCATGGAGCAACCTGGTCTAGTGAAAGGTGACAGGCATCCAAATCTCCATGGCAGGAAGATTGGAACCAAGGAACTTTTAAGGTCCCTTCCAACCCAGATCCACAAACTAATTGATAAAATGTTAAAAGAAGATTATTCAGGTCATCGAGTCAAGTGTTCAAGGCTACAATGTATTGAATCACAACAGTGTTCAATCACTACAGTGATTCAGCTTATTTGTGATTATAATGCCATTTTTATTTATATTTATGGTCAGACTTGTTTTTTGTGCAGATCACTTGTTGAATTCAGTGTTTTCCCAGGTCAGGTTCTGTGCTCAGTCATGGCTATATAGTAGGGAAGACTGGTTTTTGCAGAACTCGGTGGATCCTACTCTTCTCCTCCCATAATTTTTCCTGATTTTCACCTCATCACTAACTTTTCTCTTAGTTACTTTGTTCAGCTAATGCTACCCTGCCAGTCTCTAAATCTGCACTCACAGTGTGTCCTTCCATTTCCATATCATGTATTCTCAGTATTTTTCCCTTTTTGCCATTCAACTTCAATATTTCTTTTCCAAAGAGAGCTGGAAGTTTGCCTAGTACTTTTTCTTACTCTTGTCCAAATCAGATTTTCAAACATGCCTGGTAGTTGTCGTGTAATGCACACATAGCACTGCCAAATAACAATGTGAAGATTCCCCTTACTTGCCATTGTGATAACTGTAATTGTTCACTGTTCTCTGTAAGCAGTGAAGTAGATGGTCATGTATGGTTGGCAAACTTCAGATTTTCTAATTGTCTAGTAAGTATAAAATGTTACATTTTATTACATTATGTAGCACATATGAATAGAGGCTTGTCTAATAAGTAGAGCACTGGATCGCAGTTAAGAAGCATGGAATCCTTTTTAGCTAACCACATGATTCCAGGCTTATAGGTTAATGGTGTGTTTTTCTGTCAAGTTCCTGGAGGAATAAAGAGCCTTTCGTAGTTATGGGGATTTATGGAAGCTTTGATTGAACACAGGACAGTACACCACATTTATTTATTATTAATATATTATAATTTTGAAGCCATGAGATTTTTTTTCTATATATAGCATACCAACAAGTGAGTCTAATGAATATTTTTCTATTTTCATAATGTTTGGGGGAACACTTGGAAGATTCCTTCAGTACTTGGTGGGAATTATAAATTTAATTTACGAAAAAATACAACTTGGATTCTTTAGCCATGTAGTTTTGTGCTCTGTGGGAGACATCCATGGATGTAGATATGTTCTCACAAACATCTGAGAGAAACGCTGAGCATCTCTCCCTGGTTTAATTCACTGCTAGGTCTGAGATCTTGGAAATGCTGTTGCTGAATTTTTGCATCACAACTAGACCCCCTTTGATGTACATGTGCAAAGATGATGATGCTATATTTATTGTGCTTTTGCAAAGATTGTCCACATCTGACTGTTGGAATTTCAGCATTACTGAAGAGCAGCTAAATACTTAGCACTGGTTAGAGGCCTAATTTTCATAAAGTTTTCTGCAGACATTAAATGTTATTCTTTTTGTTGCAGGTGTCTGATAACAAAACTTCCTTGCCTCCAAAACCTGGAGGTCTGGCTACTGGCAGTAATGTACAACCATCACTATCCCCTTCACCATCACCTGGATTTCACTCAATTGCTATGGGAACAACAGGCCACAGGTCAAATTCCCCATCCCTGTTTGGTACTGAAGGAAAGCCAAAGACTGAGCACTTGAGCCAAGGTCAGACTGCCCTGGAAGAGCTGAGAACACAAATTAGGGAGCTAAGAACCATCATTGAAACCATGAAAGACCAGCAAAAGTAAGTAATGCAAATCACAGCTGTAGGTGGGATGGATCCATTTGTGCATAGCAATGGCAGTTTCTAATTGAGTTTGCCTTCATGGGTATTACTCTGCACAGCTGGCCATGTGTTTGTGAGTGATTTTCATGTGACAGAACATACTCAGGAGTGAGAACCTCCACAAAAAAGACCTGCACTATCCACCAGCTTTTTTTTCCTGTGTTATGACACAGGTAGATGTTTATGGGGTGTTAAAAAAGTTAAGTTGCAAGCTATAAGCAGCAAATGTTGTTTTATTTGTCAATAACTAACTGGGAACTCATGTGCATTGATCGTAATAAAAGGGGTGCGTTTGTTATAGTTGTAGTACAAATTGCTACAAGCTTCTAAAGTTACTAATTTGTTATTTGACTGTAAGTATATTTTCCCAGGAAGCTCATGTTACAAAAGTAGTAATTGAATTGCGACTAGGTCATCTGAAGGCCTTTGTGTTTATCGCCCTATTTTAGCTTTGGGCGCCTTTGTTTTCTTTAAATTGCTCATTTCTTAGGAGAAACCGGGGCTGGCATGTAACTTTTGATGTTCCTGAGAATATTTAATGCTTTGGAAGCTAAACCTTCACTTACATTGTCAGTTGTGTGTAGCCCAGGCAGGAAAAAGAAAAGGGCAAGCAGCGTGCAGAGACTGTGGCGGAACAGAGGTGTGCGGAGTTTGGGAGAAGATGCGGGAGGGCATGGTTCAAGCTGGATGTAGCCAGCAAGCCCCACGGCCTCGCCTCTTAGGCTGACCCTGCTCCTCTGGTCTCCCCGGCCCTTCTTGCAAGGGCAGCTTCCACCTACTGGTATCTGTCCTAAGGTGAGATCATTCAGTGGGAACATGAGATCGTGTCTGCTCCTTATAACTATGTTCCCTTTCCCAACAAAGAAGAATGACAGAAAATCCATATTTGGGATAATTACATCTTATAAATGAAATTGAAGGTTACATTGCATTGCTGGCATAAACAGCTTTTAAGCGGCTTAAGTATATGATAGGATGGGCAGGATTTGTGTTCCCAGTACCTATAACCCACCAACAGTGAAAACATCTACATTTTTGTATGGAAAAAGGTAACTGGGTGCTGATACGATGTTGGTACAGCTAGGCCAGAGCAAAGCCTGTGGATGCAGGGCTGTCAGGAGGCATTAATCATCAGCCATGTGGGATGGGGCGGGGTACTGTCCCATAGCAAGTTTTACTTCTATCTGCTATAGCCTAGAGTTTACAAGAGAATGCTGACTTCAATTAAATGTTCAGAGGAAAAAAAATAACTAGTGAAGTGGGGTAAATATGTCTCCAAGAGATAATATTTTTTATTCTACTAGTGTGATCATTTCCATCCCAAGCTTTTTTTCCATTCTTTTAACAGAAAAGAGATTAAACAGTTACTCTCTGAGTTGGATGAAGAGAAGAAGATCCGTCTACGACTGCAGGTACTTACATTGTTTTTAATGTTGGGGATGTGTTGGCAGTTGATTTAGCCTGTCATGGGACATAAAACTCTGCTAAGATACGTAGATTCCAGTGAATCAAAAACTACCAATATTTCTGAAAGGGATATCTGTTCCCTTCATAGCATTACAAGTTTGTGTCATATATTTTGCAATATTGGGTTTTTACTGAAAAGCCTGATAATTATCCAAAAATTTATCAGCACAAGTAGACAAATTTTAAAAATTTAAACACAATACAAGACTCAAACTATGATTTTTTTTTTCAGTTCAGTTTTAATTGTTTGATTTTGTCACAAATGAAATCATGCCTTTTTAAGTTAATTACTTTCTGCCAAAGCTTTATATTTTGTAGTAGGCTTGTCTCGGTGCTTGGAATATTTCATATAGCAAGATTTTAATGTCTGCTTTACAGACTGACTCAGGTTATTTTTACTGAAGCATCCTGAGCAATATAAAAGAAGAGGCTCTGGTTAAGAACCCATACTGCATAGGTTTTACAGTACCATAGCTCTAGATGTTGTGCTGGTTTAGTAATTTCCCAGGTATCCTGCTGCCCTGCTTGAGATATTCATGGAGCTCAGACTTTGCTGGAATCATTAGCAATGCTGCTTTGATGTGGAATAATGTTGAAATTACTGCTTTTGGGGGTTTTAGAGAGTGATTTAAACAATGCCCTCAACAACCTGTTTTAACTTGGTCAGGCAGATGGACTAAAGGTTCATTATACGCCCCTTCCAACCAAAATTATTCTATTCTAATCTATGCTATGTATTCCATGTACCTGTACTTCTATTCCATGTACCTGGTAAGTAGTTTTGTATTGATTGTATTTTATATTTTTATGGTATAGGGCAACTGTACTTCAATCTAGGGACAAAGTTGAATTGTAATTTCACTAGACTGTTCCCTCTGTAAAGCACTTGGGAACATGGCAAAGCATGGCAGAACAGGGGATCCTCAATGTCTATGCTCCAGGCCTGTCTAAAGGACTTTATGTGTCCAACCACGTATCAACATGACTTCTAATAATACACAATTCTTGTTCAGCTAAAACTGAAATTTATTCAGATAAAACCCAGTGAACATTTTTAATAGCCATTGTTGATTTAGTCTAACAGGCCAGGTTATTCAGAGTTATCCAGAGATAACTTTACATGTTTATGCAGAGACCTGCACTGATGGGTTTAAAATTATGATCTTACAGCTGAATGCTCTTACTCCAGTTCAAATATTGCTTATACTGGTAAATATTCAGATGCTAGCCAAGATGGCATTATTAGCTTTACATGAAGATGAGAGTCAACAACAAAAAAAGTGTCATTAATTTCAGAGTGCTCTGATAGACATGAAGTAGCACAGTTCTCAGCCCACATACTAAAGAAAACTGCCTTGATGATGGTGCAGTTGAACACAGGTTGAAACAGGTGGGTTTGAATAAACCTAGGACCCCTGCCTTAGTGTTTTAAGTGTCTGTCAGAGGGACCAAGTGTACAAGTGGGGCTGCTGATGGTTTCAGCCACATCCTTTTAAGCATGGCTGTACATTCTTCAGAGCCTTTAAGGTGCCTAGGCACAGGCTTGATGCTTGTAGAAGGCAACCACCATTCCTACAGCAAGAACCCTCTCTATAGGAGAGAGACAATGGGTTTGTGTCTCTACCTGTGACCAACAAGCTACCTGTGCTCGTTGCCAGCAGTGCAGTTTATTGTGCTGCAGCTGCTGGTGCAGGGACATGGTGCTCATTCTTCACTAATGCCAGGCAGTGAGCTGTGTGGCTTGTAAATATTGTCATTTAAAAGAGATTGCAAGGTCTTGCAGTGCATTCAATGATTATACTTGTCATGGTCTGAGGGAGGAAGCTGTGAATGGTCATCTTACGCAGTTAAGAGGCACCTCAATTTGTGAAATCTATGGAAAGAAGAGTGGTATAAAACCTGTAGTTGACACCTGTGGACAAGAGGGAATGTGCTTTTTAAGTGGCACCAACTGTGCCTCAGTTTGCTAAAGAATTGTATTTAATCAAATACTTTTTCTTCTGTTTGTTTTTAGATGGAAGTTAATGACATAAAGAAAGCTCTTCAATCAAAGTGAATACTTGATAGGTGGAATGTTGCATTATTTTTCATGACTGAGACTCAAATTTTTGCCCCAGCCAAAATAACTTTGTGCCAAATGATTTAAGAATTGCCTCAACATCCATTTATCTGAAGGATTAGCACAACAGTTTTTGATAGCACAACAAAAATACCAACAAGAACAAAATTTCTACCCAAAGCCGTGCTGTACGGCACTAGTTGTGACTGAAATTGATCTTGTGCTAAAGGCTCTCTACTTCAAGATCCTAGGTAAAATGAAAACTCAGGCAGTTTAGTCCATAGTGGTACTATTTTGATGATATTTTTCCATAAATAAAGTGTATTTCAGATTATCTGTTTACAAGCTTTATGATTTTGACTTTTGGTTTTTAATTGTCTTTTGTCACAGAATTTAAAATGTTTGTACTTCATATAGCCAGGAATGAATGTTAATGTTGGGGCTGGAGGGATTATTTTTGCTTCGAGATTGAACAGCCTACTTTTTGTTATGGTTTTAAGTTCTGTTAAATATGCAATTTTATGTGCCCGAATCCCCTACAACTTAAATTTACATTGTGTACAGTAATGTATTTACAAGAAGGAAACAAACCAACAGAAGTCTGGTCTTTGCAATGATTTGTGCCTTTCTTTGCCACACACTGACTGGAGCTGGTTGAGGCCAGGTCTCCCTATGTAGCTACCACGATGACTCCTGTCCCCGGTGTCCGGCGGAGGTCACCTTCCCAGCTGCTCGGTCAGGAGAGCGCATTTGTGCCAGGTGGCAGGACAAAAGGGCACAGCTGAGAGCAGCTTTGTCTTGAGCAGCTGTGGCTTTTTAGCTTTCCTGGTTTGGATAGGCCTCTCCCTCAACCTGAATGTTCATCTCCGCTTGATTTTCATTAGATGATTTAAACACCCACCTCTGTCCCCAATTTTGCACAGAGTGAACAGAATATGCATTATTAAAGCAAAAATAAATAAAAGTAATCTATAAAACATAAATAAAAAGTTGTATTATTTCATGCACAAGGTTCTCTGTCGTGTGACAGTGTTTCATTTGCTGTTGACATGATATTGTTTGCTGCATAATGTTGTACACTTGCAGACTGATACACTTCATAGTCCTACTTTTGCAGCAGTAGGACTTTGAGCAGTAGGACTAAGAAACAAAATGTTTTTTCTCAACATTTTGTTGAACCTGATGCTTACTTCAGTTTCTCTGTTTGCTTTCATTCTTTCAAAATTTCACATTTTCCTGGTTGTGGTTTCATGTGTTCTTCACTCCACAGAGTATCTCATATCTTGTCAGCAATCTCTGTTAAGCTTATAAAGTGTTTAAAAACAGGTATTTTTGCATAGCATGGAGTGAGTGGGTAAGTGATGTTGGTGATACCTTAAGTAACAAAACCCCCCGCACAAAGGATCTACTTGTCATCCCATGAAATGCTAGAGCTGGCTCCAGCAGCACACCCTGTATCAACATGAACCACCCTTCTTGCCAGGGGCTGAGTGAGATGTAGCATGCTGTTGGCTGGTCACATTCACATATGGTTGGCAGAGTTCCCATAATCTTTTTGATATGCACAAATATATAAAATACACGCTCCACCACGCCTGAATCCATCTTTATGGGTCTCAACTGGCAGTACACAACCTGACTGTTGAGATGATTTTTTCTTCCAGAGCATCTGCTTCTATTGTAACAGCGGTGTCTGAGATTTAGAGATTGGGTAGTGAAGCTTGAGAATTTTCTTTTTAAAGTCACAATACATTGCTCAGTGTACTCAAACAGAAACACTAGTAAAATATTTTATCACTGAAATGCTCTTATGTAACATTTCTAAATATCTACATTAAAATATTTTTGTACAAAGAATGAGAGTCCTGCCATAGCTTTCCAGCAATATGGATTTCTACATTACTTCCATGGTTTTTGTAAATCTAGTAGTAGAGTTAGAAAAACAGAAGGAAATGAAGGGATAAGGAATAAGAATTTTGTTTGGGTTTGTAGTTGTACATTTGCTATATTTATCCAGAAATTCACTGTTCTGGATTTTTAATTCCCTGGAAAGAAATACTACTATATCTGTGGCAAATAAAGTATTGATTCCTGAGCTGTGCCACACAAATATATCAGATTTCTCTGATATATATATATATAAAAAGAAGTGTCCATCTTTAGAAAATGAAAGTCTGAATTTGGAACTAGATTCCAAAACAAAAAAAAATACATTCTTTTTTTTTCTTCTGTTGAGATGATAACTTGTCATTTTATAAGTCTAAGTTAGAAGTTCAACAAATGATGCTTTGTAGAAGATTGTTAAATAAGTTTTTGTGAAAATGCTTTGCTTTGCAAGTTGGATTTTCTGGGAGAGGATAGTGTAGAAATACAAGCTCTTCTTGCTACATTTCATTATAATAATACAAAGTATTTTGCATAAGACGTGGATTTCCCCTTTTTAAAGAATATCAAATATGCATTAAACATGTGGATATAAATTATTGCTTTTAAAAGTGTTTGGTTTTATATTTAAAGAAAATCAGAAAACACTGGTGAGGTACAAAGTGATTTTGTTGTGAAAGTGATTAAATATTGTTGTTTGAAGAGTTGTGTAAAATGACTTTTCATTAACATGCACATACCAGTCCTGTACCAGACTTCTGTTTATGTAGAGAAGTCGGGTGTGAAATATCAGGCTCATACCTTTGGATGATAATATCCAAATTCTTGATTCAGTAAATTTTTGGTTATTAAGAAAACAGTTTTATGTTCTCTTTTTCTTCTTCTTTCATTTCTAAAAGGATCACGTATTTCTTAATGTGAGATCATATCACTTAGAACTTAAAAGTTCTACGTGGGAGTAAGATGGCAAATACTTGAAAGTGTATTTTAAATTTCATCATCTGTGGTTTTCTTGTTAATTCATTTGTGAATCAGCACAAGGTTCAGATGAATTTTTTGTTATGCTAACAGGTCAAAGGACTGTACACAACTCTCTGCAGTCATTTTTATGGGCTAATTTGTGTAAGAAATGTCAATGAGTGCCACGCTCTGTGACAGCCAGGAGTGACAATTTTATGTATGAAACAAGGTGAGACAGTGCTATAAAACACCCTCAGAAGTTTGTGCTTTGCTTAAGTCACAGAATCCTTTCCCTCCTCTTCTTGTGGAGCTGACTGGGGTGGGAGCAGGCTCTGCTGCTCCCTCATGCCAGGTGTCTGGCTGTGCGTGCAGCCTGTGGCAGACGTGGTTTTGCTGCTGCAGGGCCAGCGTGGCTGAAGGCGTCTGGTGTTCCTGTGCATTCCTTGGCCATGCCACATCACAACTGTGCCCACACTTTTAGCCTGTGTCAGGCGTTTATGCTCCAGGGCTCTGCCTTGGGAGCAGGGGGCAGTGGTTGGAGGCTCTGCGGTTCAGGGGCCCCACAAACACCAAGCACCACAAGCCAAGGAGAGAGTGTGGCTGGCTGGGGGTGATGGGCAGTGCTCCTGCTCACAGGAATGTTCAGCAGTCTCTGCAGGGCCAGGAAGAGCTGTGAGTACTCCAATGTCTGCTTCTCCTCTGTATAAGGACCCTGGGGCTGGACACTCACATCAGGAGGCTCATTGATGAGGAAAGCATGAAGGCTGTTGAGAAAGATGATACCTTTCATACAGGAGAGCTGTGGTTTGAAACCAGCAGGAATTTTGCTTAAAGCAGAAACATCTACTTTACAGCTTGGCACTGAGGAGGCTTTTCAGCTGTGTGGGGGTGGCCGTGCTGCTGGGCACCAGCAATTCCCATAGGCTTTGGTGAGGACAGGGACCTCCAAGCATTGACTTCTGCTCATTGCAATCCTTAAGTTAAAAAGAGCCAGAAGAGCTGAATTCTCCACACAAAACATTGGGTAATTGTATCCATGGTTATTAATACCCTTCAGCCAGAACTTAGATATTGCTTGGCAGCTTTTGCCTCAGCTGACTCGAGCTGGCCCAGGAATTAGCAGCTGGTTGTTGTGACCCGGCCCAGTCACCCCCAGCATCCTGCAGCCGCTTCCCTCCTCCTGAGCTGTAGCGTCCCTGCACCAGCCATGCCCCGCCTTTGGAAAACAACCAGCTTCTTCAGGACACCACATCTGAAGGTGAGAGGGTGCAAGCACTTCCCAGCCTGGAAAAGAGCAACTGAGGAAGCGAAAGACACCATATAAATGCCGTCAGGAAGCTGCGGTGCTGTGTGGGCGCCAGGGAATGAGCGGCCTCGGTACCGCCAGCCCTGCCATGGCCCTGGGCCATCGTCCCCTCTGCTTTCTACTCAGGGGACAAAGCTTCCTGCACCCCCTGCACACGCTGCTGTTTGCTGTTCCCTCTTTTGATGAAGCTGATTTCCAATCCAACGCAGACACGAATTTTCAGAGGTACTGAGTGTAAACCACAGGTGGCCTCAGGAAGAGACGCTTGAGAGACTTTCTTTATGCTGCCTCAGTCAGGCTTTTCTTGAGCCAGTGGTGCAGCTGAGTTACCCCTTGAAGTGCTCACAGTTCCACTATTGAACAGCGTGAGGGGCTGGAGTGCAAATAGCTGAACTAACAAAATGGCTTAACGCTCCTGTGAACTTTTATTTAAAGTATTAGAAATTAAATCATATTAAATGTGTTAGCAATGTAGGATGAAAAAAATTAAGATGCAAATTAATTTTATTGAATTGTTACCCTACAAACTGGAGTGATTAGTATATTTTAGTAAGATATTTAACTATAATTCTAGAAAAATCACTAGATTAGTGAGAGTAATTGTCCTGGCACACTGTAAAAGCTACAATAGAGGGGGAAGGCCTACCAATCCCTCTCAGCCCCCTCGGATAAGTAGGTTTTGAGCTCTATTATCTTCCCTTTTTTCATGTAGGAAAAGCAACTGGAGAATATAGCTGATGATAATCACAGGAAAACAAAATTGGCATTTATCAGTGTGATCTTAAAACATCTAATAGGCTGTTTCTTGGAGAAGAAAGCTTGAAAATTAGAACACCAAAGGAAATTAGATAAGAATAAGCAGACTTCAAAACCAATTTTGAATATCAGGACATTAAAGAAACATCTGTTCACAAAACTGTCTCTGGTAAAAGCCCTTCACTTCATTGAGCCCAGAGCCAGCATTTTCACTTGGTATGGGAGATCATATTCCTCAGTACAACAAGCCCTTCCCTATGTCCTTCATCCCAGCTAGCAAACATCCTTTTAGCAAAGGGACTCATCAGGCTGATCTTCACCTCCTCGGGTAACAGCAATGAAGAGTTTGGGATTTTGTGAAAGCACTTCTTGGACTTATCTTAGAGCAAGTGAAAATTAAGCTGCGCAGCTGTCCCTGCCACAGGATGACCCATTACCTGGGTTTACCCCCTTACAGGGATGGTTTTGATTGCAAAGGGCACACCAAGTAAAGGAGAAAACTCAATCACACAATTTGTACACCATGCTCTTTCTCCTAGCACAGAGCACCAAGCAGAGAAAAACAGCTAATGCAGGATAAGTAGAAAAGAAGGTGTACTTGCATGGAAATTGCTATTGCTATATAATTTGGCTGCTCTGGATTCAAAGAGCCAAATCTATTGAGCTCAGCCAAATTTACTCTTGGAAGCACAGATGCAGCTATTTAGCAAATAAAAGTACTAGGTAGGGGGGGGAGACATGATGTAAATTTTGAGACCTGAGCAAAAGCAGTGCTGGCTGGAGAAAGCTACCTCATTAATGTTTGGCATGTTTCTTGAGGGAGGTGCAGGTTGTTTGTGCCATGATTACACAGTTGTGCCTGGTGTGTCACTCATCTCAGGGGAATGGAAAACTGATGCTCTAACCCAAAGAACCTGCACACCTCAGGAATAAGTTATGTAACCTGTGCTTAGGGAGCTCTTAACACAAGAAGGATGTCACATTTCTGCAATAACTACAGACTTCAATATTGGACTTGATCTAATTCAGATATATTGAAGTCAGTAAGACTGATTCAGTCTAAGTGCTGATTTAAAGCTCCCAGATGTCACCAGTGTGCTCTCTCCAGCTGGGTGCAAGTCTGGGGTAAGCCTGAATTCTCCTATCCCCATTTTTACTCACTTTCTGTATGCCCTGACTCTCAGGCCTCATGCTTTCTCAGCCCACCCCTGCATAATTGTAAAAAGCAGCAATCTCAGACTCTAAATTTTGTCTTGTCTCAAATCTGACACCTTCCTGCTCTAGGAATGTATGTCCCAATACTCCTGTGACACAGAGAAGAGGAACTGCCCACCTAATGACACAGCCCACAACCTCTGCTTAAATTAAGGTGCTGATGTTGCTCAGGTAAGCCAGTTGCCTTCTGCAGGTTCTGGCTGGAGCCATTTTGTAGGCTGGACCAAGATGTTGTTGTGCCTCTGTTAAACAGAAAGCAAATGGGACTCTCCTCAGGTTGGTGTCATGCTGCAGCAGTGTGTGTGTGATATAGAAATCTAGAATCTGTCGGTCTTTCCATTTGGGGATGTAAGAAAGACTATCTGATGTTTATCCTACGTGTGTTTGCCAAAGTACTAACCTGATTTTCTTCTTCTTTGTTGCTGTGTAAACAGCTGAGAACTCTCCAGAGCAATACTGAAATAATTCACAGTTTTATAATTGGATTTAAACTTCTAGAGAAAACAAGGCTGTCAAGTAACAAAAAGGATACTTTTTACTACTTCTTCTGGAAATCTTACTGCTATCACGAACTGAACTCTTTTCCTCAAACAGCTGTTACTTGGAATTTCCCAAATGAAAAGAAGAGGTAGATATTTCAATTACAATGTTATTAGCAAAGAATGTATTGGTTCCTTCAAAAAGGTCAGGAATGCTCAGTGTTTTCTAGGTATGTTGAATTAGAACAGGAAGCAGGTTATTATTTAACTTGCTTTTTACTGAAGTGCAGGAAGAAACTCTTGGCATTTTGACAGAAATGTGATTTGACACAGTGAAGGGCTGAAGGTCTTGCTTATGGCATTATAAAACTTTTCTGGAATGATTCCTATCATTTTGGCAGATAGATGTCTGAAAAGGGACTGCATTTGAGTGACAATGTGTCTTGCCATTAAATTTTCTAACTGTACAGGAGTTACGTGTTATTTGGCAGCAACTTTAATAGTCTTGAGCATGTGACACTGCTCTAGCAAAGAATAAATATAATACAGTTTGACAAAGCAGAGAAGACAAAGTGTCTGGAATCACAATTACGTCTCTCTGTGCAACCAGGAGAGCTTCAGAACCAGACTGCTGAGTGTTACATTTGGATTCCACCATTACAAGTATTGAGAACTCCACCTTGCAAAACCTAAATATTAAAGTCAGACCCAATGCTAATGACTTCACACCTTCAGAGCATGAGCATCATGCTAGCTGAGAAAATAGTTGCCAGAAATTTCAAGACAGGCTGATGTTGCTCTCTGTCTTGGTAGGTGCCTTAGCTGTGCTCCTACATATTACTGCCTGCTTCTCCCATGACTTTTCACACTGCTACTTCATGAAGGTGGATGACTTACTTTTTAAAAAAACAAAAAGCCCTTATTTTGGACATTTGTCTCTTCACCAATCAAGCTCATATTTAATAATGTTGCAATTTCTTGACTGCCTTAACAAGGAGAAATGCAGGTGCAACTGAAGAATTCTTACTGAAATTTTACTAAATTTCCACACTTGCTTAAATATATGAAACTTTCATTCGTACCTGTTACAAATGTGAGTATCAACATAACAGATAAGTTTTTTTTATTTGTCACTTTAAAGCAGTTCTTGCTTCCTCAGGACTCTTCTGCTGTTCACAGTCCCAACTGGGAACAGCAAAACCATTATGATTACAAATATTTAAAATGTGTTCAAACAAAACTGACAGTTTTGCTTTTGCCAGGCTTCTAAACCCTGTGTGTCCTCATGTCAATGTCAATAAAAAATGAACCACACATTCTAGTCCTCTCCATTGTTTTTACAATAGGAGTGTAACCAGGTTTTCTTCCCTGCCATAGACACAATTTTGCTGGGCTTTCATTAATCAGTAGACAGAACTGCTCGACTGGAATAAAAATTAGTAGTCAGGTAGTCTTTACCATTAATATGTCTTCAGTGAGAAACAACTTGAGAATGGCTAAAAGTGACAATATTTTCTTAAAATGGTATGAAAAACACTGAGCTATGATAGATAAAGAAGTCAAGATACTTTGATCAAGCTTAAAACAAGAAAATTTATCAGTTCTGGTAAGAATATTTCATCTTCTGCCCATGCAAACATTTTAAACCAGCCCTATTGAAGCTACTGCTTGTAAGCAGGTGCGTCTTATTCCCTGGGGAAATGTGTATTTCTCATCCTCAGGACTTGCTGAATTAGAGAGGTCTGCAGAGGTGAAGACATTCATCATGCCAAGATGCTGTATGAGTGGGGAAATCTAGGGCTTATGTTGTTATTTATTAATATCTAGTACTTGAATACAAATATTCAGAATTTTATAGACAGTCAGATGAAGACTACATCCTCCTAAGCTGAAAGTGTTCATTTTCCCCAGGTTTTCTCTAACATTAGTCATCCTAGTAAGGGTTCAGAAATTTCAGGGTCCAAGGGAGGTCTTTCTGAATGGGGGCCTGGTTTTGTTTTCTACCATCTGAAATATAAACTAGAAGTTATTTCAAATATGTTGAAAACTGGAGATAAGGGTTTTCTGTTTGATTAGTTGATTAAAAACTGTATTTTAGAGAACTTGAGTTAACTTCTGGCTCTAAGCTGGCTGTTTGCTCCTCGGTTCATGAACTAAGAAAGTCCAGAGAGCCGTAAGTATCTACATCAGAATAAAGTTTTTAACCAGATTTTATAAATGCACATGCCCAAGTCTTGATATGATCTAGCTGTCTGATAGAAAGAAATGCCAACTCTCAGACATACAGAAAGTGTGAGTTCTGTTTTGACAGAGATTCAGGAAAGGTTGAGTGGATTTTTATTCCTTCACTTTGCTATGTTATTTACTGCTGGTTGGTTTGGTTTATTTTATTATTTCCAATGCAGGCATTCCTCTCTAAGTGAAATTCTGGTTTTATGGAAGCTATTGAGAATACCTGCATTCTTTTTTTCACTGCTACCTTGCTTTCCTTAGTCATTCCTACTCCCAAAGTCTTGACATATAACTACTCAAAATCCAAAGGCAAGAATTTTTGATTAGGGTGCCAGACGCACAGAAAACTAAAGAAGATTAAGAATTTGGAGTTAAAGCCAATTTTGAATTGATCACACTTTGCTCTGTGTGCATGTGAGCACACAAGGTGCATCTATGAAGTTATTATTCTCCAAGGTGGGTGGAGAGCAAAGACAGAACGATCCCCCTTTGAGAAGACTAATCTTGTCTGTCACATAGGATGTCACTCTGTCCTTCACTTGCAAGGGGTGGTGGCGTGCAGATGCTGTATGCAACATGCTTCTATGTGCAAAACAATGGGTCTGAACAGAAAGCTGTGAAGCTGTGCTAGGGATTATATTCTTACACCCAGCAGTCACTTTCTTTGCCTTCATTCTTTATCAGGCCAAAGGAGTTTGTGAGGTCTCACACTGTCCACTGAAGTAAAAGCAAGAGGAAACCCTCAGATCTTTGACCACAGTTCCAGTGATGATCTGGTGGCCAAAGTGTTATGACTTCACATGATTCTGAGACATCCAAATTTCCCCCTTGTAAAAGAGGTGTGCCTTGCCACAAGTCAACTTTTATAGCATTATAGCTATAATTTTTAAGTAATCTTCATGAAGTTTTTCTTTAAGAACTATCCCTGTTGCTTCCATTTATACAGTAAGTATTTTAAATCTGACTTTTGAACAGATCCAAGAAGTTTATTAGGGAGAATTATTCTTAGGGAGAACTCACAGAATTTTATTTAAAAGCTAGTAAAGTTTCAACATAATGACTTTGAAAATTAAAACATCTTTTGTCTGGATTCATACTTCAGAAAAAAAAATAAATCTTCCTGTTCAATAAAGAAATCAACTATTTTCCTTGTCATCATATGACAACAGTATTTGTAGGGCTACCTGGAGACCTGCTCACTGTGAATGAAAATAAATGAGGTAGCACACTAACAGATGCAACACCAAAAGATCTATTAACAAAGTCTTTGCTTGGAATAGTTTAAATACCACAAATTGCATTAGCTTGTGCTAAGTTGGTACAGTGACTTGTCAGAAAACAATCTGGACATCCAATATTTTCCCTAATGCCTGATATTCACAATACAGAAAAAAAAAATCTCACGCTTAGGGTATAGAATTCAGGCTTTTGGCATGCGTGTTCATGCAAGGCAGCTGTTGCCCTGACTTTCCTCCTTGGGGAAGCTTGTCCAGGATGCTGCTGCTTGCCTAAACTGTTGCTCTCTGCCTGAGACACAAAGGCAGGGGAGATGTAGCCATGGCTAAGGATGTGTCTAATACTGAGGTGCTCAGTGCCAAGTGCCTGTGAGTGGACTCCTAGGCACCTCTGCAGGAGGTGTGATGGATACCCCACACACTGTGCTGGTGGGCATCCTTCAGCAAATACTGCCAGGGCACAGCCAGATGGATTTGCACCTCAGTGGAACAACTCAAATCTTCCCCATGGACCCAGATGTCTTCTGGTTTATTTGCTGCTTACCTGAGCCAAGGGAGCTTGGCTTTCCCTGACACTGCATAAAATGGGAGGAACCTCTTTATAGGTGAAAATGCCAGAGAGCAATGAAATTGCAGACTGACCTTTGTGGTAGTTCTAGTCTGTGTTTTCATTTAAAAAAAAAAGGGGGAGGCTTTAGCTGTATATGCATTAGGGGAAAAGGTAGAACATTTGCCTGTGGAGTCAAGCTTTATATAAATTTACAGTTTGAAATTTATGTACCTTTACAGTTTGAACTGAAAGTTTTTAGCCCTGGAAAAAAAAGGAAGGACTCACTTCCCTTAGCCCAGTTATGCCGTTCAGGGATTTACAAAAAAAAAAAAAAAAAGAAAAAGAAAAAAAAAGGTGCTTTCAAGGACATCTATTTTCTTTGCAGAAGTGGTAATTAATATTCTGCACTAAGTGGATTTGACAGGTGCAAAGTGCTGACTGAGAAAATTGTGCCATCATCTTTGCAGTTCTGTACAAGAGCAAATGTTGACATCACAAATTGTGCTTGATTTTGTTAGGCTGGGTTCTATGTAAAGGCAGGAAGTCTTGGAAAGTGATATAGAAGCTGAATATTTACTTCTGGCCTGGACTTTTAAAGGGGAAGCTCTAGGGGCAGAGTAGCTCTTTTTATAACCTCATTCTTGGACCACTTTTCCTAAAAGAGGAAAGAGTGTTGCATGACTCACATATTTTTCTTCTACATTTAACACTTTTTGGTTTGCACAGAAACAGTCCAGATACCCCAAAGTCTGAATCTCCTATTTATTCTCACTCAGGTGATTTTTAGTATCTGAAGATACTGTTGCTCAGTGGAAATGTCAGGCATGCCAGCACTGAGCCACAGTTTCTGAAGACAATCAAAGTCCATAAAATGAAGCTTCTTAATTTAAAAATGGTCCTTGTTTCTAGCTTGAAGGAAGCATACAAACTCTGAACAAGTTGCACCAGGTTAAACTACTGAAAATCAATGGTAGATTGTTAGGAAAAATGTCCAAGAAACAGTAAGGATATTGTTTGAAAGACAAATAAAATTAAGAAAAGGGAAAATATCCTTTTCTGATTTATCATCCTGTAAAATGTCTACTAAGAGACTACCACTCTGTTTCAAGACCAAGAGACAGACCTCTCAACAAGAAATTTTAAAAAGTAATGAATTATAAAAACTGCAAAATGGAACCTGAAGACACATCTTAGACCTACAACCTAAATTTTTATAATCTCTGGAAGTCACAAAAAGCTTATTTACTATGCCTCAGTGGCATCGCACTAAGCAATCCCAGCCTATTTGTTGAAAGTTGACACTAAAACAATTATCAAGATTACAAAAAGCACCACACCATGCATATATTGTTCTAAACACATTGAATTGCAATTTTGGTTTTTTGCATGTTAATTGCTAAAAGCTTTAGAATGTTCTCGAATAAGAGATTATTCCTGTGCAAATAATCAATCCCTTAACTTTGACAGCGCTGTACTTTTCAGTTTTTCATAACAGCTCTTCAACCAAACTCTTTTATAATTCAGAAAGTACAAAGTAGGATTGGTATTGGGGAGGATCATAAACTTATGTGCTAGTGCTTTTTATTGATGAAAGGCTCAATGTGCACACTGACTATCTTCTAAATGCAGACTTCGATTTTTCTCCTATTATATCAGGTAATTGGTGCATTACTGGACCAAGGCTAATAGACTTGGTGTGTCATACAATAGCTTGCTCTTGCCTAAAGAGGAAAACTGCCAGCAATGGGGGAAATATCTAGTGGCTATGTCATTTCTCCAAAGTCTCCTATTCTAGTGCTTCTGTCAAAAAAGCACATACACACCCCTAACCTGTGGGCCAAGTCTGAAGGTTTATTTGCCCTAAACTTTCCTAAATGAGGAATAGGTTTGCTTGTTAAATTATTTATCCACATTCTGTCGAAAAACCTTATGAGCCACTAAGCAAACATGAGTACTGCACAGCACTATGCTATCCCCATGTTGAAGTGTCTCTTAGAAATACTGGCTACTGCAATTCTTATTAACAATCCCTGGTGTCACAGAGGTCAGATCCTGGGTTTGAGGCAGCCTTGGTTTATTTTAGCTTGAGCTGTGTGGCCCTGGACAGGGACTCTGAATAAAGAAATCCCCATGCCTTCATACCCTCACAGTCTGTGCACAAGACTTCACATGCCCTATGTGCACCTCTTGATCCAATAGAAATTTATGGTCTGGGGTCTTGCAACTCCTCATTCTTTATCGATGTCCACATGGACAAGCCATTAACTGCTCTTACCTTCTGGCTTGGTGCAGCCTTGGGACCCTCATTTGTGTTACTGGGTACCAAGGTCTCAGCCCTTACCTGAAAGTATCTGGTCTTTCTATGTTTCCTCCCTGCTGAGCCAGCCATGCTGACAAGGGGAGCTCATTTCAAGTTCACATATAGTGTTTTGTGCAGGGCCTATTCATGCTAAGTTGTAAGCAAGTTACAATTAAAGTTAAGCCTATGTATTTCTCATATTCTATAAGTAAATTTATTTTAATCCCACACAGACAGACATCTAGAGAGGAAAACGCCATGCTGTAAGCCTTTGATTGTTGCGTTTGTTGTATTACTTCATTGGAAGGATGGTCAGGCATTGTAATAGGCTGCCCATGGTAGTGGTTGAGTCAGCATCCCTGGAGGTGTTCACCTGTGGGTGTGGCACTTGGGGATATGGTTTAGTGCTAAACATGGTGGTGCTGGGTTAAAGACTCAATGACCTTAGAGCGCTTTTCCAACATCAACAGCTCTCTGTTTCTATGATTACAGCATGAGGTAAAATCATTGTCTCTGGCAGCCACATAGTCTTCACACTGCAGCAAAAGGTGAAGACACTCTTTGTTTAAGACCTCATCTGTCACTGTGAGTGGAAAATAAAATTAAAAAGCTTTCCCTATAGGTTTACTACTTCAAACACAAATTTGCAGGCAGACTGTGCTTTTCTTGATCGCTAGTTCGTTGTGGTCTCCATAGGATAACTTTTGACAGTAACTTTTTGGGGTACAAGGCTGAGATATGAAGTTTTCCAGGAACACGCACCAGTGCCTGGACCAGTAGCAGTGCCAAACCCCAGGCTGCCATCACCAGTGTAGCTAATAAGAAAAATGTGTTAGCAAATCAAAAATAATTTTGTTCTTATAAAGAAGCCAGAAGCAATTGCCACAGAGTTACTAGAAGCTGGTTTTGTCATGATCGTGGGAGATTATTAAGAAAAGAGAAGGAATTTAAGGATGAACTATTACCCAAACTTCTGACACAGTCTAAATGTGGTCAAAGTCGTGTAAACAACGGGACAGGGGACTCAGCAGGGGAGAAGCTGCGATGGAGCAGAGGGAAGGCAAACGGGCAGCAGCTGCCTTCGCTCGGCGGGCAGCGGGGCCGCGGGCGGTGCGCGGGGGCGCTGCTGCCGGCGAGGGGCGGGCAGGGCAAGTGATAAACGGGGCGCGATCACCCCGACGGCGCCGCTCCCTCTCAGAGCCGCCGAGGTCGCGGACGGGAGCGGGCGCATTGTCCCGGGAAGGCACGGCGGGGTGGAGCCGGACTCCGCGCTGGGCTCCCCGGGCCGTCTCGTTCGGGGAGGGCGGTGCCCAGCTGTGCTGAGCCCCGCTCCGTGCCGGCCGCTTACAACTCGCCCCGTCCCGTCTCCGTGCCCGCCCGCCCAGGAACGGAGAGAAGCGCGGGCAGAAGGGCCGGCAGGAGGAGGGAGGGAGCCGCCTCGCCGGGGATTTGCCCAGCTGTCCGCGATGGGACGCGACCCCGCCTGAGCACCTGCCGGCAGCCCCCCGCTCCCCTCATCCTTCGACGCCGCTATGGAGAGCCCCGCGGGCGGCAGCGCGGCCGCGGAGCCGGCGCCCCTCGGCGCGGAGCCGGAGCTGGCGGCCGGGGGCCCGGCGGAGGCGGAGGCGGCGGAGGTGGGCTCGGCAGCCCCGCGGCCGCGCTGCCTGCGGGCCGTGTACGTGCTGAACGACCCGCCCAAGGCGGGCGCCGGGGCGCGGAGCCCCGAGGCCGGGGCGCGGCAGTGCCTACAGCGGGCCTGCGAGGCCGAGGGAGCCCAGCTCAGCACCGTCAACTTCGGCGAGCTGGACTTCGGTGAGACGGCGGTGCTGGACGCCTTCTACGACGCGGGTGAGCGGGCTGGGCTGAGGCGGGACGCGGGGCGGGGGCTCAGGCTCCAGCCTGCCCCGAGCCGCCTTCCCGGGTCGTGCCGGGACACTGCCGGCTGGGACGGGTAGGCACGGTGAAGGTGGAGACGAGGCGAGTGGGGCTCTTGGCTAGGGGTGTGGGGACAGGGAGGTGGGTGTGAAGGGATCCTCGTGTAATGCGTCCAGTACAGGGAGCATTTGGGAGTTGGTGAGAGAAAAAAGTTGAGCGTCTTAACAGCATCTCCTTGAGTCGCCACTGTGCGTTGCCCCAGTAGGACTGTGAATCCTACCAGCCGAGTCTTTAGGAGTAGCAGAGCTCCTCCCGGGGTGGTTTGCTAAGAGCCCTCTTCCAGCTCCCAGGCTGATGGGGAGCTTAGAGTGAGATACAACACAAAGACATGCCAACCTCTAATCTGGCTTGGCCAGAGGCTTCGTGTTCACCACTCTCACTCCCGACTGGACGGTAAAATTGGCATGTATGTGAACAAAGTGATGCTGTATTGCTCTGAACAAGGGCCCTGAGGAAGATTTGTGGCTATTGCCCACCCTGTTCAAGTTCCAGCTGGTGACAGGTGTCTGTCTGATGGTTCAAAAGAAAGCTGCTGTCCTGTCTCCACTCAGAAACACCTGGCTGGCTTGGCACTATGGCAGAGAACTGTGAGCTTTTTGAGTGCACATTGGAAGCTTCTGAACCAATAGGTATTATAAACTAATCAAGGTGAGTATGTAGACATTTTGGTGGCATGTAGACATACTTTTTTACTCCTATCTGTATGAACCAGAATTAGGAAATGCTGGAAATTCACAGACTCCAAAGATGGAAAGTACTCTTTAAATCTCTTTAAGTATTCTTTAAGTTAATGTTCATCTTTCACAAGAACTTTGTTTTGCTCATGAGATGTGATAAAGGATATTTCCTAAAACTTCAGTCTTATTTTAAATTCTCATGTGATTGAGTCCATTTCATCCCAATAAATCACCCAAATACTGAGGAATCTCACATCCATCCTTTTTTGTCTGTTTCTTTCCCCAGTCAGGGGTTTTTGTTATGTCTCTGCTAGCAGGGTTGGCAAGCATGTAACATATTATTTGTGTGTCTTAGTACACAAACACAACCTAGCAATTTCTTTTATAGCTCTTCTGAAGGTAAGCATAGTAATGTACTCATCAAGACAAAATTCAGTTCTACTAATAGTGCTATTAATGTATAAGACACACACCCGCTGTGCATTGTACTGAGAGTCTGAAACAGCTATTTTAAAGGGGTTATTAAATTGCTGCATTCTGAAGTGAATACCTCTTCTCTAGGAATGTGCCCTAAATTTGCAGACTTTTGATTCAAGTCATCTTACCCGACCAAGGTAATTTTATCAGTGATTAATAACACTCAGTGGTATTGCAAAGTGCCTTTTTACTGGATACACCTTCAACACTCTTATATGTTTGGTTTTTTTCAATTAAAAATGAATTGAGTAGTCTGTAATCTGGAATTGTTCCAAAGGAGACTGTTAAAAATAGACTATTTGTGGATTTCTTTCCAGTAGCAACAATGTGAGATCAGCCATGGGGACAACTTCTTAGTTTATGTAATGTATGCCTGGGAATGCTGACATCTATTCAGTTCTTAAGAGCACCACCATTAAGAAAAAGTTTTAATGTGAACACTCCTATGGCTCATGATGAACTTTGTGTTAGGACGTTCCTGTGTGTTTACTTTAAAAAGAAAAAAAATGTAAAGGTTCATTTCTGCCTGGGTAAAATATTAAGCAGGTGTTTCCCATACTGAAGATACCTCTTACAGTGTGTATTTACTTCTTTCTTTCTCTTATAGTTTATATTTACTTTCTGTAGCTGAGGGGCAGAACCTTAAAAAGTAATTCCTCTTGCTTTGTAGCAAGTGGTGGGGTCTGTAAACGATGCTTTCCTGTTGCTCTCTCTTGGTTTACTAGTGCAGCCTTAACCATCTACTAATGCCTAATGACTGAGTAGCAAAGACCAAGAGACCATCTCACTGTGAGTAGTATCGATGGCTCTTTGTTAAAAATGTTATCCATTAGCCTTTTTCCTGGATCATGCCTGAAATGATCAAAAGCCTTTGCTCAGCCTTTAGACAACCCCCTCCAAAGCAAGTTTATTTACCTTAGTTAGTATGCATCTATAAATACCTTTTGTGACAAAATCAGCAAAATTTAAGGACAGAGTGCAGTGAAAAACATCAACAGAAACCTCTTTCCTGTCTGCAGACAGTTTTTCTGGTAGATGGGTTTTTTTTGGTAAAACACTGAGAAAAGTGCTGCAAACCCACTTAAATTCCATAATCAGAGTATATGTGTGTTTTTCCTTGAGTGTAGTCATTACTGAGTTCCCATCATTGGGAATCTTCTTGTGAATGGACGCATGACTTATGCCTTCAGTTAGATACTGCAGACCTGCAGGTAATGCAGGATGACCCTAATCTTAATAAATCACTCAGCTTTCTAAGGTTTTGCTTTGCTAAATGAGAACTACAACACTTGTGAGAGCAAACTTACAAGCTGTGAAATAAGAACTTGGTAAAAGAAAAATAAGATTTCTTTGCTCAGCGTGTGCTAGAAACAAGCTGTCGGCAAAGCAATTTATGTTTTTCAAAAATGGGCAATGATATCTACCTAACAGAGGAGCAATAAGGATGCTTGCATACATTGACTGTTTCTCTGGGAAGAAAGAAAGGTAATATTTTTAGACTAAAACTGGCCACAGGGCAGTAGTGTGAAGCTTTTTTGCAGAAAATAAAAGCAATTTTTCCCTAGGAACAGTGAGCCTAGGAGCTAACTAACAATTTTTAGAGTTTTTCAGAATTATCCCATGAAGAAAATCAAACTATAGGCACTATAGTGCATTCATAAACAGCTTGAGAGACACAGTGAAAAGGTGAGTGTGACTTGGCTATAGTGATGTTACAGGTAGAATGATTCATAGCTGCAAAGGATCTTTCTGTTCTGAATCTACTAAGAAAGCAAACATCATGTCAGAGTCAAATGTCTGACCTGTACCTCTGTAAGGGTGATGTTATATAGAAAAAAATGTAGCTTTTCTATGTCTACTCAAAACTTTATCAAATCTTAGTGCCTGAAGTGCCAGGCAATAGGGTTTAGCTACAGCTTTAAGTGGAGTGTACAAAATACGGTTATACAGGTTTTGGGTGTTCCCATTTTGGTTTATGAAATCCTGTCTCTGTAGCTAATCATACTTTTCTCTTGTGAGTGTGCAGCAATATGTTTTGAGGCTCGGAATATTTGTTTGACCATTTGATCACAGCATTTAGAAATTATACAGTCCAGGATGAAAATCAGCTGAAAGGAAGACAAGGTAGAGAGAGAGAGAGAGGTGTACTGAGAAATAGAGCTAAATGCTAAATGAGGTAAATGAGTATTCCTCTGGCAATCCAGGAAATTTTCAGATAATTTGTGAATATAGGAGAATATTTTGAAGCCTGTTTCTGCTGTTTTGCTACATACTAACTTCTCTAATCAATATCATGTGTGATAAGGCAGCCCCAAAATACATGGTCAGATACCTGTCTCTGCAGGCTTCTCTTCATCTAGAGCCAAGACTTGGGAGTGAGCTCAAACAGAGACTGAAACATGGGTCCTCCTTACTTCTGTACCATAGGTGAACCACTTTTAACCCTAATTTCTTATCCCTGAAACTCTTTTTCTTCATGTTATGCTGTGAAAGGGGAGGGAGGAAATATATTTGCTGGATCCTAATTTTCAGGCACCTGCTGAGAGAATCATTGTTGCCTGTCCTCCAGCTACCTGCCCTGAAACCCTCTGCCCTCAGAAGGCCAGTGTCTCCACCTCAGAATTGGCAGGGATGCTTCAACTTCTTCAGCCTGAAGGCCGAGTGTAGCAGGTGCAGTAAACACTTGTCTCTGGTTTAGGATAATATACAGTGTGGTAACCGCTGTAGCTTAGCTGGGGGCACAGTTTCCCTTGCTGATTCTGTCACAGGGAATGCAGTCTCTGACAGGAATGACAGCTGAGGGCAATAACTTCTTAGAGAAACTTCATCATACCTTCCTGCTGCAGTTTATCTTTGCCCCTGGGTGTGACAGTGAGCAGTAGTGGAGTTAAGGGTTACTGCTCTGATGTTTACTTCAGCAGGCGGGTTTGCTGTTTTTCTGAGAAATACTTGAAATCTTTCCTTTCTTTGCCCATGCATATCACTCAGTGGCTAGGGGTGTATTTGCTTTAAATCTCTAGAGATATATATACCACAGAATACAGAAGTACAAAGAGAAGCAAACCAACCATCCTCAGAAAAGGAAAATCATGGATGAGAGGCTGGGTAGAGCTGTTGGGACCTGATCTTTTATCTCTGTGTGGTGCTACACATCTAGAATGACTTCAGGTGTCTCCAGCAAAGCTCTGCATTGTGACATCAAACAAAATATTCTGATAACAAAACCCTGAATTTATTATACCAGTATTGTAGTCCTTTTATATCCAAATATATTAGGCTGGTGTTAAATGACAGTAACAAGCCTGATACAATCCATGAGGGTATATATTACTGTCACAAAACAGTTTAGGTTGGCAGGGACCTTAAAGATCATCCAGTTTCAACCCCTCTGACATAGGTAGAGACACCTTACACTAAACCAGGTTGCTCAAGGTCCTGTCCAGCCTGGTTCTGAACACCTTAGGGGTGGAGTATCCACAATCTCTCTGGACAACCTATTCCAGTGCCTCACAACCCTCCAAGAAAAGAATTTCTCTGTAACCTCCAACTTAAACCTGCCCTTTTTCAGTTAAAAAACATTGCCCCTTGTCCATTGCAGTCAATCCCAAGTCTTGTTAGCTCTGAAAAATGGCTTTGAGTCAACTCTTCTGCTTTTCCTGTGTGTAACCTGAAATTCATTTTGCATATGTTCTGTGAAGTAGCTCTTTTAATGTCAGCTGAGCAGGCTTAGAAACATGCAAGTAAATAACCACAAGTAGGTTAGATGGAATTCATTAACTTTTCTGTGGTGTATTGCTATGGGCCAAATGCAAGATGAGAACTGTATTCAAAGGAGAATCTCTCTCTGATGGAGAGAGATTGTTTTATTACTTCTCCTTTTGGAACATCTCTTTTTAGCTGTGATGGGCCATATGGAAAGACATACCAACAATCCAAACCCAGTACAAGTCCTACCTTTTAATGAAGCTTTGAATGAAGTTGTTTGCATTTCTAAAAATCTGATGCTAGCCTGCAAAATTTGACTTCTTCCATTGTTCCAAGGTGAGATTATGAATAAATGCATATACTGTCTATGTGAAGTGACTCATTTCTGTGCCATGAATTTTGGATAAATGAAAAAGTAAAAAGAATGCAGATTTTTTTCAAGTTTCCTCTGTATGATATTTTCTTCCATGAGAAAGCTCCAACAAAACTATATAACAACGCAGCAGTCCTGCTTTAGGGCAAATTTAGAGGAAACTTCCAAAGGGGTCCCTCTAGAAAGCAGATTCAAGTGGCCCCACCCTCTACTGGTTCAGGAAAAGATTTCCTTGGAGAAAAGTGGAAAAAAAATGTTTATTTAACAAGCAAAGTATTCACAAGCATAAAAACATTATTAATACTGAACAATAAAACCTCTTACTGTTTGAAGAGATGGCAAATTCAGAAAGTCCTTGTCGTGGGGTGTAGCTGAGCTCGCTCAGTCCCTTATCAGTCCCTCCACCGCTGGAAAGTGCCGAGCCCAGGTCCCAGTGAGCCCCAGGTGGGAGCTCCTGGGGTTTGTCAGGGGTTTCAGTCCAGAGCAGGCCAATCAGTTCCAAAAAAAAAAAAAGCCACAGTCCAGGGAACTTCTCTGCCTCAGCTGAAAAACTAACTGAAAGCAAAGGACAACACAGTCCATGAGACAGAATGTGGGGGAGCAAGTGCAGTTTCTGCCAACAAACTGTGCGTTTCTTCTCTCCAGCTTTGCTTTCAGGACCAGTCTTAAAGGTGCAGAACTTAGCATCCAGCATAAACAGGACAGACAACTGGGGGTACAAGCATCGTAAAGTCACCCAGGACACCAGCCTACAGCTGTCCATTTTCTTTTCTCATCTATCTTTCTTCCTGGGCTTAAATACTAAATTTGAGAAGGGTTCTCAGAATTTGACTTTGAACTCTGGGTTTTGTAGGCAGAAGTACATTAGATGATTTCTAAGTGTTGAACCAGCTAACAAGGAATCATCACTCTGAATACAACATACATGATGTGTTTCTGTTTTAACTTATTCTGTAAGTAATGTTTCTCACTGTGTGACTTTAAGTCTTATTGAATCTCACTAAATAGACTTAGAAGCTTTTATACCCATTACAATAATTACAAATGACTTCAAAAATTTGAACATGTAAGATTATTCTGAAGACAGGAACACAACTACATCTATTGGATTTCCTTAGTTCTGAAGACAAATTATTGTCACATGGCCCTTGAAAACACTGCAGTTAAAGTGGGTTGTGGCTGTTTGTTTTTAATATTGTTTAATTAATTTCTTAAAATAAAACTTGCAGCATTTTATGGAATTCTTCATATCAGTGCATATTGTTCTGATACAGTTTTTTTTTCCTCTGGTAGGAGGAAAGAACTGTGCTGGCTATGCATACCAGTCCACAAATTCTAAAAGGTCTTTTTTTTAAAAAAAGAATTATATGCAGAAAGGCAGAACATTTCAAGTTGACTTCCAGTGACTCCCAGACACTCTTCTCCTATGCAGTGATTGCATGCTTGCTCAGTCTTGCTGGGCTGTGTATAGCATAATCTTTGTAGGTTGAAAAAGTGTTTCTCTTAGACCTGAAGTCACAAAATTAGGTTAAAGAAAAATAAAGGAAGTGTTTGCTTATGTGGGTTAATTACATAATTAATTTAATTTCTATCCTCCCATAAAATAGATAACTTATGGTAGATATGTGGTAGCTCATATTATGTTCTTCAGTCATGCTCTTCTTTTATCAGTGTTACCATACATTGCTTTCTAATTGTTAAATTACACTTGTGCATTCTAGTTAAAAAGTAACTAATGTTCCTGCTTTGCCTTGACGTAATGCTCTTCTGATTTGTAAGAGCTTGTGCAAAACGTAGTCAAGAACTCAAGATATTTTGGTTTCCTCAAGATGGACTTGTGTCAGAGTAGTCAAGGTACTTGGCCAGAAACAAGAAGTAGGATACAGTGATTATGTGCATGATTATTATTTGATTTATATTATTTGATTTATATTATCCAATGGCTAAATACTGCTGTAATGCAGTAAATAACTCTGTCATCTATTAAAACAGGTAATAGTGCAATAGGGTTATGATCTCTCCAGTTATGAGCTTCAGTGAGACCCCCTTGCTTTCTAAACTCAGAGAAGTTTAGGTGTGGCTGGGTCCACTTAGTCTCAGATTTGGTCAACAGTTTATGTCTAAAGGCTTATAAGCAGGTTTGCCTAGAAAAGTACAGGTTAACAGTCTTTAGCCTTGGAGAGTTTACCATTCCAAAGCAACAAAGCACCTATGTAACTGCTTTTGGATTTTATCTCCACATGTGACCAGATCTTCATGTGTTTCACTCATTGTCAATAAGTCAATGTTTCCCATCTTTAGGCTGCAGGCTTCTGTGCTGGGAAGGGGGCTTCCACCTGGCAGCTGCTTCCAACACCAGGAGACCAGCTGGCCCAGTCTCTGCCAGCATTTTATACCCTTATGCCAGCCAGCATGCACCAAAGTCAGTCCTGAATATCTTGGCTCCCCCATCTCCGAAGTGCATTAATTATGCATTCAGATAATTCCTCCTGCAATACTCACCTGGTGTTCCAATCCTTGGGACAAGCCTCATTGCCATCAGGGACTGCAGAAAGGGAAAGGCTGTGTGTGGAAATCACATGCACTGACCCAGCTATCTTTTGTCATCATCACAAGCCTCAGATTCAAACTCTGCAAAACTCTGTTCTGGAAATACTCAGGGCATGCTGCTAATAATATGCAAGTAGAGGAGCAGCTGCAAGGGCATTATGTGGCTAAAATTTGGCAGTTGAGATGGGTGTAGGGTCTTTCTTAGGGGGGGCCTTGATGTGGTTTACCACTTGCAGGTGAAATCTGTGAACAAAGTAGGCTCTGGTTGCTGTGCACTTCAGGAGGGCTGTGAGTTGCTTTAGCCTCAGGCACCCATGTTGCTGTTCAAAGGTAGCCTGAGGCTAAGCCAAGAGAGGGCTTGCAGCTGTTGCTTTATCCTGTGCCCTGGCACAGGCTGGATATAAACAGCATAGCTCCTGTCTCAGCTGAGGTTGGGGGATTCAACAGGCAGCCAATGGGTCAAACGTGTCCCACATTATAATTTCACCCGGCCTGTCTTCTTTCAGAAGTACGTTTCAGAAATACTGCCACCTTGTCCTGAGAGGGTGGGCTAGTTATAGAAATGTGCCAGGAGCAAAAAATGCATCATGGTAGTCTGCAAGGAGGAGACATGAATTCTGACACAAGTTCTGTATCACTGTGTCATGGGAAACCACTCAGGCTTTTTTTATCCTTCGCAGTACTCAGCCTGATGAGGTCAGTGATTCTGCTGTGGTGTTCAGGGTGGTAGAATTGAAACTTCTCAAATATTCTTTGGTAATACTTTGGAGCATTTAAAGTTTTGTCTTAGTCAGTAGTTCAACAGCTGTTCTGTCGTGGGGTGCAAAGCCCAGTGGGATTCACAACTTTGAAACGTGTACCCCAGCTTTTATTACATTGAAGGTATATGATCCCAGCCTTGGTTAGCATAATCTTTCTTTGCAGTGGGGTCTCGTGACAGGCAGAAATCTGAAATGTAATGAAACAGTAATGACACTGTTAGGATTACATCCCTAGCCTTCTGCTGATGTGGGATGGTACAGCTAAATCCAGCAGTAAGGGAAGTACTCCAATTTATCACAGCAGAACTTGGGCACATATAGCTGTGTCTATTCTAGTATTTACTGCTTTTATGTTTAAATTATGTCTAAAAAGCCATCAATATTTCTTTAAAGCAAGACACAAGGAGAATAATCTTGAAGTGCTTTTTTAATCCTCTTTTAATCCTTTTAATTTTCAGTACAATATTTTTTTATCTTGTGTCATGTTATGGAGAGGAGTGTGTATGGATTCTTTGCATTTTTTGGGCTTTTTTTTCTGTTCAGGAAAACAACCCTTCATGCACAGAACTGTAGTTCAATCACAGGTGGCTGAGGACCTCTCAACAATTTGAAGAGTGTTTATCACATGGTAAGTGTTTATCACATGGTTTCTAAAGCTTTTGAAGTGTATTCCAAAGTGCATTAGTTCTGGAAAACAAACAAACTTCCATGTAAATCAGCATAATAATGAGCCTTCTCTAAAATTCTTCTGTTTCCTACTGATGCTGGCAGTGCGTTCCATGAATAGTTGTACTTTGTTGCCTCCAGGCAAGTCAAAACCAGTGGTAGATTCTATGAAACTGACTGTGGGGAAAATAACAGGTTTATTTTCTTTTTTAAAGTACCTTTTTTTTTTTTTATTCTTTTTTTTTCAATTTTTGGTGTAGTGAATTATTTGCCACTTGATTGCTGTCCTTTCTCCCTCCTTCCCTTTAAATTTGTTACAACTATTTAGTAGCTAGATCAGCCACAAGAAATTGTGCTGAATCAAGTGTCTTTGCCTTAGTCACAGGAAAGCTGCAGGTTTTTTCTATTGCAAAAATATATCTGCCTGTAATAATTTCATTCAGCTGCATTAACTCTACTGTTGCTGCCTTTCACTCACAGAAGCTGAAGAAAGAAATTTCTTTCCGGTAATTGGTGTGTTGAGGGAGACATTCATTGTTAGTTTTGCCTTTGCCTGGAGAGTGGCAAGGTGAAACTGGGGTTGGGAACTGGTAAATGAAAGCAGTACAAGGCTGTATTCTGTCTGTGTGTTGCTTTCTAACAGTGCTAGACCAGCCATCACTGTTGTGCTAATCTTAGTAGATAGCAGGAGAAAAGCTAATGTTTACAATGGTGTTACCCTTTGGTACTGGGCTGCCTTACTTAGCAGAGCTTCTGTGTGCACAATCCTGCTTCACACAGTAGCTGTCAGGTTTTATCACATCAGCTCTGCCTTCTGTGGAACTGAGATACTTGTTTCAGATATTTTTTTTGTCAATGGATGTTTGGTATGCTTCAGTCTTTTTAAACCCAGTTTGAAAAGATGATTACCAAGCTCAAAGCCAAGCACTGTGCTTGTTTTTACTACTGCTGTTTATGGGGCTTACGATAACTGACAAGTTATGGGTTATTGTCAGCTGGAGAAAGTATTCAAATCAGAATGAAGTCTGAAAATGATTGAGATGGATTTCTTGTTTTCATGATAATTAAGTTGTAGAACAGATAAACTTAGCTTTTTGCTTATTATAATAACAAAACTAGGTAAGTCTTCATATTGTTTTGGGCAAACCAGAAACTGCCTTGACTTCCTGGCTTGTGATCAAGTCAAAAAAAGAATGCCTGATTTTTTTAATTTTTTTTTTTTTGGTTGTTTTTTTACCCTTTAATGCCTCTTCAAATTCCTAGTTTTGCAGTAGTGCCTCTGTGATAATATAATACAAATTCTGAGACGAATAACAAGTTAATTTCCTTAAGTTTGGGTATTTTGGACAATTTTAAAGACGAATATTCAGAATTTAGCATCTTAAATCTAAACTTCCTTGCATACTCTTACCAAGGTGCAGATTAGCCTGGGGATGTTGGTGGATGAGAAACTTGAGGTGGTCCAGCACCCCAGAGAGCCAACTGCACCCTGGGCTGCATCCAATACCAAAGTAGGGAGAGGATTCTCTCCCTCTGCTATGATGAAACCCCACCTGCAGCTCTGGGGACCCCAACATAGGAGGGATGTGGACCTGTTGAAGCGAGCTCAGAGGAGGCTGTGAAGATGATCAGAGGGCTGGAACACCTCTCCCATGAAGACAGACTGAGAGAGCTGGGGCTGTTTACCTTGGAGAAGAGAAGGCTCTGGGGAGACCTTATAGCACCTTGTAGTACCTAAAGAGAGCTGGAGAGGGAGCTTTTACAAAGGTTTGTTCATAGGACAAGAGGGAATAGCTTTAAACTAAAAAGAGGGCAGGTTCAGATTTGCTATGAGTAAGAAATTGTGAGGGTGGTGAGACACTGGTGTAAGCTGCCCAGAGAAGCTGTGGGTGTCCCATCCCTGGAAGTGTTCAGGACCAGGTTGGATGGGGCCCAGAGGAAGCTGGACTAATGGAAGGTGTCTCTGCACGTGTCAAGAGGGGTTGAAACTAGATGATCTTTAAGGTTCTTTCCAGCCTAAACCATTCCATGATTTTGAGGTGATGCGTCCTGTTAAATGCTGGAGACCATGTTCAGAGGTTTGCTGTAAAATCACAGTTTCATGTGATTCATTTTGTCTGAATCACCATTTGGAAGTACTAATATTCCTCTGACTATAGAGATCTTAGGGAATAGGTTCCCCTGTGCTAACAGTCTGTGTTCACGCTTAATCTTCTCTGTCTACATGCTGGAAGTGTGCTGTATTCATAGGATAGTTAAAGACTAAGTAGATAATGGCTATGACTCTAGAAAGACCAGCTTCTACTAGAATTCTAGATTTTATTGATCTCTATATAGAGTCTTGAAATAGATTTTTCTCATTTTTTAATGGAAGCTGCCCATTTTTAAAATTAGAGCATTGAGTGGTACATAAGGATTTTTTCAGTAGCACATGCAGTTCTTCTAGACTGGCACATAAAGCTTGTACTGTTTCCAGGCAAGATAAAAATAGCAGAGAGAATCCACATCTGCCCAGCATCTGGAATATTGTATCAAGGACTCCCTATCTGTATGTGATTGCAAGTCTCTTGGCTTGCAGATGATGCCCTGGCTTTATGTAAACTTTATCTGCATTTGCACTTTAATAATAATGCCTTTCCTCAATTATCATTTTTTTGTGCATAACTTACTGTGCTTTATTTGAGTCCTATATGACAGTATGGGAGTCCATCAATATAAAGGGGAAATCTATAATATAGTTATGAGGTGGGATACCTCAGTTTGGCACATAAAAATTCCCAGTACTAATGATGGAGATGTTTCTTGATATTTGTTTTTAAGAAACACATTTGGGAAAAAATAAGAGATTCAGATTCAGAAAGTCACACTTTTTTATATGCTATATTTTTAACAAATAAAGGAACAAAGTCTTAGTTTAATCCAGTTTCACTTAGTTAAACCCAGTTAACTTAGTTATAACTTAGTTTATGAGCTTTAGTATACTGAAATATTTTTTCTATTTTTAGTTCCTTGTACTTTGAATACTTTTCTTATTATTATATTTTTTTGGTAAGAAGATAAAGATCAGCATAATTTTACTACTCTAATTTTTTTATATATGTTGCTGGCCAGTGTGTGGGGGATGTGCAGATTTAGCAGGTTTTTTATGTTCCCCAGCCAAGGTATTCAACATTAAATGATGGGTGATTCTCAAATAGTTTAGTTTGGATAAATGTCTAAAAGTTTGAAGCTTATCTAACCTCCTTGGCCTAAAAATTCATTTGCCTGCAGCTGGGAAGAAAGGGACAACATTCCTTGTTGAATTTCATACCATTTTAATTTCACTTAGGCCAGGTTATCCAGTTGTGTAACCTTTATTTTGTCTGTACTTCATTCCCTTTGATTGCCTTTGATGACCCAGTGTAGGAAGTACAGGAAAAGTTAAATAAAGTTCACCTTTCTCATTCCACCTCCCCTCCCCCCCCCCCCCCCCATTACAAGCAAACTTCTAATTAGGTTCACGCTTGGGGTTTTTTTTCTGCGTGCTCTGAACAGGCTGGCTCCACTCCAGTACACTGCAGTGGAAATGGTCTTGTGCGAGCTTTGGCACACTGCTAGTGCAGCAGGCAAGTGTGAACCACCTGCTTTTAATTTACTCTGCTGTTTCTGTTCTTCTCTGATACTAAATAGGGAAGAAAAATATCCTAAAGAATTAGTAGTTCTTTGACTCGCAGAAAAAATTTAGGGAACAGTTAACGACTCAGCATAGTGAAAAGTATTTATGATGTGGGACTGTTAGTCATTATGTGTCTAGAATCTGTATCAAAAATTTTAATATACTGAGAGTATATAAACAGAGAAAATTATTGAACAGGTGTCTTTCTCAGATCATCTGTGACCGATAAAGGTTTTTTTCAAGTGGTCTGGATATGTAGATTTAAAGTAAAAAATAAGTCACTTTTGGAGTCTTCATTTGTCTTAACATCTGTGAATAAAAAAAAGGAGACAAATGTGGATTATTTAAATACTCTTTGAGAAGTTTAAAATGCTGCTTCTTTACTATTCATTTGGGTATAAAGGTTGAATGAAAAATGGAAATACTTGTCTTGTTGAGATAAGAATCTGGCATACTAATTGTTCTGTAGATACTTAGCTGTTTTGCAGATGGAAGACTGCAGATGCTGAATCAGAGAGTATTCAAGTTCTAACTCATAACAGAGTACAATAGGATGATAGAAGTGAGTCTCTTAGGTAAAATATTAAGGATTTTCTTCTCTCTGAAGGCATTGGGTTTATTACAAAGTACCTTTAAAACGAGGGCTCTGTTTTTCAAAGTCACTGTTTCTGTTTCAGTGGGGTGTTTTTTTTCCTTCTGAAACTCAGAATCTTAATAACTGCATAACAAGCCCATCTCTGAAATCCCAGTTTATGTGACTAGGCTAGCATCACACAGCAGCTATGGGGTAGGAAGAAGCAGGTATGGAATTCAGTTTTGCAGACAAGCATTCAGTTGCTTAAGCCATGATAATGCCCTTTTTATTCCTGAAATGTTGTCAGCCTCTGTCATGGTGTCATTGCTTAACTCAGCAGCCAGAGACTGATGGGAACTGCCCACAGTCACTGGTCTGCTGCGAGCTGTTCTCATGGGGTAATCATGCAGGCAGATGAACACCACACTCTCCCTCCCTCCCTCCCTCTCCAGCAGGGTTGGAGAGAGAACTGGAAGAGTAGAAGTGAAACAATTCGTGGGTTGAGAAAAGGACAGTTTAATGTATGGCAAAAGCTGCTTGTGTTGTGTTATTTGGCTCCAAGACTAGCTCAGGTTGGATTACTACTGCACATGCACTGCTTCTTGTAAGGCTTCTCCTCCAGTGGTTCCTGCTATAAGCATTTTTATGACATGTAACTCAAATCGTAGTTGTAACCATGTGAAGGTGTATCTATTAAAATCTGCACCCCTGCTTGCTTTGAACCAGACCATAGTGTTTAAAATGTCAATAAAAATTTAAAAAAAGAGAAAATTTACTCTATCTTAGCCAAAACCAGCACAGCTGTGCTTAAAAAAGTTTATTAGAATGTTAAGATTTTTCAGTGTATTTTAACAATGGTTAGGTAGCCAGTATCACTACCTATTTATCAGTCTGTGATAGAGTATTTCACAGTGTATATAAAGGAAGGATTGTTTATCCTGAAACTTGTAGTGATTAATAGTTTTTGTTTTTACACTGTACATGGTCAAGCGATTGATATCAACCTGAAATAGCCAATTGCTTTGTCTCTTTTTTCCCCATTTTACATCTGATGGGTGTGTGTTTACAAGGTTTAAATAATAGTAATTTTAAATGTAAGTACCTTGTTTTGGCACTCATGAAATATGATTATAATTCAGTGCAGGTGATTATAAGAGGTGTGTACCATCTCAGCCTAGAGTTGTTTTTACTACTTACAGAATTGGATTTTTTAGTTACAGATGCAAATGTCTTTTGTTATATGATATGGAAAAAGTGAGTTTTCCTGAAATTAAGTTTTTAACCTTTATTTCTTTCAATTGTTGTTAAGTTTAACAGTTTCTTAAAGTACTTTCCCCAGATGATAGTGTGAAGCTGGTAGCTGATACCACTCACAGGACTGAATAGCTGCAGTGACAGAATTTGTCTGCTACTGTGCTAGCACTGAGTTAGCCAGAAATTGCCAAGTTAAATATAGGTTAAGGGATAAGGGGAGAGCAGGATGATGAGAGAGAGACTCAGAGACAGTGTATCATGTGAAAGAGGTAGGAGTTGCAGGCAGCCATAAACATTCATTTGCCTGAGCCACAAAACCACTGAAAAGGCTGAGATGCAACCAATGAGATCTTTCTCAGTTCCTAACCTGGGAGCTTTAACAGAAATGGTATAAATATTGATCTCTTGTGCATGTCACAACTTTTGTAATTAATTTATTACCAGTGTATACATCTTGTCAGGATCCATCTGATATGGAGATCTGTGACTGTGGTCCCAGAATGGGTAGATTTTTACAGTCCTTCCTGAAGGGAGGCTGTGTAAAGGGATCTGTGCTGTATGAATTTCCAGTGAGTGTGTGTGTGGACATTGTTGTCATGGAGTTACTTTACCTTTAAGAAAGTTGAAGTTTCTGAGAACTGCCTAGAGTCTTTTCTCCTGACCAATTATCGGTTATTGCTGAGAATTCACAGCAGTTTAGGCCATTGAAAAGTGGGATCAACTTGTGAACCC
>NC_031768.1:15154590-15171640 GCF_001522545.3 Parus major
TCACAGCAAGAAATAAGTAATTTTCTTAGTTATTGGTTTTAAACCACGACAATTGTCTTTTTGACTTTGACCACTCACACTACTGTGAGTTTACTCCCTCAGACTTGACATTGTGTTGTTCCTGGGACCTCATAAGCTATGGTATGAAAGGAAAAAAAAATTAAATAAAATATAAGGTAAAGTCTATTACTAGCTTTTATATTAATCACTTTGTCTTGCAGGGAAATGTAATGCTTATATTTGGCTTGAAGGTATTTTTGCTGAAAATTTAACTCATGTATAAACATCACCCATAGCCTGGGAGGTTATAGTCAATGCTTCAATGTAATTGAACAATCAGGTTGTATGAGTAAGAGAAAAGACCCTGGGCTGAGACAGCGCATGCAAAAACACCTCTTAAAGAACAGTCATCCCCACAGCTGTATAGTACTGAGTGCCAAAACAAACAACATTGTAAACTGGGACTCACAAATGAACTCCCAACTTATGGAAAACTCAAGCAAGAGTTAAGTGTTTGAGAGACCCCTGGAAATCTTAGGTGAGGTTTTGAATTGTGACAGTGCTTCTTCTCTCACTGTTGGTAAGAATGTGAGTAAAGTACTGATGAGAAAGATCTACAGTCCTTCTCCATTGGCCATTTTGTTGGTAACTGGTGGGAACATGTCCAGGAAAACAAACATCTGCTGAGATTATATAATTCTTGACTGAAATGCCTTAATGGTTAATGAAATTCTTCAAAGAGTTGTGAGGCTCTGTGGCAGGGGCGTTGTGGCACTGAACACCTTCAGTGCGTGTGGAGGCCCAGGGGCCTGTTACCAAAATGCCTCAACCCTGAAGAGGCAGAGGCAAAAGGGGAGAGACACCCCTCTAGAATAGAGTAAGAAAAGGCCTCCCTCCCATGGGCCTTTTGCAGCCACATGTTGGTATCTTTTGGGTTCTGGTATGTGTGGGGATTGATGTCACCTTTGTTCAGCCCCTGTTTATCATTCATGTACCCTTCCTAGAATGTTTTTCCTTCCCTTAACCTCCATTGGCTCTGTTTTTCCACATTGTTCCACCCCTGTTTTCCCCTTGGTTCTCCCAACCCTTATCCACTCCCCTGCACCACTTTCCCTTGTCCCCATTGAACCTTGACCCTCAGATCTGCCCCTTTTGCCCCTGATTTAACCCCGTGCCCCGAGCCCAATCCTTGGTTCTCGTCCCTGCACCTATTTGAGGCTGTGTTCAATAAACCAGTTGTTGGATTGCCAAACTGGAGCACATCCCTTTGTCTCAAATCATAAATAATCACAATAAATAAATGCATTTTCTGTGGCGTGCTCCGGGCTCAGAGGCACAGGTCACTCTCGGATCTCGCTGTGGCACGCACTGTAACAAGTGTGGATGTCTGTAGTTGCTTGGACTCCCCTCCTAGGTAGTAGAGAGAAACAGGTGATTCTGGGCTGCAATTCATCTCCCAAAGGAGGCTTCTAACAGCTCAGAGGAATGGGGCTTTAAAGTGCTTTTCCCCTCTCTGTGTTGGCAGTGAAGGCAGTGAGGACAGGCTCATCTGAGACCAAGCATCTCCCTTGTGGCTCTGACCAGCTCACTGCCAATAACTTCACTTTGGAACGGGCAGCAGTTCAAGAGGCTAAGGGGAGTTACTTTCAGATAGCCTCACACATCTGACAGATTTCTGGTTTGCTGCTTGAAAGCAGTTAAGTCTTCTTAATTTCGCATGAGAGGATGCTTAACAGTGGCCAGAAAAATAAATTCTCCAATACAGTCTCAAAATGGCTTGGGTTGGTTGTAATTAAATCTCTTAAATAGAAAAAAGAAACTAACAAAACCCAACAACCTGAAGCAAAGACTTGGCAAAGGTAAAAAGGACTGAAAGGAAAGCTTTGTCATGAAAGGTATTGAGCAATTTCTAAGCCCAGGCATGCACTGCTTACAGTGAATTATTCCTAATTTCTGCCATTCAATATTTTAAGAAGAGTTCTTGGGGGATTAGTTCTTTGTTTCCTTCTTTCCCTAAACTACCAACTGTAAAAAAAACAAAGAACAAAAAATTCAGAAATTATGCTGTCTTCTGAGAGGTTATTTTCATGTGTTTCCAATCATACAATATTTCTCTTCTTCATATTTGTGCGAAAGTATTAAAAACACATTCTGAGCTTGGATGCCCTCTGCATTACATTAACTGCATTACTTTTCTTCCCGTGCCAGTTCTTATGGGTGCTGGTTATATTCTGATTTGGCAGAGTCTGAAGGACTCTCCCTGAAGATCAGTTTAAAAAATTATAAGCATAGGCATGCTCTTAGCACAGTTTTGGCTTTTCTAGATCAATAGAATTGCCCTGTGTGAAGCTTAGTTTTATTTGTATTTAATAAGTATCTAAAATGTTTCTTAAAGCTTTTGCTGTCAAAGGTTTTTGGAAGAGACCTTGCTTTCATTTAATAAAATAATTCCTAATATGCAATTTCAGGGCAAAGAATTGGAAAGCTTCAGGTGACATACCTAATGAATAAGAAAGCCCTAAAACATAAAAATAAATGGGAACTCGGGTTACAGATCAATTCCTAGAACCAGCAGTGTTGCTCACCTGCTGTAATTTGTTCTGTTCCTTTCAGCTAAAGTGCAGTTTCTTGGGTGATGTAATTTTTGGAACAGGTATTTAGATATTAAGGAATATGTATTAATTATAAATATGGCACAAAAACTTTGTTGTGGTATAGAAAAATTAGTTGTTTTAGATAGTGGTTTCTCCTGAGTTGCAATAAATGCCACTGAAGCATGAAAAATATGTTCTGATTCTATTTTTAGTGTGTGTTCCATGTACCAGAGGACAGATGAAAGATGCAGTATCTGTAAAGTAACACCACAGCACTAAAATGATTACTGGCTGTAAAGTTCAGGTCTTCATGTAACCCTGTTCTGGATTGTTTGTATGAAAGGGGGGTTTTGTACAGAATTACAAAAGCCAGAGATGAGCTTTGGCCCCTCAGTCTTCTCTGTTCTGTTGTTTTGAATGGTTGTCTGATTTTCACAGTATCTCTGAGGGCTGATTTTGCTGGATAGGAATTGCCAGGGAATGTTATAATATCATACATTGCAAGATACTAAGATAGCCTAGGACTAAAACTTCCAAATGTTGCCAAAGCTAGTATTTGAAATTAAAAGGACAAAAGATTACAGGTGAGAACTAATCTCAAGAGCAAGAAGTTTGTCTCTAGTTATGACTCAACAAAATATTTAAAACAAATACATCTTTACCTACATTAAAATCCTGTCAGGCTCTGTGTACATGGTGCTGTGCTGACTGCATTCATCACGAGTTTCACTCCAGCTACATGTGCCTCTGTTTGTGATACGCTGGATTATTTTGTTGTCTGCTTCTTTGCACTTCACATTTCATCACCTGCAGCTTGGCAGTCCAAAAGTGCTCATTCCTGTGCCATTTCAGGCCACTGGGGGTGCTCCCAGGGCTTTCACTGGAAGCTTTATAAGGCACTTCTGTTATCTATACATGAAAAATAAATGTTCCAGCTTTCTTACCTCCATTTTCAGACTGTAATCAGACTGTAAGCACTACAACTTTTCTTAGTAAGTTTTAACCATTCTGGTAGTCTAAAACCTGCATTATTTCGGCTCTTTACCCCAGGAGCTGAGAGGATTCGGTTTTAGTGTTCCAAATTTTTCGTGTGCGTAGGAAGGAGGAGCTGCCTTGCTGGGCCACATGAAAGGACTTTGTAACATCACCCAAATGCTATGGTTAGAAACATTGGGTTGTCAGCTGTTCCTCCTCCTCCTCTTCCTCCTCCTTTACATGGATGTGTCTGCTTTCCACACAAAGACCAGCTGGCCCACTTGGCTTAACACAGCTGTTCCCAGAATTGTCTCTGGAGGTGGGACAGTGCCAGTGTTGATGTGTTGTGTGTGTGGAGCAAAGCGATCATTTGAATTGCTACAGTTAGTAATGCTTCTGGGTGGTGGAAAGGCTCATCTTAAAAATTGAAAGTTTTTGGTTTCCTACTTATAGCAGAGCTCAGGATTTGCCTGGTCCTTTCAGGAAAGTTATTTAACCGCAAACTTTCCTTAGTCAAGAATGCTGCTGCTGCTGCTCAGCTAATACGTAGTTCATCTTCAGTACTTGCTGCATTCACATTCACTAAGCACAGCACTTTCATGGGGAAGGATGTGAAGCTGATTTCCAGAGCAAGATTTGACACACAGAAAGGAGGAAGTACAAAAGAAAGGTCTGACTTTGCCCCCTGTGTTTGTGGTTCTAAGAATGCTGGCTTTTATAATTGTTAGGCACTATGGTGTTGCCTTCCATTTTGCTTGGTGGGAGGAGAAGTGACACATTTTGGGGTGTGGTGTCCTTTCTCTCTGGTAAATCACTTTATAACATAAAACCTGTTGCAGATGTAATGCCACAACTAAGTCAAAAGCAAATGAGAAGCTCAGTCTGAGAACAAAGATTAGAGGTGTTGCTCTGTTTTTATAAAACAACACAAGTCTGAAATTACCGCTCAGTGGTAACCACAACAGTTCTTTTGTTTTCCTGAGCAACCAGAGAAACCATGGGAAAGTACCTTTCAGAATTTTTGCCACTTGATGCCCAGGTTTTAAAAATTCCTAAAGAGATCCATTAGAGCTGTCAAAAGCAGGATATGACTAAGTTTAGATTTTGCTTCATTTTATAGTCAGAGTGTGTATATGGACAATGTACTAGAACTGGAATTCTCTCTGTTATCTTCTCAAGATAACAATAATTTTAAAATAGTGAATTAAAAATTATTTGGCCAGTAATAAAATTTTCTTCTTTCTCCAATTTCTGGTTGGTGTCATTAATAAAACCTGATAATGTCACTTTTTTTACTATATGTGAACAGAAAGAAATCTTTTTTCCCACACTGATATGAGGATTCATATCTAATTTAATTCTTATTTTTCCTGTCCTTTGAATCACTTCCTTTTGCCTGTGAACTGTAAGCCCTTTCCAAAGGAAGTGCCATCTGTGCATCAAAAAGTTTCAGGCATACAGTGTGCATGCTTCTGTTTCCTTTTCTGAAATAGGCAGTAGGGTGGAATTTGTAGTCAAGGCTCCAGCCACTCCAGGACTCTTTTGCAAAAGTTGATTGCACCTTATAAAAAAATTCTCAGAGTGCTTTGTAAGCAATTTATGAATTATTGCAGTTAATTTTAATTTTAGTGTTTATAAAGAAGTGGAGCACTTGGTTTTAATCTACAAGAAGTGTAGCTTGCAATACATGAAGTTGTTTTTAAAATGCTATTTAATGTGATTATAACATATACAAATCTGTATTGCGGAACAATTCATTACTGATTAGTTTGTTTTTGTTTTTATTACCAATTCTGTCCCTGTAGCAAACCAGTGATGTTAGCAAAGTTCACGCTATAACATTGCAAAAACTTGAAAAGGTTGAATTGAAATACTTAAAAATCCTAAATTTAAAAAAAGAGCTTTATTTTTGTCTCCTGGGTCTTTCAGCTTCTAAGGCAATATCTGTGTTTAATTTGGTGCTTTATATTGTAATTGGAACAATATTTTTTCTGAGAAAAGTAAGCAGATTTTTACAAGATACCATGATTAAAAAGCAGTAAGATTTAAATGAAACTTGGTTCATTGTGAAAGCCATAATATCACAAATGTTGACATTTGCTTACATTGGCTTATGCCTAGGATCTAATGGAGGCCCCTGGCAGTTTGCTGGTATAAAAGAACTGTGCTGAAAAATCACCTCAACAGTTCTGTTGGTAGTTTCTACAAATGTGCTTTATTACCTTGAGCTTCCCAGTTTCTGGGAGTATTGGGTGTAATAAAGTTAACAGTGGTGTGCCTTTTGTTTTAGCTTAAGTGAAAGCTGCAAAGGGTTCCTGGTCTTGAAAATACACCAAGTTTTCCATAATTGTTTCCTTGTAAAAACTTTGGTATTATCTTCTTTAAAGGGCTGTGCAGAAATCAAAATTAATATGTATCCTGAAGTTAAGGATTTTTCATTTATTTTTCTGTAGGAGTATTGTTGTTCTTGTGAAGACTTTGACAGTTTTCTTCAGTGGTTTTCAAGAAATGACGTATTTTTTTAATGTACTAACTGATAAAAATAGCCAATCATCTGAAGCAATACTAATGTAAAGGTTCATAATTTTCAGGGTGCTAGTGAATAGCAAAGGGCTGAGTTCTGCATTTTCCTCCAATAAAATTTCAATTATCACATTAAGTTTGGGAACATTTTTTAAATCTGTTATGTATAGAAAGGTTCCAAGCGCTGAAAAACAATTAATCCAAAAAAATGGAGTAAGGTTCTTGCTCTGCACGTGGGTAAGGCTGGATGGAAGTGAATCTTAGATTAGAAATTGAAAGCAGTGCAGACATTTTTGACCTTTTTCTTCTGTTAGGCCTCCTAGATTCCATTTAACTATCAGTATATTTCAGGCTATTTCTTAATTTTCATCTGTTTATTACTTTTTAACTTACAGATGCCAAAAGCTGATGCCAAAATTGTCCTTTTTTGTTTGGCTAACAATGTCTTAAATCATAAGAAAGCCATGTGAAGACTTGTGATTTACTTAGATCATTATGATGTCTTCAGGTGCATTTCAGATAGAGAAATGTCCTCTGGTCTTAACCTGTTTAATAATGTTTTTCTTGTTGAATTAGTTATTAGTTTCATAGTCTATTTTACCACAGTCGATGATCTCTAATCTTCTGTTGTCAGAGTTATTTGTCTCCTCTGTCTGCTCTCAAAAGACACACTAGTGTTAAAATATGTAAACTGTAGTATATTAAATGAATTATGTGCCATCTGCTGCAACAGTGCAGAGACCTAATCAAGAATGTATATAGTGCTGAGTTACCTTAATGCACTACAAATACACACATACCATAATAATTTTACAGTGGAAACAAAAGCCTAGACAAATGAACTGCAATCACATAACAAATTGAGATCAGTTTTGGGGTTCATGGGTAACTACTAGAGAACAAAAACAGTTGAAAATATATGCTGTGCTTAAGAAGAAATGAGGGAGAATACATTTTTATGGGTATGCTCTTTTGCACACAAGTTGTTATTGCAGAAAAGAAGCCATGAGTTTAAATGTTCTGTTCCAGAATAATTCAAAATTGGTCATATGCAACATTAGGCACATTCCCACCCCTCCACTGCGTCTGGTGGATGCATTATACAGATTTTCACTTGGAAGCTTTCTGTCTTTCCAGAGAGGCTGTATCTTCCCCTGCTCTCTTTCCTTCTGAACATAGGAAACCCTCTCCATTGGTCATTTAGGCCTGTGTGAAATATTTCATTACTTCATAAAATTTCTCATGTGTGATAAGATTTGATAAAGATTGTGATTGGCTTTTTCTTCACCCTTGTCTGTAATGGAGGTTCAACCTCAATTTGTCAAGGGAAGTCCAAAAGTATATTTGGCTGACCAGGCTCTCTTATTACAGAGAATGGGAGTTGAGAATGAACTCTGATTTACTTAGGTTTCTATTCATAAATCAAGATTTGCAAAGCATATACTAGTGTTGAAGCTATTTCTTTTAATGTGTCCCTGAAAGTTCAAGGAAATTTCTGTCTCTCTTATCAGCCATTCTAAATGCATGGTTGAAGTGAAGAGCCCTATATCTTGTTTTTAAAGAACTGTAAATGAAGAATTTTAGTGTAAATCATGAAAGAAATATAACTGAAACAGAAGTATTTGTGGTGTTCCATTCTAGCTTTGTTCATTATATGACTCACAAAACTGCCTTCCTCTCAGAAGAGAGATGTACCCCTGAAAACAGTAGTTCTGGGGACAGTGCTCAGACCCAGCCATAAGCGACACTGAGCTCTGCACTCTCAGCACCCCATGCACTGGGTGCATCTCAGAGATCTACTGATTTTATAAGTGTTCACTGTTGGTCATATATTCTCCACCCAAATTTGCATTAATTTCATGGGCCCTCAGTGTTCATGCTGCATTACACTAGCAGATTAGTAAATCTGCTTTGTAATTAGGTCTTTTTCCTCTCTGCTCCAAGCCTGCTGCTGTTGCTCCTGGAGGAGGGCTTGGAGAGCTCCAAAGGAATGCAGCTTCTCATCTCTGCTCTAGCCCACAGCAAAGAGCACTTTGGATGCTCTGTCTGCTGTCATGTCCTTCTGTGTCATTCCTTGGCTCCCATGCTGAAACTCAATCCACTCAGTTATCTTCCTGGGGCTTTTTTTTTTTAACTTGCATGCATATTTTTGTGGTACATCTTCATCTCTGCTACTCCGCATTTTGTTTTATTTTTATTTTATCTTATTCGTGCCTGTGTTTATGAGGTGTGAATAAGCAAAGAAAACCTGTTCTCATAAATCTTTTTATCATGTGTGAATTCATAAGGGATGAATAACTACCCTTTAAATGGAGGTGCCTACTTCTGTTCTTATGTCCATGTCATATGTTTTTGATACCACTTATGTTCCTGTGAAGCAGCAATGAACAGAAGACAAATTTCAGTTGTAGTCCAGATGTGGCAATGAGCTGTGTATAACCTTGTTTCAGTGAACTCTGTTACAAATCATTGCTCACATTGTATTGTAAAATACAATATCTGTGTACAATAAGAATGCATTATCTGAATTCTCTTTCCAGGATGATGATTTTGATTTCACAGTACTCTGATGCCCCAAAAACATTCTTATACAAGCACTAAAAACCATCCAAGCTCCTAATTTTTTTTTCCCTAGATGGTCTTTCATTCTCAATCTGCTTGTTAGTTGGATTTTGCAATAATGGGGTAATCTAGATTCTGTTGAATTTATGGAGCTGGGGTTTACTTTTTCATGTTCTCTCAGTTACATGACACTACAGTGTGCAATACACGAAGAATTTTATCCATGCTGCAGGCAGCTGGCTAAACACTGGAACTGGAAAGATCATCTGTAGATGGTGCAGGATTTGATTTTTATATGAATAAGGGGATTTTCTTATGCTGTAACTTTGTGCTGGGGATTTGTTTCTTTGGTAGGGGAGGGAGGTGCATTTGGATTTTTTGCGTGTTTTGTTGGGGTTTGGGATATTTTGGGGTTTGGGGTTCTTTATGTTTGTTTGCTTTTGCTCCTGAACAGTGATGTTTTGGTCTTAAAGCAGGTCTTCAGACTCAAAATGTTCCTTGTGCTTTAACAGGAGTCTCATAGTAATCCAAGGGACTGGCTGACCTCTGTGTGGCAGGTCAGAATAGGCTGATGGAATTGTACAGGAGGTACATTCATTGCAGGTTTTTCCAAGAAGCTGCATACTAAGTATGGAGTATTGATTCTTCTGATGTGTAATCTTGGTGCAAACAAGGTTAACTGGCTGCTGCATTTGGGTCTCAGCCATAAGAACTGCTTTTAGATTTCTTGTTTACTTAGTAGCTTACCCTTCTGTCTTTCCCCTTATGTACCAGGCACTGTCTGTTACCCCTTCAGAGATGTAGAATTTACTTCCCAGCTGCACTGAGTCTCTGGAATCTGTTCTGAACATCAGACTTGCCCTGTGGTTTCAATGCCAAAGCTCTATTCTCATGAATACTTTGGATTTCGATTCATCCATCTATCTCCAAGTGGTGAAAGGGGACAGATATAGATAGAGACCTCTAAAAAGCATTAAAGCAAAATTTTCTTAGGAATATATAGGATATAAGGATTAAGAAATAAAAACTCAGTATTAAGTGTCCTCTTCTCCAGTTACCCCTTCTTCCTGCATTGCTGCTATGAGAACAAAAGGGTAAACTCAGAATCTTTTGTCTGTATCTCATAATATGTCAGTTCTGTCAGTTCTGCATAATATGAGATATTATGGGTTTATCTCTTTAGCTGCCTGTATAGCTCATCTTGCACAGATGTAAATGTTCTTGCATTTCTGACTTTGATTTCTGACTGGAACACTAAACAAGAGCAGTAGAAGTCTTACTCTGGCTACTTGTGTTTGAATCCCCTCATTGCTGTGCCCCCCATCTTGAACATCTTGCCTGTATCTTTTAAGAGTAAATTTCAGAGTAATTTCTTCTTCTACTCTTTAGGAATTTCCCATTCTTCAAACCTCAGCCCCTTCAAATAAGCTTGGTCTCACAATTTTCCCTATTTTTCTGTTATATTATTATTTTTAAAGTTTCCATCCTGAATAGTTGAAGTTTCTTTCCTATGGATATTCATGCTGTCAGACCTCAGGGAACAAGTGCAAAATTGCTTTTTTACCTGAGGCATTCTGATGCTGTGATTTCAAAACCTCAAGCAGGATTGGTAAATGCAGCCTCACAGTTAATGTAACACTCTGATAATCTCATGAGTGGCTCTTATCTCTTATAAGACGGGTAAAATTTACTTCTCTTATGAGAAAGTGATCCTTATTTGAAAATGTTGACTTTGTCTGTCCAGTGTGTGTGTGTAATTTCAGGTTTTGTTTTAAATCCATATAAGAATAAAATTTTGTTTAAGATTATTATTTTTTTAGCCTTCTCTCTTCTTTTCCACTTCTCTCATTTCAGATGTTGCAGTTGTGGACATGAGTGATATTTCCAAGCAACCATCACTGTTCTACCACCTTGGCGTGCGAGAAAGCTTTGACATGGCCAATAATGTTATTCTTTACCATGACACTGATGCTGACACTGCTCAGTCTCTCAAAGTAGGTTCTCACTTCTCAGTCTGCTTCATTTTAGAAATATCTTTAAATACCTGGGATGTTTGTGTTATTCTGAAACTCACATTTAATGTAATTTCCTGAGAGCTGCATAATTAAATCCTGCTAAGGAAAAGCAACTATTAGCAAAACCAGTAATAATAGAATAAATAAATGCTTTTTTTCTAAGAAAAGATTCATAGTGTGGTACTTGTGATTTTGCTTCAGGTAGTTAGAGTTGGAATTGAGATAGCAGATCCGATTTTTTCCTTCATTTCTCTCTTTTAATTAGAGCACATGTAAGGAAAAGTTATGGCCTGTATGATAAGGACACTTGAGCAAGGGCTGTATTGCAGCCTACACCTATGTAAGCACTTCTGTCAGATGAGGTTTGTATTCCATAAGTGCTGACTAGATAAGACTGCTAGAATCTCCTTTTTATTGCTGTTTGAAGATAGGAAAAGACATCCTCACCAAATTTTTTTATAGGGTTGTTGTTCATTTTTATAGTAGGAAAATACATGCTATACACCCAAGTCCTGAAATTGCTGTTCTGGATGCAAGTCATATATTGTGGATGTTTCTGCCTTTCTCAGTGCAGGTTCTCTTTATTTTACATCACATTTAGACTTTTGTCCTCTGTATCATCTATTGCTGCTTTTAATCTCATCCATTTTCTTGCTACCTTCACTGAGAGAAGCATTGTTCATGCTTTGTTATTTTTTCCTTATTTTGAGTTATTGTTTCTTGCTTTGTTTCACATCATTAGTGTCCAAAAACCCTTTCAGGAGTTCTCCAACCTCTCTTGATCCTGTAAGTATATTATGTCTCCTTTTTCCCAAGAAAAGCTCTATTCTGTCATGGCTTCTCATTCCTCTTCTCTGCTCTCAATGTCTTTGATTTTACTTTCATGTGTCTATAATCCAAACTTCCTTTCTTCATGTGGTAGTCCACATATGCATTCAGATTCCATGTGTCCTGGAGTCCCAAGAACTCAAAGCTGGGGCCTGTCACACTCTTTGCTTAATGAGATTATCTGTACAGATACTCACCAAGGTATTACTGTCATGTTCTCCTTTCCTCCACCTAATCAGGGTGGGCAGGTATACAGCTTTTCATCCACTACTGGTAATATACCTGACTGCCATGAAATACTTCATTTTTATTTTTCATTAACACATTTTTATCTTTCCTTATGCTGTCACTCAGATATTCTGATCAACTTGGTTCTCCCAAGGATGTTCCCAAGTCTGGGAAGCACAGGCTTATTGTTTCCTTTTTATTGCTGCCCAGTGAGGACACTGGCTTTGATTTCTGCACTTCATGGCAAGCACATGCTCAAGCCCCTTCTCCATAACTGGAGTGTTGAAGGATCTCCAGGATGACATCCATCTGTGGTTGGATGTTCAGACTGATTGTTGCCAGATCTTACAAGTCATTGCACTGTCAGTTCTGAGTCTTTTTTCTAATAATGTAAAGCTCAAGTCTAGGGACTGGGGAACACCAGAATGTGACAGGTCACTTAAGGCTAGAAAAACTATTATCTGCCTTCACCTTCCCTCAGTGGCACTGATATCTTTTTCATCTCTCAGTTGTTTGCATAACCTCCTTGGCCTAAATAAGCCCATAGCATATCTTAGATGGGATCATAAGAGTTGATTTAAGTTGCTGGAACTAGCTAGAAGATATTCTCTGTATCAAATGGTTTAAGCTGGGCACTGAGACAGTGTTCAGGCCTCCTCTTGTCGTTAGTATCTTTTCAAGCCCCAGTTCAGTGTTGGATAGCATTCAAATATACAAATACACCTTTCTAAGGAATACTTCAGAAGGTAGGCAGGGACTGTTTCTGGGGTATTTTAGCAAAGAACACTTCATGACACATTTCATGTCTTAGGTGCTGAATGGTTTAAGAAGAGTTAGTGTCTCTACTGAGAAAGATATCTAACTGCAGTAGATAAAGCCCTGTTGGAGATACTTGCTTAGCTAGGTAGACATAGATTTTCAGATATGAAATATTTCAGATGTCTAAGCTTTCCATCACTTTTGTTATGAAGTACTTTATTTGGCTTAAGGAGTTTAGGCTAATTAGAAATTCCATTTATGTTTTAGTACTTTTTTGACCCTCTGATGATGTTTCCTTAGTCTGAAGTTTATGAGTAATTTGGTCGGGGCTTTTTTACTTCCATTTAGAATTGTATTACTTTATTTGGACCTAGGTTGCTGTGCACACTCTTAAATGTGGTGCACAGCCTAAGTGTTATAAAGGCAGTATTGATGTTACTGCTGTTACTTCTGCTGAAGATCTGTGAAGCTCTGGCAACCTGACTTTATAGAGTTTATCTCTTAGGAGCTATCCTGAAATTGCCACAAGAGCTGTCTCTTCAGTTTCACCAATGTTCTTTCAAAACAACCTAGTTCTGAGGATATAAAAGAATATGTAATCTAGGTTTCAAGAGAGTCATATTTATAGAGCTAGACCTCTTAAATGTCCCCTGATATTTTTGCCTGTGCTTGAGGAAATGGGTGCATGGGCATGATCATTTCTGTGCAGTGGTTGTCCAAGTGGATTTCAGGCTATCAGATATGAAGTTGCTCAAGCAAAATCATCTCAGGTTGTCAGAGCACATTTATTTCAATTAGAAACAAGTCTATGTCTAATATTTGTAGTGTGGCTTACCTGGAGACCTCTTTAGTTTGACCAAGCAGTGTTCATTGGACATGTAATCCATCACCCAAGAGCAAAGAAGGTTACTTCCCAGCAACTGGAAATCTCTGAGGTGTGACTTACATGCCCATTAGTTTATCATCTGCTTCATTGTTTCAGTATCTCTCATAAGACTTTGAGGTGAAAAGAATTAAGGTGTAGAAGGAATGTGTTGGTGTGAACCAATCCGGGTAAGAAAGGGGCTTAGGTGTCTAAATGATAATCTTTCAGAGAGAAAAACCCTCCAGCTTTGAATACTTTTGTCTCACAAATGCTCAGAGTGTGACTGGGTGTGCTGAGTCCAGTTACTGCTAAGTACAACTTTCTTTATTTTCTGAATACTTCTTTAAGTAGGTTTCTTCACTGAATTTTTATTTTTTTCCTGACATGAACTACTGAGACTCTTTTTGAGTTGTTCTGTCCCTTTACTGGGAATTTACTTTGTCAAGAAATATGGATTATGCTGTGAAGAATACGTCTGTGTGCACATATATATATATGTAAATGTATATGTCTATATAATGTATGTATAGCAGTGATTTTTATTGGAAATTATAATTCCCATTAAAAACAAATAAACTTTTCTATTATCTTTTTTTTTTCCCCACAGGATATGGTATCTCAGAAAAACACAGTAAGTATTAAATCCACATTCATTTTAAAACACAAAATGAAGATCCTGCATTTGAAGCAACTCTAATACCAGAGCTGCCAAGCGCACACATGCTCTGTATGATTAAAGGCAGTTGTTTTACCTATCTGTAGTTCAAACTTTTGGAAAGCTTGTTGACACTCCAAAGTAATGCTAGGTTTTAAAATTACTTTTCCCTACCAATTCCATTCTAAGTTGTAGTGAAGTGCCAGTAGATTTAAGTTTTATTTGTAGGTTGACAGATTCAAATATAAACTCAGAAATTCGCAGTCTCTTTTTCCTTCTACCACTATCACCCATTTGTGCAAATGTAGATGTTTGTGATGTCTTAATGGGGTTTACTTTTGTATCACAAACAGCTTTGGATTCTGTATACCTCTAACTATATTCCTCTAACTTACAAATTGACAGATTTACTTAGAAATGGTTATTTATTAGAAAAGCTTATTTCCCAAAGTAAAAATATTCTTATACTTAATGCAAGTAAAGCCTTGCAAAAAACAAGTAAGTTTGAAAAAAAATAAAATGTAGGAGTTATTAAGGATTTTTGAAATATGCCACAATATCATATATAGTTGTATATTTTGCTATAGTTCACACCATGTCACTGGTTACTTTCATTAAATCCTCCACACTGTTATTTTGAGGACAACTGAATTTACCAACCTCTTGCACTTCCATTTATCCATTTATCCATTCACCATATACTTTAATTTTCTTCTAAATAGTATTGAGCAGGATGAATAATAAAGTGGTCTTAGAGGTTGATAGTAATTTTAAAGAGAACTAGAAGAAAGATAGGTTAGTCACAGCAGTTTATTTTGAGCTGCTGTTTCAACTTGGCCACAGTGCTCCACATAGGCTAAAGATAGATCAGGTTTAGCACATGTAAATGCAGGTCATCCTTCCTGGCTGTGTCAGGGATCTTTGAACCAGACCTGTGTGATAGGAACTGCATTTATTGCTATAAATGTGACTCTGTGAAGGGGGACTCAGAATGTGGCAGATTTGCTTGTGAATACTACTGTCCATCAGCTGGTGGATGACCAAAATTTCAGGAGCATGTGTTCTCCCTTTCAGAGCAACAAGGAGAATTGTGAATGAGCCATTTGGTGGTAATATCAGAAATGGAGTAAATGGCAAAGGGGAGGGTGGCAAGTTCAACCTAGTGCAATCAGATTAGCAGCCTACAGTCTTTTTCTTTTGGCAGATTCTTTCTCCAGAAAGGGAGGTATTTCCCTTCACACTGAAGAGAAGACAAGATCGAATCACACAATATGTTGAGTTGGAAGAACCCGCCAGGATCATTGAGTCCAACTCCTGGCCCTGCACGGGACATCCCTAAATCACACCATATGCTGAGAACATTGTCCAAACGCTTCTTGAACTCCGTTAGGCTCTTGGTGTGACATCTTCCCTGGGGTGTCTGTTCCAGTGCCCAATCACCCTATGGGTGCAAACCTTTCCCTGATATTCAACCTAAACCTGACTCAGCTTCATATCTTTGGATCTAGTGATATGGTTTTTATGGTAGGGTCTGGTACTGGACCTCTAAATACCTTGTGGCTAGCAGAAGGGGCAGGGAGACATCCCTAAACTAGGATCCTGATTCCTCCTTTAAAAAGGTGTGATTGTCTAACCCATTTCCTTCAAGTGCTTAAATTAAGAAAAAAATTCTGAGTAAAAAACACTGAGGTAAAAAACAAATAACTCTGAATACCAAGTATGGATTCTTGACTTCTTTGTATTATTTGAAGTTGTTCATACCTTCTTTTATTAGATAAATGTGCTCCCATATTTCATTCTTTATCAGTATATTTTATTCAGAAATTAGAACAAACTTATAAGCAAGCTAAATAATTCGTTAGATAAAACTATGGGTTATTAAGTCAAAGTTTATTTAAAATAGACAATTGGCTTCCACTTCTTTCAAATCCAGTGAGTTGTGACAAGAGGTTTACAGTTTATCATTGATCCAGTATAGTGCCACTGCTTCATTACTTGGTTATATATTTTACAACTGTATGGGCAATGTCTTGTTAGAAGTGAATTGGTAATCAGGGTTGCTGTGCTTTTTAAGTAGGCACATAATTGGCATGAATTTGTTGTCAAATATATAGTTAGATAACTATTTCAGTTTAGTTGCTGAATATTAGATGCAATAATTAATTCCCCTGTAGTAGAGCTTTGTGTTTTCCTTTTGCTTGTCCTGCATGAAAAATATGGGTATGCCTCTGCCATAACTGTGGAATAGCACTTTTTATATATACACTTTTTATCAGGGGCTGGAGGCATGGTAGAAAGAGGATAGATATTTCCTAAGCCTCTTTCCAGCCTTGTGATAGCCACAGGAATATGGAGAAGTCCTCTCCATGTTTTACAGGCTTTGTGTCCTTGCATCTGCAGGGTATGTAAGAAAAGGGGAACAGCTCAGATTGTTGCCAGGCACAGCACACTTTTGTTCCAGCAGCAAGAGTGAAACTTTCTGGGCTGGTTGCTGTAGCTTAGAGCTTACTTGAGGTTACCCTGCCCTCACCTTTCCTATTTATCGTACAAATCTCATATCATCTACAAAGATGCTGAAAAATTTTAGCATAGAGCAGATGTGGAATTTGCAGAGAAAGTGAATGTCTAGTGTGTCATGAGGGCGATTTGCTATCACTAGGAAGCCTTGAAGAGAATGGATATTTTCCTTGTAGAGGAAACATTCTAATTCAGCACTGAGGAGGAGGCAAGAAGCTGAAAACAATGCAGAGAAAAAAAATCAGCAATTCAGCTGAGATTTGGCCTGAGTCTAGCTGATCTAAAAGTGAAAATTATACAGCAGCAAGCTGCAGTGGTGCAAGCCTGAGAGATTTAATAGCTTACTGTCTAAAAAAAGAGTGTGAGTAGAACCAACCTTCCTTCCTTCCTTCCGACACTTCGGACACTTCTTCCTTCCGACACTTCCTTCCTTCCTTCCTTCCTTCCTTCCTTCCTTCCTTCCTTCTTCCTTCCTTCCTTCCGACACTTCCTTCCTTCCTTCCGACACTTCCTTCCGACACTTCCTTCC
>NC_031768.1:15172160-15285171 GCF_001522545.3 Parus major
CCGCCCTCCCTCTCGCCCGCCCGCCCTCTCGCCCGCCCACCCGCCCTCTCTGGGAATTCAGTTCCCAAGGAAGAATTACCCTGGCGTGAAATTCAAGATTCCGTGTCCCTTCAGTTAGATTTCCCTCTGTAGACCTCCTCTGAGCTTTAAGGACATTTATGTAAGTTTTAATAAAGATTGCACAGCTTCCTAGTTTCTGTCAAAATGATTATTAATAAAATAAATAGCAAATATTCAGTTTTGCAGAAGAGGTGCCATTATGGAAAAATGGACTGAAGGGAAGAGGAGAGAAAATTACCTACGGAAAATGCTTGTGCTTTGGAGTTTCTTTAGATGTCACATAAACATTGGTTACTAGAGAAATGAAATTTCAAGGATTTTCAAAAGCAAAAAAATGCTTAAATAATAATCTTTCCCCAAACCAGTATAATAGACAAAATCCATTGGGAAGTTTTTCTATTTTGAGTCAAAATTTTTTTGCTGTCCTTGATATTTTTTTTAAGGAAGTAAATTTCATCTGCTGCTACAGGCCCTTAAGAAATTATGAATTAAAAAAAGTTCATGATTGAGTGGAGGAAAGAGTGAAAAAGGAACTTTAGAAAGCTGCTGGAGTCAGGAAGCAAAATGTTCCTTTCGGCAATAGCTCTAGGATTGGTTGCACACTGAGGTGCGCACTATGATCCATTCAATTTGTTTGAATGAGGCATCAAAAATACAAACTAGAACTTTGTACTGTGGAAAAGTTATTATACCAAGTACAGAACATAAGGAGAAAGACTAGTTAGTTATTCTTTAGTCTATAATATGCCTGAAGAAATTTTAATAACCCTGTTAACTGCATTCAGGGCAGGTGTTTAAAGGAAAGTAGGCTGGCTATTAAACCAAAAGGTTTATTATGATCGTATACATAGGCCTGTGGGCCTGATGAAATATTTTTAGAGATTTAAATGGTTATTTTTCATGTAATCCTGTAGCAGCTCTTATAGTAAGCAGTGAATAATGTCTGGGCCATGGAGCAGTCATTAGCAAAAACTCTCCTTGATCTAAAGGGAACTGGATTGCAATTTATCCTTGCCACAAGGAATTTTTATGTTGAAAAATGATTTTTTTTATTGTAATTGGCAGAAAGCTTCTTCAGAGGTTTCAGTAGCTGTATAAATTAGACTGCATATACTGTTTCAAAGCAATGAACATATAAGAAAACTAAATAGAAAGATTCTGGCACTTGGACTCATTCTCCAGTTAAGTAGCCCCAGTGGATTGGAATGAGAGCCAAGACTCTGAAGTATGATTACATTATATGAACTTAATAATCCAAAGAAGTATTATTGCAGAGTAGCTTTCCATTTTTTTTATTTTCTGATTATTTTTACAAAGTATAAAAGTTTATATGTTATGGTCTTTTAATGATAGATTTGTAAAAAGGCCTGAGGTAGCAGAAGTAAAGAAGATTGTAAAAGGGCACAGAATGAAAGAGCAGGAACATCTTAAATTCAGTGATTTTTCTTTCAGGGCAGAAAATAGTACAAAGACAATGGCTAACTGGGTAAATGCTACTTTTAATGCTTTTAATAATGAAATATGCCACTGTTACTTTAGCTAGTGAAAACTAAGGCTTTTAAAATTTTTGTGGGAAAGTTGTTTTTTATGCAAATATCACCATCTTGAACAATATGTAATGGTTGGATTATAGTTAACTACTCAGATAATGAATCTGAGAGGTTCATAAAAATAAGACCTGAAAACGTCTTGATGGTGACACAAGGAGATGTACAGACATATAAATCATATAAATAAGAGAAATCCAAAAAATGAAATAGATAAGAGAAATGCCGAAGTATTGAACTGTTTTCTTTGCCTTGTAAATATAGTCTTGATGTAAATATCTATATTCATTTTCTGTTGTTTCTTTCTTTAATTATTTCTTTATTCATGTGTCATGTCTGTCTTTTTGATTCTTATGGTGTTTTGTGGTGGTGTTTTCGTCTTTGTTGTTTTATTTCAATTTGGAGTAGGTCGCCAACTTCAAAGTTTTTCTTCGTGTTCAAGTGCCTCCTGAATACCACAGTGGTAATTTAATAGGCAAAGTATGTATTTTGTGCTTTCTGTTGAATAGATATGGCATTCTTTCACTGTGTTTCTAGACATGTAAAAATGAGTAAGGATGATTTAAGAATAGTGCTTGGCAGGGTCTTTCCTTCAAGGTGATTGGAGTACTTCCTCCTTGCAAGCTAGATCCCAGAAGTTTAAAGTGTTTGTCTTGTGATAATCTCTCTCCACAGTCTTTACATAAAAATACTGCATTTATTCGACTTTAGAAGAGGAATTATTTTTGGAAGTTTATAATATCTTAGTCACTGTAGTGGGTTGACCCTGGCTGGAGGACAGGCACCCTGGCCAGAGCCACTCTCTCACTCCCCTCTGCAGCCAGACAGGGGAGAAAAAATATAACCAAGGGTTCATGAGTTAAGGACTGGCAGAAATCACTCACCAAATACTGTTACAGGTAAATCAGGCTTGAATTAGATATATTAATTGAATTTATTAGGAAAAAATTCAGAGCAGGATAATGAAGTAAAATAAGACTTTAAAATGCCTTACCCCCACCCCTCTCTCCTTCCAAACTCTACTTCCTATCCCAGCAATGCAGGGAGAGAGGGAATGAGGGTTATGGTCAGTTGATCACAGGTTGTTTCTCCCACTGCTCAGGGACAGTCATTTCCCTCCAATGTGGGGTCCTTCCCACGGGAGACACAGTTCTCCATGAGCTTCACAAATGTGAGTCCATCCCTGAAGCAACAGTTTTCCACAAACTGCTGTAACATGGGTTGTTCTTCCATGGGGTGCAGTCCTCCAGGCACAGCCTGCTCCAGCATGAATCCTTCATGGGGTCACAGGTCCTGCCAGGAAACCTGCTCCAGTCTGGGCTCCTCTCTCTACGGGTCTGTGAGTCCCTGCCAGGAACCTGTACCAGCATAGGATTCAAGTGGGGTCACAGCCTCCTCTCAGACATCCACCTGCTCTGGTGTGGGGCACCTCCACAGGCTGCAGGTGGATTTCTGAATCCCTGTTGTCCTCCATGGGCTACAGGGGCACAGCTGCTTCACCATGGTGTTTACCACGGGCTACAGAGGAATCTCAGCTCCAACATCTGGGCACCTCCTGCTCCTCCTTCTCCACTGACCTTGCTGTCTGCAGCGTTTTTCCTCTCATATATTCCCACTCCACTCTTCTGTGGCTGCAGTTACATCTGTGCAATAACTTTTTTTCTTCTTCTTAAAGCTATTATCACAGAGGAGTTACCATAATTTCTAATTGGCCCAGCCTTGGCCAGCAGCACATCTGTCCTGGAGCTGCCTGGCATTGGTTCTGCTGGGCATGGAGGAGGTTTCCAGCAGCTTCTCACAAAAGCAACTCCTGTAGCCCCCAAGGCCATCCTGTTACCAAAACCTGGCCATGCAAATCAGATACATGTCTATATGGTGAGCTGGATAGGAATGTGGTGTCACAGAAAACAACAGTGAAAACCCTAATACTTAAGATAGCAGTGAGTTAAACTCCCTGAACTCTCAGGAGTTTGTGATCTCTTGGAGTGGATGCAGTTCCTTTTCTATTACCTTCTATATTTTCCTTCTAACTGCTTAGTGAGATGGGGTAAGCATTCCTGATACTTGAGTGAGTGGCAAAATTAATAGCATAGCTCAAGTAAAATAATTGTGCAGTTAGCTAGGCAGACATAATTCCCTCCCTGAAAATGCAGAGATTTTCACTCAATGTTACTTATTTGGAAAAAATCCTACCTTTAATGTGAGTGTAGCATCTCTGACAAAAAGTGGAAGTTGCACTTCCACTTTTTGTCAGAGTTTTTTTATTAAGTGTTTTTATTAAGATCAACAGTTTACTTTCACCAGCATTAAAAAATATTTGGAAAATACTTTAAGACAAAAAACCCTCTACACTTGACCTGGCTTGCTTAGAGCCTAAAAATGGCCTCTGTGGGCCTCACTCTTTCAGCCTCTCAGCAAAGGCATGGCTTTCTACTTAATTCCTTTAACTATTTCACCTGAAGAACAGGTCCCTCTCTCAACTGATTTGCAATTATTTTCTGGGTTTGGTTTTTTTTTTCATGTTCTTAAATCTGTGGTTTGTTTTGTGGTAGATTTTAAAATGTTGTGATTAAATACAAAAGCTTCAGTGCTGGCATATATTATATGCTGGAAGATGAGCTATTCAGAGTTTTGGGGTTTTTTTCAGTTGCTTGGCTGTAATTTTTAACTTAAAATTTAAAAAAATCAGACAAAATACTCTAGCTTCTAATCCTGAAATTAACCAACTGCTCATATTGTTTTCTTGATAAACTATGAAGTTATAATTCTATTACAATTAAATAAGTAATAGTTTATAGATTCTATCTGTATGTGTATATGTATGCAGGTAGGTTTGCTGTAAGAAGCAATACTTGGTGTATGTATGACAAGACAGTAATTCTCAAAATTATTAACTTTTGGTATCAGAGACCAGCATCCTGAACAGAAGATCAGAAGAAGCAAAGGTGGTATTTTCAGCCATCTCTAATTCTTGTTAGCATAAGATAAGTAGATGGACTGTTTTTTTTACATAATGAAGATAAGAAAGACTTTCTTAGGCTACACAGTCTATATGAAAGGGTTTTATAATTTATTATATGCAAATATTGGACAGAAGTTAGAAGACAGGAGGGTTTAATTGCATAGATTTCACTGTGCAAAAGGAGACAAGAAATCTAAGTCAAATAGATGATATGTTGGCTGGATAACAATACAGTATTTGAGGATAAGATTAATACAGTATTTCACATGTGTAATTAATTTTTTCTGAAAATTTCATTACTTCTTCAATAGATAACTGCAGCTCTTTGCATCTTAAAATACATCACCTTTTCAAATTGGATGGGCTTTTTTCATTGCAGGAAGAGCTAATTTGCAGTTACATGTTTAAGAATAGAATTTATAGACAAGCAGCTTTTGTGTTGCAGTGAACTTACTGTTTATTTGAATAAACCTGAGACAAAACTGTGCTGCCATATTGGTGGCTTGGGTTGCAGTTTTTCTGTGTTTTTTGTTGGGAAATAAAGATAACAATCCAAAAGATAATTACATTACAACAGGGATAATGTAACTTAGGGTTTGTAAGGAAGGAATATGACTTGATCTCTATCTGTTAGAAATAATTTAAAATTCTAAATCTTCACTCAGATCAGCAACAGGATGTACTGATACGGGTTTTTTATCTCTAGTTTTAGTAACTGCATGCCCTACATTTTTAACTTCCTGTGAGGAATCTGTTTCTCCTGTCTAGTTTACTAATACATTCAAAACTGTGCCATCTTCATATCCATTCTTTTCATCACCTTAGCATTCTCCCATTGCTCAAGGTGACTGATTATAAATGGCCATGGCTTTTCTACAGGCTTAAATGACATGAAAAAATGGCAGGTGTGATTTTGCTGTACATGTTTAGTGCCATGATATCTCCAAAGCAGGGGTAGTTGATCATGGCAGATGTATTGTGTTGACCTATGCCTCAGTGCTTCCATCTAGTTACTCTCAAATAAAATGTTCACCTTCCTTTTAAACAGCAGAGAATTGTCATAGCTCAAATGGGATACAGGTGCTTCTCCCAGCTGTGGAAACCTTCATAGTGGATTTCTGGGGTCTTACTCGGGGGCTGAAAACTCTGAACTTGCTGGTTTTGTTCTCTGAAGGGCATTTCTTGTGTCCTCACCCATTTCAGCACATTGATTGTATTTACACATTTCATGTGGCATATTAAGTTTTTTGGGGGTTTTACTTCTAGACTTTTATGTACAAGTGCTACCTCTATTACAAAACATTTCAAATTTTTGGGATTTGGTTGGTTAAGTTTTTGATGGTAGCATACAGCAGATGTTTTGTAGGCTCCTCTGGATTAAACATCTCTATAAAGTCCTTCCAGTATCTGTGTTTCTGTCTTTCTCTCATTGTGAGGAGCTCTGCATCATATCTTTCCTAGCACAGAGTGAGCTCAGAGGATGAAAGTAGATCTCTGAAGCCAAAAATTTGGGAACAGCACATTAGCTGGTAACTGTCAGACCCTACTAGGGTCTGTGCATTACATTAAAAGGAAAAATTGAACAGTTTCATTGTACTGTCACTTAACAGACCTGGACCCTTATTCATCAGCTTTGTTAATATTTGTAACTTTTCCACACAAATTTCCTTGAATTTGTTGCTTGCAAGTCTTGTGTTAAACAGTGCACAAAGCCTTCCTACACACCAACACTACTCTAGCTGTTTTTTCTGTTAGCAAAATATTCTGTGTATACAGAAGTATATTTCAACTTTCATTTGTTTTCTAAACTCTGCCTGTTTGTATTTTAGGCTTCAAGTGGCAATTATTATTTTATTCCATACATTGTAACACCTTGTGCTGACTACTTTTGCTGTGAAAGTGATGCCCAACGAAGAGCCTCTGAGTACATGCAGCCCAGCTGGGACAATATCCTGGGGCCATTTTGTGTCCCACTGGTGGACAAGTTTCTCAGCCTTCTCAAGGATGTCCATGTTACATCATGGTAATGTTACAACACATACAGTTTTTCAGAACCTTTGATAGTCTCTTTTTGATATTATGAAAAAAGGAGATGCAGAATTTCTAGTAGCATTGTTTTTTATTTTTTTTATTTTTTTTATTTTTCACTGCATTTAATATAGTGTTAAAAGAAGCTGCCAGTTTTACTGATTTTTGTATTCCTGGCCTGCAGTTGTTGCAGGTAACTAACCATGTTCTGCTAGAATTTGTTTTGTAGTTACTTTACAGAAAGCAAAGGCAGTCCATGGGTAAGATAAAGGGTTTAAGTTTAAAGTGCATAAGATTGTAATAGGAGCTAAGCTCATAGTTTCTTCATAGAGTTCAAAGCCAAAAACTGACCTTTTCTGTCATCAGATAAATATATGTACATGGTAGCAATGGGCATTCAGTTGTAATTTCCATGATTTGTTTTTATTTTTAAGTGTTAACCTTCTGGTATCACTTAAACATGATTCTGCTTAGCCATTTCTACAAGGGACTGTTGGAGTTCAGAGAGTTGGGGCTGGAGAAGGAGGTCTTTCTCAGTTGCTTACCCAGTATTCTGCAGCTGTTCCTGTTTTGTATATATTTCTGGAAAACACTCAGAGAGACTGAGTTTCTGGGTATTAATTTACCTATTTTTTTCTGAAGCGTGAGGTAGCACTGAGGGCCCTCAGGTTTCTTTGTTTCCACATTGCCATCCCACCCAAGTGAAAGGCTTGCCTAAAATAGTACTTTTCTTTTGTGGCCCCATCTATGCAATCCCATGGATGACCTTCCTGTGGCATCCCACCCTGAAAGGGAGGGTAGCACCCAAGATTCCTAGATGCTCATGGTTGAAAGGAATGACAAAAGTCATTAGTTTACTAATAAAACTTTGCAAAAGTTAGCAAAGTTTTATTAGTAAACTACACACTTGGCATGGATATTGGTGTTTTAGTCCCTGACTGCCTAGTGAAAGGCACAGCAGAGGGTTTTGGATAAAGGGCATAGGGTGAAAGGGAGGAAAGAAAGAGAGATAAATTAAAGAGGGGCAGAAAAGAGAAAATAAAGAGAGATCAGCCGTCCTGGCTCCCGTGTCAATTCAGCAGGGGTTTCCATGGTCCTGGGATGCATGTAAAAAGCAAGCACCCTGGAATTTTTTGAGCTACCTTTTTTATACATAAGATTTTTCCCACCCTGGAGATCAGTTTCTCATTGTGTATGCAAATTAGTTATGTGCAGTCTGTTCTTGTAGATCTTTCTAGAAATGGGTTTGAGGTCTTTGGGAGTTATTGAGGAGTCTTGCTCCCACCTTACAGTCCGTGCATGCTTTTTGGCCTCATTTCTGTCCTTGCAGTCACTGTATGAGGCTGTGCTTGCCAGAGGTGCTTACTGTGACCTCGCTGCTTTGATATAGTGTGTATGAGACAGAGAACTTAATTTTCTTTGCTATGTGCAGGGCTTATGCTAAGCAAGGTTTAATACTTTGAAAGACTCATTTGTAAACAAGAAAGGGATTGTGTGTACTGGAGTATGTGTCAGGTGGCACCTGCTGAACTCCAGAGACTCCATAACCTGCTCCTGGATGAATTTACCCATAAGCAGATGGTTCAGGCCATTCATACTTGTCATGCTGGCAATATGTATATTATTTTTCAGTTTACAAAAGCACTGATGTTGGATTGTGCTCTGAAAACAGTGTAAATAAGATGCACTTACTGGAGGCTTTTAGTCCAGAGATCCTGCCCACAGTATGTATAATGTTCATCAAAGAGATTGCAACTAAATCAGCTTTTGTTGGCTTGTTTTTTAGTTTCTGTGTTTGAAAGTCTCCTTCCAACTTTCATGATAAAATAACACACCACCTCTTTACCTCACACTGCCGTTTCTTTTCTCTGTTACTTTATTATCCCAGATACTGCTTTTGTTTATGATACAAAGTACCAGATCTGTCAGGGTCAGTAATGGGGTAAAGAAATGCTCCCCTTTCCTGTGATGGCAAAATTGCCTGACAATCCTGATTATAAGCATATTGATACATAGCCCTACAGTCTGAGGTGGGGCAAGGGGGAATATTTGTTAGTTATTGAAAAATATGGAAACATTTGATGTGGACCTCACTCTGAGGAAATGATATTTGTTTTTAGAATTTATAATTTTTATTAGAAGCATAGCCATATTTCATAAGAAATGTCCAGCAGTCTTCTTCCCCTGTGTCTTACTTTTATTTCTTTAGTGCCTACTATAAAGAAACACTGCTAAGTGACATCAGAAAAGCTAGAGAGAAGTACCAAGGAGATGAACTGGCTAAGGAGCTGGCCAGGATTAAGCTTCGTATGGATAATACTGAAGTGCTGACTTCTGACATCGTCATAAACCTGCTTCTTTCTTACAGAGATATTCAGGTAAGTGCTTAAATTCTAAGGTGGATTATTTTACCCTGCAATTTTGGTTCTTGTTTGTTCTCCTGTGCATGTTGTTTGTTAAGCTGTGATTGAAAGCTGACACTGAAAGGGGACAATTGTTACACTGTTTAAATTGGCTTGTCTTCTAGGCAGTTTAAGGGGATAGAGACTCTTACTTATTTTGCCTTTGAACACGAGACTCAGATTAGGTGACTTCCTGAGGTCACTCCCTTTGTTTTTAGTGATTTTTAACTTCCTTAAAAAAAAGCAAAAATCCCTAGTGACTCAAGATGCTTGCCTTGCCCTCCTCTCCCCTACCTTTTCTCCCTCCCCTCATAAAGTTAAATATATTTAGGGATTAAGGAAATGCATTTTTTTGACCATTTTACTGGCTAGAGATTCCCAAATTGAGAACCATAATTCAACAAAACATTAATTTGCTTTTAAAATATAACTGTGCCTCGTTTTCTTTTTTAATTTTTTAAAATAAGTTCTGCTAAAACACAGCCTGTGTGTTGTCTTTCCAAATTGACAGTCTTTGTATCTAACATCCATTATCAAATACAATTTCAACCATTTTATAGATTTTTTTTTCCCATCAGGAGCTAACTTGGTTGTTTCATGTGTATAAATGGGTTGTGAGAGCAATGGTGACCACATCATCCTTCACTACCAAATGTTCCATTCTGAAATTAATATTTTCCTTCAGCACTTTATCCAACTTCATTTGGATCAGCTCTGGTGATCACGAAAGGCCTCCCTTGAGAAATGTACTTGTCTCAAAATATGTTTTGAAAAAAAAGATTAAGTAACATAAGGCCCTTTGAAATATCAGTAAATTGGCCTCTTCAGCACTGTAGATGTGGGTTACCCCTGAGAAACCAAAATGTTCAAGTGGCTGATGTACATCAGATACAGCTGTGGTTGAGTCCATGGTGACCTGGTGAGGTGTCGTTCATCAGAAGATCTTAACAAGGTCTGAAAAAGCCAGACTTGTCACCTCTTCTCTGGTGCTGGGAGTGTAATGATCAAACTGGCTACAGAGGTTCAGTAGCTTGGGCATTGTGGTGATGAAGAGGCAAGCACTGACATGGATAGACAAAATCCCTGTGTGTTCCTACACAGCCTTCGTGGCTGTTCTCTGACTCTTAGGAACTGTCACCTGAGAGACTGTCCAGTGACATTCATACATTTTAGTTTAGTGATGTTTTCCTCCTTTCAGTGTATGATACTTCAATCCTTTTTATTTTTTTTAAATTTCATGCCAGGACTATGATGCTATGGTGAAGCTGGTAGAAACACTAGAAATGCTTCCTACCTGTGATCTGGCTGATCAACACAACATTAAGTTTCATTATGCTTTTGCATTGAATCGGTAAGGATGATTGATTGAAGTTGTTTCATTTTAATGGCATTCTATATGGGCTTATATATAAATTTATAGTGCAGATAATATCAAACTCCCTTCCTTTTCTGCACACATTGATATTCATCACAGTCATCTCTCCTCAATCCCATACTTACTGTGCACCAGGACAATTTGTTGTAACTTTAGAAATTGTTGTCTTCCAACAACCATCATTTTGTCAACCAAGGAGAGAGTGGATCTGTTCCAAAGGCCACCTGACTGAAAAAACTCCAGTGATACCAAGGGGTTCTTGGTCAGTCTGAGATTGTTTAATTTGAGTCACTGATTATTCTGAATGTCTTCAAAAGTTTAATGTGATAGAATTATGAGTGATTTATTAAAGTAATAGGTAACAAGCACTGCTTGATCCATGAATACATGTTCCTGATAGAGTTTCCTTGGAAGGCTGGATGGTCATCATGACCTGCAGGCACATCATTACTTTAGGAAACACTGAAATATTTTTGAACTCTTCTAGTTAGGTACAGATTTTTGTAGTACCTATGTATAATGATTACTCAGTTTCTAAAGAATTTACATTAAGATTGGCAGAGAAAATAGATCTTATGCAAATGAAATCACACATAATAATAAAAGTAACTGGCTAGATGCAATTCACATATTAGTAAAGATTGTGACCTACAAGCTAACTAAAAATTAGCATTGGACAACATCAGGATGGCATAAATTAAAGAGATTAAGAACGTACTAATAGATCTGGAAGCGCAGTTCCTATGGCATTTTCTGGAAGATGGTAAGAAGTCTGGTCCTATCTGACAGTTTCATCAGACAAAAGAGTAAACACTCAACTATTGCTCAGGAAAATACTGCATATGGCTCTAGCTCTATTTTTCAGAATTAAAAAAACAAATAAATAAAAAAAATCAGGAATTTGACTCAAAATGTTTAAAATTGCCAGTAAGGATAATGCTAGAATCATGCCTTGTCCTTAGGTGAAGTCTTCATATAATCATTTTTAAAAACCTTTTCATTTAGATGTGCATAGCAAAATTTGCAAGTTCCTTTACTGTCTTGGTCTTCAAATTGTTTGTATGTTGAGCAGCATGTGAAGTCCATGCCATTAAATCTTCTGTTTTGACAATGCAAATAGCACCATGGTAAGACAAGATAAAATTAATTGCTCATGAACTTGCTTTCCTTGTCAACAGCTTTCATTAAATTGCTTATTAGCCCAAACCAGCATGACTCTCCTTGTCAACTTTTGAATCCCTAATTTTGTCTGTTTTAAAACCAAATTATTTTTAGTGATTTCTGTCAGAACCTATCTTTAAAAATAAAAGAGCTATGTTTTCAGTTAATATTCTATTAATTTCAACACACAGAAGAGTATTAATGTTGCTTGGTACAGCTGATTGAACCCACCAGGAAAAAAATACATCATATGCAGAACATAATTAGCAGCTGTAAGAATATCTGACCCTGCAGAATGTTAAAGTGTGCCTAATTTCTTTAAAAAGTGTACTAGAACTGTGATCCAGAGTGAGCAATTAGTTTATTTCCTCTTGTACTCTGTAACTGAGTTCTCTTGGCCATTAGTCTGACTTGCATTGTCAAGTCAGAGTTATTGTAGTGCTGCACAGAGCCAGCACCGTGGCTGCAGGAAGGGCTGCAGGGCTGTTTCTGGGCACCTCAGGGCTCTGCTGGCTCAGCAGGTGGACACAAGCCCAGTGTGCAGCAGAGATGTGTGTAGGTCCAGGTTAACAAGCAGTGGTAAGGCAAGGGGCAGAAATGTTTTACTTTAGATTCTGTGCCATTCTAGGCTAGCTGTGTGTCCTGTGCCTCAGAGCCAGCCTGGGTCTGACCTGGCTTGGATCGTAAGCAAAGCAAGCCTGGCCTCACTGATGGGCACTGTGCAGACAGGCACTAAGGCACCTACTGTCATAGTAGGGTAGGCAGACACTTTCAGGCTGGTTTCTGGAACCCTGATTCATATGGCAGGTGTTTAAGCACAGCCCCTCTCCTAGATTGCTGTCATCCTGTCTGGTGGCCATTTCAGAGCAGAATTGAGAGCATCTTGGGTTTGTCAATCTCTCATGTCTATTATCAGAGGCTAACAATGAATGTTTGCAGTGACAGGCTTTTGCTTGTTTCCGAGACTGGGCAATTGGAATACATAATCATGCTAGATGCTTATTTAGAAGTCCTAGGGAGCAAAAGGCAATTGCTTTTCCAGTGTCTTAAGCTAATGACTTGGATGTGACATGAGAACAGAGCAGAGAGTGTTCTCTTCTGTACAGACATGAACTGGTTTAAGACATTGTTCCATGTTGCCTCCTAGCTGAGATGTAAGTCTAATTGTATCTTAATTTAGACATCTTTAGGTATAAGTTCAGTCCAAATGTGCAACATGAGTATTTTTAATATTTATATTCATAGCTGTGGTATGAAGTAAGATGCTGTGCAGTTGAGGGCTGGGTGTTCCAGATGTGGATAGCTCTTTGTTTCAGTCCATGGGTACACCTTGCCTGGGAGACAAGTACTGTGTAAGGACAATTTTCTAATTGGTCTTATTTACCAGGGCTGGAGTTATAATGTCCTGGAAGCTTGCAAAGAGGCCAAAGGATATGCCAAATTCTGTTCAAAACAGAATAGACTTTAAAATCAAACCCAGTTCTGGCATGAGGCCAGAATTGTAATAATTTTAGTCTCTTTCCAGGGCACTTCTATCTTCCTTTATATTAAAGATGAGGACAGCTGCAGTCACTATTATTTAACTCAGCATGCTGTGTTTTAACGAGCAACATATTCCAGTACCATAATAAAAGAAGGCAATTAACAAGTGAAGGGTGTAATAGGGTGCAAGTAGAAAATCACTAGTAATTGTGAATAATACTAGTAATTGTGAATAATAGTAGCCACAGAAAATTGTTCCCATTGATAAGCACTGGGGTATTTAAAATGTTCTGTTCTGTGATTACTCAAATTTAGTAAAAAAAAACATGGCCTCCCCATTTTATATGCCTGGCTTTCATGAAGTACCTGAAGTGTATATGAGGGAGGGAAAAAAGCTAGGTTTTTTTTTTTCTTTGTCATATCTGCTTGGAGGCTTTCAAGTTTAGTACCTGTCAAAGCCTAATTTAGACTCTTGTTTTCCTCATTTACTGTTTCAAATATTGAAAATTCTAGAAGCAAATTACATCCTCAGTGATATGTATCTTAACCCAAAAATTGGGGGTTTAAGTTTCTGGTTTTAAGTGAGAATGCAAGTGTACTTTAATTAAAATGAGTTCTCATATGTCTTAATGATTAAGATGTTTTCAAAATGTTTTTGCTGTAGGTTTCTGTACAGTTAGTAGTAGTTCAGATCATCAGCTATGGAGTCATTAAGACATGAAATGAAAAGGAAACCAAATGTGGATTCTCTTGAGAAAATACTTTTCATTAATACAAGAGGGGTTTTTGTCATACATGATCTCCATCTAGCTAGATGGAAACAAACCATACAGGGGAAGATGTGAACAAAAAGCTGAGAAAAAAATACTCCCACCACCTGTTACCTACAGAGTGAGCTAATTCTTGTCCCAGTGAAATCCATGCTGTTCCTGTTAACTTTGTTGGGCAAAGGCCTGGCTCACTGTGTGTAGTTCTGGCTCTGTAACCATGCCAATTCTATAAAGCTGGTAAAAGCAGTCTGTGAAGCAGGAAGATTTTTTTGGTTTAGGAATATTTAAAACTAGGCCTCCGTATGAAGACTGGAGTGTAGAGAAGGATTCACCATCAAGAGGATGGATTTGGAGAGCAAGAGAGGAGCTATGATATCAAAGAGAAAAGAGGGAAAAAAAAGGAACATTTTTTTTTACTGTGTATTCCAGGTGTAATTCCAGGTAAGATGTTGTAATAGGAGTTTCTTGCCCTACAGAGTAATTCAGAGAGGCAAAGGAGGAGTGAATAGTTGGATAAGACAGGGAGAGACAGATGCAAGATGTTGTGTAGACCAGGGAAGTGAGAAGACTGCTTCTGTGATTGAAGAAATATGGTAGAGTCAGCAGACATAAATCACGTGGCAAAACTGCAGTGAGCAAGCTAGCAAATTGGCAAGTGAATCAGGCAGCAGTTTCTGGAGGATACGAGCTGTCAGGCAAAACTAAACTGGCAGCAGAACACTCGCATGAATTTTGAGGAAGTGATTAGAGGCTATAAAGGTGCTCTGCAGGACAACTTCTGTTTTAGTAAAAGAATTTCTATGTAGCCATTTCTGTCTGAAAAACCTTAGTTTATTGAAGTACAGAAATGATTATGTGTCATTGATAATTCCCTTAATTTGAATTTTCTTTTCCCTAATCCTAATAGTTTAGTTTTCTTTTTAAATAATGGTTAAAAATGTACAGAGTACTGAAGATTAATGTGCCAGGTATTTGTAAAAGTCATCAGGATTTTTTGTTTTTAATTTTTACTCCTTGTTCATTTCCCTCTAATTCTTAGCACTGTGCTCATGGAGACTTGGCAGTGTTTTATTGAGCACCAGGATGTTTTCATAATTGCCCCAGTTTTTGTAACTCACAGATCTCTTTCTTAACTGGCAGCAGTTTCTGCTACTGTCATATTCAGCTAATGTTGATTGATTTTCTCTGTTTGGTTTCTCTGCAAGTTTTCACAAGGTAAGGTTTGCAGTAAGAGGACTAAAATGTGCTAACAAAGAAACTAGTTAAGACTAAGGAAAAAAAAGTGGTTTTATGAAACACTTTCCAAGGCCTGTGGGGTTTAATATAGTTTCTAAATAAATTGTAGTAGTACTCTTTTTTCTTACCTCATTGACCACTAAAACTGTATTTTGAAAGAATTTTCAGATTGCCAGTAGTGATTCTAAAAACTATGCCCCATAAAACCCAGAAAAAATATGATGAGTAGCTCATATTTTCACTGAGTGTGTATGCAAACTTCTTTAGGGTAGGACATATCTTCTCCCAGATTCAGAGAGTTTAACAGATTTTTTTGAAAAATGCCTATTTCAAAATTCTGTTTAATTCCTAAAGTTGGCTTGTTTGTGTGATACCATGAGGGACATTTGTATTTCAGTGCAAGATGGCCTGTAACCACCAAGGAGCAGGAGAATGACCTGGTAGGGTCCTTTCTGTAGCAGCCTACTGGGACTCTGCTCTGGCTTATAGAACTTCCTATTCAGGGGATCTACTTTGCAAATCTCACCTGGTGCACCAGGTTAATCCATAAAGAGAACATTTTCTGCCTGCTTTCTCATGCCAGTGCATCATCATATACAGTATTTCAGCTTTCCCAGTTCATAGAGGATGTGGCATCTCCATCCTTGGAGCTTTAATAGATTTAGCTTTTCTGACACAGCCAAGGCTGCCATGGTCTAGTGCTGGGCTATGAACCTGCAGTGAGAGGATATTCTATTAGATAGCCTCCAGCAGTCCTTCAGGACATGTTTTTTTGTGATTTTTTCTAATATGGCTTTAAATGGGGGCTGGGGAGCATGGGGAAGCTAAAATAGTTGTGATTGGTTAAAAAAAAATAGAAGCCAGTGCTAAGCCTTAAGGGTTTAAGGTGATCTCTTCTACTCTATTGATAACACCCCAGATAGGTTTCAAGGCACCTTGAAACAAATTATGAGCTGTCAGGCATGCAGACCTGACAAAGTGTGCGGTCTGAAATAAGAAATAAAAATCTGTCTTGGTCAAGCATAACAGGTTCTGAATATTATCCAACAGAATATTTGCACACTGACTTCAGAAAATTTGCTTGTAGCTTAAATGATCTTTAATGTTGTTTGAGTTTTTTTTCTTTGTTTGCCCTCTCTTTTTGGGATTTAGAAGCTGATAACTTCCTAAATTTGTAAATTGTGATAATTGGTGTATGGGTTTTGTATTATCCAATGGACATTGAATTCTGCTGCAGCAAAGAACAAGGTCTAATATAAAGGTACCTAAACTGAGTAGATGAGTGTATACTTGTCATGTGCTAAATTTTGCTGAACTTAATTATTTTTAACAGTGATTTTTCCTTATAAGAGAGACATATTTCATTTTAAGATCTCTATTACAGTGTTTATTCAGAGCTTGGTTCCTTGTGATGCTTTCCTAGTGTTGTATTTGGTGTTCATCCTTTGATGATCAGAAATGTTAATTTGCACAATGTCCCATTTTAAGCAGTGTCTTGCTTTGTCCGTTGTATTTTTCTTCAGGTACGCTTTTTCCAATCAGTACTTAACATCTCTTTATATTAAAATAAATAACCTGTTTTCACACAAGGCAGACTTGAGTCAAGTCTGGGAAAGCAGTGATTTTTAGATTTTATGTTTCCATGCCAAAGTGCTCTACATTTAAGTTGTAGCTGTGCATTTCTTGTGTTTTCAGGAAGAGCTCAGAACACATACCAAGTTTTGTGATCACAATATACAAGACCAGGGAACTGCTGGATTTTATTTTAGGGCCTGATTTTGTTCTAAGCTCTGTTTACTCTATTTTCTTTGCTTTAATATTAGCAACAGCACAACTTGGGTACTCTTAGTGAAAGAATCTGGTTTGTTTAGAAGAGGTTTGCTTAGAGCATGCTGGCTATGCAATGGATTTACCCTCCCAGTTTTTAACTCCAGTTCATTTATTTTAAAACTGAGAAAAGATACTTTCTCCTTGTGTGCTCATTAGACAAGACCAGAATTTATTCCAGAGCAGTTAATCTGAAGAAAAAAAATAAGTACTTGCTGTGAAAGTTTATGCTCTGCCAGGACATCAAAGGCAGGATAAAGCCTTCACAACCAGCTACAAATCTGTTTAATCTTATTAGAAGTTCTCCATCGCCTAACATGCACAGAAGCCTGAATTTTGCTACAGATGGGTTGTTACTGGTCTTGTTGCATCAGCTGGTTACCTAAGGAACAGAGACCCTTTATAGTAAATATTAATCCTTTTGGGGCATGCAAGTAATAAATTTACCAGAAACCATTGTCTGCTGCTGATATTGCTGACAAAGTAGTCATAGTTCTTGTAGGCCTGTTCATGGATACCTAGGTGGGGATTGGAAAATTCTAAGCAGCTTTACAAAGGGGTTGGTAAATACTTTAAGTCTCTCTGGTGTCGAAAAAGAGTGTTGAAGAGGCTATTAATGTCTCAATCTGTGTTTGCATTACTCTTGCAAATAGACATTATTGTTTGTTCTAAGTGACTTTTTGCAGTAAATATTGAGTTCTAAGCTTAGAAAAACAGCAAGGTAAATGGAGGCAAAAGTTCTGATTATTTAATAATAATAAGGAATGGAAATGTTATTTAATCACTGTTTTCTTATTAACACAATTTTTAAATATTTGTCAAAAGATGACATATCATAGCTGTTTGTTTTACAAATCTTCTTCTAATCTGAAGAATTTTAATTAAGAAATACAGTTCAATTTTGCCCTTTTATTTTTGTAGCTGTTCAAAGGCTCCATATTGAGCTCTGTCATTCTTTTGGGTATGACTGGATTGACCTGGCTTCTCCTGCAATTAGTTGGTATTTCCTGGTATTGTTTCTGGATCCTCTGGATTTAAGATAACAAATCTTGGACATATCTGAATGATTTGTCACACTGAATGCTGAAAAGGGCCATTTTTGTTAAGTGTTGTCAGGAATGAACACTAAACAAACACTTTTTTCTCCTTGCAGGATGTGCAGAGTGTGGTTGTGTACACAGGAAGGAATCAGATGACAGATTTTTATCATAGAGGAGTTCTGGGCTTGCATCAGCATCAGTTCTTACATGAGCTACACATAGAGAGCAATGATAGGAGAATGAATTTGGGTTTTATCAGTCAACCAACAATCATGCATCAGTCTAAATAAAGTCAAGTTTGTGTATAGTCATGATGGATGGATTGTGGCATAGATGAGGGATATTGTTCTTCTCCCATCTTGCAGTTTCTGTTTCAGGTCTGAACTCATTTATTTTATTCTCTGTATTTGATTTCAGAAGAAATAATGCAGGTGACAGAGAGAAAGCACTACAAGTTATGCTTCAAGTCCTGCAGACATGTGATCACCCTGCTCCAGACATGTTTTGCTTATGTGGGAGGATCTACAAGGATATGTTTCTCGATTCTGACTGTAAAGATATCAGTAGCCGAGATCATTCCATTGAATGGTAACAGAAAAAAAAAAAAAAACAAACCACAAAAAAAGTCTGTTAAAAACATTTTCAGAGTTTTTACTTCTGGAAAAGCAGGGCTGTAATAATTAGATGATCAGTTGTTCTCTTATATGTTTTTCAGGGTCTTGTTTGAATAAGTGGTGTATTGAGCACCAGATCTTTGTATATGTATTTTCCTACTTCTCTTTATAAACTCTCCTGGAAATTGAATGATGTACTTTATTGGGAGGGATGTTGATTAACCTGTGTCTTTGTTGAGGAAATATATAATTAATGTGTCTCAAGGCCAAAATGAAATACAGGTGAGATCATGGAGTTACGTTAGTCCTTTGTGCAAGGATGATTTCCATGCTGGATCCCCAGGAAATGCAATGATCTACTGCGTATAAGGAAAAAAGTGATAAACTGGGTTATAAATTTTCATAAGACATTAAGGCATGCATATGCACTCAGGCTCTCACTGACATATTGTTCATATAGGTTTGTTTGTATAATCATTCTTCTGATTACAATAATTTTAGCAATGTGGGTTTGAACTGTAATTGTGAAATATTCTTCCCCACCACCTCTCTTTCCCCCTCATGCAACATGGATGGGAGCAGTGAACTTGCAAACTTCAGGCGGACCTCTTGATCCTGCGCCAGCTAGTGGCAGGCATTCAGCCTGTGTCAGCTGTGTCTCAGTTACCTTTAATGAATATGAAGCTTTAAAACAAAGGGTTTGGTACCAACTAGCCATATAATCCTTACAGTAAATCAATAGCTTAAAATACCTACCAAAACTTTGCAATATTTCAGTTCTTCTAGACAATGAGATGAGAGTTCTTGTCTCTTCTCTGCAGGTATCGCAAAGGATTTGACCTCCAGCCAACCCTGTATTCTGGAATTAACCTTGCAGTTTTGCTACTTGTTGCGGGACAACAGTTTGAAAGCTCAATGGAACTGAGAAAAATAGGTAAATAGCCACACACAATACCACAGACAAGTTTTCTGCCTCTCTCCCTATGAAGAAAACAAAATACTTACAGTAATGAATAGACAGAGAAAGGTGGTTTGGGCTTTTTTTGTGGTTGGTACTGGATGACAGGGATCTCAAAGGCACATTTTCCTTCTGGCTGCCTTGGAGCAGCTTTCTGGTAACATGGTCCATCTAAAGGGCCCCAGAGATGGGAGAACAAAAAAGGACCAACTTCAGCACCGTCTGTAAACTGCCTTTACAGCACCACAGAGATTATCCCATTGCAGAGCCAACAGGAAGAGACAGTGTAGCCCAGTTCTCCTCAGGAATACCAGGAAAGGATCCAAAGGGTTTCTGTTGTGTCTGGGTTGAGAGAGCCACAAGAAATGTTGCCTGGAAGGATCTACCAGAACAGTTACTTTTTGTCTACCTAGAGTCAGTCACATCTCCCATGTATGTGCTAACTAAAAGACATCCCTTTACATTTACAAAGAAACCCCATAATAGAAACAGATATGGAGCTCTTCCTAGAGAAATGATAGTTGAACCTGATAATCTGGTTTTGTCAGAAATGCTTATTTGAACCTTAAATGTTAAGAATACAAAGGTGGCTTTAAATCATTCCTCTGACTCTTCTCTGGGGTGGACTTGTGTGAATCTCTAGTGTGGATCTCTTGCAGTAAATGCAGGTGAGGACACAGATTTGTGCATCTTACACTGAGAATCAGGAGGCAAATAGCCCAGACAGGAAGCAAAAATGGTTTTTCAGCACTGTGTAGTAGGAGTTCTGGCTTTCTGAACTGTACTGGGGGTATGATTTGAAGATCTTGCCTCTGCATTGTGCAGTGTTGTTTTCTGGGGAAAACTAACTCCTCTTTATTTTCATCAGTAATGCTTAATCAAGTCTTAAATTAGTCTTTTACTGGTTGACTTACCAGTAAAAACCAAAAAAGAGTGTTTTACTTATAGAAAATTTTGGTTTGTAATTGAAATTTTGCAGGTGTACGGTTAAACAGTTTATTGGGAAGAAAAGGAAGCCTAGAAAAAATGAACAATTACTGGGATGTGGGACAGTTCTTCAGTGTGAGCATGCTGGCAAATGATGTTGGTAAAGCTGTACAAGCAGCAGAAAAGCTTTTTAAGCTGAAACCTCCAGTGTGGTATGTGGTAGAAGGCTCAAATACTAAACTATGGGGAAATACATGGATTTAAAAAATCTTGCAGTCACATGGATAACTTAACTGGGTTTTTCCATCTTAGATTGTTTGCAACTCTGACTTTATGCTCTGTTCTATTATTATGAGAAGGAAAGGGGAAGGTGAGAAATTAAGTTATCCAACATTGTCAGGTTATATCCCATTGAAGCACATATTTTATAAGAAAGATTTTGAATATTAGTAACGATTCCTTGTGAAGCAATTGTGAAAAGATTGTGAAACCATTGTTTTCAGAATTTGGCTAGTTGCTGCTTCCCTCCCCCACCTTCTTCTAGCTCATCATATGGTGTCTAATCCCCATGTAACTACTCATGTAACTATACCTTATACATTTGCAAAAAGCTATTGCTCATGAACATCCATGTGAGCTTATGACTCCAGGCTTTGTCTAAACTTGCTATTCTTTCCAGAAATCTGTAAAAACCAACACTACCATTTCCATTGTGGTACCTTTTAAAACACATTTCATTTTGGATGTCTAAGTCAGTTAAGTGGCTTTAGAATTTGGTCAAATTTTGTTTTCTCTCTGTTAACTCACTATTCAATACATTCTAGGTACTTGAAATCATTAGTTCAGAATCTGATGTTAATTCAGCGTTTCAAGAAATTCACCATAGAACATTCTCCTAAACAAGAAAGGTTGACTTTCTGGCTAGATATAATTTTTGAGGCAACGAAAGAAACAACTAATGGACTGAGATTTCCAGTAAGATGTTATATCCAAACAAGTTTTGTTTGTTTTATGTTTCTGGATAGGATATTACAAGAATTGGAAGACTGTAAACATAACTCTTAAAAATTTAACTGCCCATTATTTCACTGCATGAACCAAACCCCTGTATTCTCTTAATCTTTATGCTATTAAAAAAACAAACCCACCACCCTAAGAGCATTCTAAGAAATACTTGTAAGTCTCCTATAACAAATTGTGATAATGCTATTCTGCTGTTCATAAGAGCACAGACCTTTCCTACCTTGTCTCACCCTCCTGTCTCCCTTGAAAATTTTTAACACCGTATTTCAAAATTACCTTTTGTCTCTATCTGAGCATCTAAAGATACTGTAGTGTATTAGCTGCTGATTTATTAAGGAAAAATGCTCTCTTTCTTCAGGTTTTGGTGATAGAACCAACTAAAGTCTATCAGCCTGCCTATGTTTCAATCAACAGTGAAGCAGATGAAAGCTCTCTGTCTTTGTGGCATGTCTCTCCCGCTGAAATGGTAAAACTGTCAGCAAGTGCATTAAATGTACTGATTCATTCTATATAAAGTAATTTTTTACATGTAGATTTTGGAGCACTTTACAATGATTTAAAATTTTCTACATTTCTGTGAAGGCCAAGCCTCAGTATCTCTTTTGTGCAGATATGAAAGTTGACATTTTACAGAGAAAGTAAAAGCGGTGACTGTGATTAGAAATCAAGTGGTTTTGATGTTATTCAGATTTAACTTACCTTGACCATGTGTCTTAGAAGTGCGTGGTTTATTTGGTCTGCTCATAATATTTCTCACTAGAATTCTGTGATTTTAGTTAAAATGCAAAGATTAAAAGTAAAGATAAAGCCCAGTATTGTGTTCAATGTTTTAGGCATTTTAAACTTTTAGGATTGTAATAATCAGTAGAAAAAAATGCCAGTCTGTGACAAGTAAATGTAAAGAAATAAAATATTTGGTGTGATGGATTATTGGATAAGACACAGGGGATTAAGAAGGAGTTGGCATTGTTATGGACAGTGCCAGCTCTTAAAAATGAGACGTAATTTCAGTTTCACACTGAAAGACTTGAAATCTGAAATGTATTTTGCCACACTTTGTTAATATTAGAATAACATAGATGGAGAATAGACTGAAAATGTAGAGAGACAAAGTGTGGAAAAGAAGCATGTTGGAGCAGAACAAGACCACATAATTACCTGTATCAGTGAACAATTTTTACAGTACATTATTCTACTTCACTGTTTCAGTGAATGTGTCTGACACAACTTTGCTTTATGGAACAAATTTTTGATGCATATCTGGCATTGCTAAATAAGATCCAGCTATTAGCTATAATTAGATTTATGGAGGGCTGCAGTCCTAGACACAGGCTGTCCTTCCTCAGTTTTGCCTCCAGTGTGTTCCGTGGGCCAAAGCTGTTGGCTCAGAACCTTTTAGGGAGATGGGTGAATTTGCCTTTCCCTTTGAGCCTAGATAAGAGTAGGGCATAGTCTGCTCCATGTTTAATGTGAAGTATAGATGTATTGCATCAAAACATTATGTTTGGTTAATTGGGCTGCACAATTTCTTCTTCAAGTTTAATTTACATGAGGAAACGTGTTTGCTTCCACAGTGTGCCATTTATATTCATTTTTTTCTTAAGTGAGTAGAACAGCAATGTATGTATAAGTTCTTTATCCATGTATTAATCTTATTTCAAAATATGGGGGGGAGCGGGGGGGGCGGGAGAAGAAAGAAAGACACATGTTGGAAAACTTTTCTTTTGCTTACCATGCTGTAACTTTGTTTACAATATTAAGTAAAGGTTAAACTGTGCTTGATTTTATCCCTTTGTTCTTTACAGAAACAGATTCATGAATGGAATTTTACAGCTTCTTCCATCAGGGGGATAAGGTTGGTAGTTCGTAAACAGTTTGATGTCTTTTTGTGCATGTTTTATATTTCCCTTAAGTGAGAAATCTGTATTCTACCTAAAGTCTCTCTCCTTCAATGGCCTGTTATAATAGCTTGTTCTGTCCAACCTGCCTTGAAATGTCACGGAAGAGTTTGCCTTTCCATGCCTGGGCAGAGCTGTACATTTCTCATAGGAACACTCAGATCTGAGAGGGCTATTGGGTGTCTGTATTCTCTGGTAGACTTCTTTGTTTTCCATTAAGTAACTGATTTTTGTAGATTTCTCTTAATGTTTCGCTGAAGTTATTGCCATCTCTGCATTTAAAAACATGAAGGACAGAAGGAGAAAAGAGGCCTTGGCATTTCTTGCTTCCTTCCATAAAAGAAGACTTTGTTTTCCTTTAAGTAAAGGAAACCATGGTATCTGTTTTCTCTTTGGAATTCAGAAATGCTTCTGGTGTGGCTTTATTTAAATACCTGCTAGAAAATCTTGAATTATTAGAGAACTAATAAATGAGGCATAAATGCAGTTTTTGCTACAGACAGAAGAATTCTTAAGCTGGAAGTAGACTACTAGTGGAGTTTCTCAAGGACTAACCTTTAAATAGTTAAGACAGTTCCATTTTATGATGCTTAGATTAATGAAAAACCTAGTCACAAGTAAATAAGTCAAAATATTAGTACCAAAATGATCAGAATATTATATAGAAAGAACAGGATTATTCTGAGAACTGAAAGAATAGAAAATACTCACATTTGGTGATAATAATTGCAAAATACATGACTACGTTTAGAAGATAGATTGAAAACCTGAAACTGTGGATTTGAACATAGATTCTATCATAACCTCAGTCTTCTAAAAAAAAAAAACACCAGGCTTTGGTTTAAATGAATTTTTCATGGTATTTTATTCTATTACTCCAATGCAATATGAATTACTAAAGTCTGTGGAACTGATTGAGAATAATTCAGCATAAAGTTTCTGTACCACATTAATTACCTTTAGTCAACCCAATGCACAGAAATTAATCTTTGAGAAAGATAGCTTTAATCAAAAGGAAGCAAGCAATTAATTTAATTTTCTTTGATTTTTAATCACTGCTGAGTGATTAAAGAAATCACTGCATTACAAAGCTCAAAGAGGCAATCTTTTTTAAATTTAGTGGAGTTTAGATATTTGCTTTGTATGTGACAACTTTAAATTACTATACTTTTGAAATTGCATTTGTTTAAAAAAAATCATGGTCTCCTTTAAAATACACTCTATCAAAACTCTTAAACTGTATTTATACTAACCAGTTCATTTTGTATACCCCATACATGACAGTGTTTATAATGCAGTATTGTTACTTAGATACTGTGTTGTCTATCCTATGTTTGCCCCTGGAAGAATCCCCTTGCTGCATCAAGTCAGATATGTGCTCGTCTGACTTGTTAGACTGGAAATTTCTAGACTAAATGAAACTAAAGAATGGCATAGTGTTATTAACACATATTTCTAGAAAAGTCTTCAGGATTTTTTTTTTTTTTTTAAAAATTACATTTTTTTTAAACATTTTCCATGTAGCCCTTAATGATGCTTCAACAGGCAACATCAGTTGGTCGTGTAACATGTGGCAACTTTAGTAAAGTGTAGTTGTGTATTTTAAGTAACTGGCTTAGCAGAAGCTAAGCAAAGTAGAAGAGTTTGACTGAACAGATCAGGCAAGAATCTAAGACATTTTATTACTTAAGGGACAAAAACACTTTAAAAAGCCTAAACACTTGGGATTATATAGCAAAATACTGACGTGCACATGGTTAGGGTAAGAGGTTAATTCTTAGATTTATTTTCATATTGATACTGTGTTTTATGGCATTTCACTTTCTTGCTTCAGTGAGTTTAGAAGGGATATATATGACACTGGCAAGACATGACACACAATAAATAATCCCTTTTTCAGAATTATTGCTGCAATTTGAAGTAAATATTGGGCATCTCAAAACATGTTTATCAGTTTTGAGGCCATAAAAAGGACAGACCGAGAAGGATTACACTGTTGGTATTCCCCAGTTCAGTTTTATTGGAGGAGCAATGGAATTCTAAAGACCTGAGGTGCTTTTCAGTCTTTAAGGAAAAGTTTTCTGGATAGGTAAATTAGTGTCAGAGTAATTCACTTTCCATTGAGGTGTGATCAAGTACCAAGAAGTCTGATGCAGTTGCGTAAAAGTAGAAATGGAGGTGAACAGCAAACCAATTTTAATACACCTCAGATGTACTAGTATTTTACCAAAGTAAACAGCAGCTTATTTATCACAATGGAAATAGGATTATAGAATATATAAATAAGCTGAAAATGCCTAGTTATAAGGAAAATATATACAATTACAGACTGCTTCTCTGAGGTAATAATTAACTGTGAAAAAGATGTTTCTTAAGTGTTCATAATTTTTTAAAAAAAACCTCCTCATTGCCCTGTTTCTTACAATATTTATATCCAAAATAATATTTTCCTAATGTGAATTTTACAGCATTTCCAAGTTTGATGAACGATGTTGTTTTCTTTATGTCCATGATAACTATGATGACTTTCAAATCTACTTTTCTACAGAAAACCAATGTAGTAGGTGAGTTCAGTTTGTGTGGGTGTTGCATGCCTCATCTATATCCTAAATAAAGTTGATTTTGTAAAGATTGAAAACTAATATTTCTGCTTGAGAAACAGATTCCTTCTTCACTTATTTTTTCTTGATGAAGAAGCAATGTAAACTCAGTGATGCTTAAGGTGATTAGAGCACCCATTACACATCCTGTGTGATTCTGATTAGTTAATCTACAATTCATTATGTCTGAAAAAGGCTTAACCAGCTTAATCTAAATTACAGCTGTTATCTTATTTTTATCTTGGCCATGTCATGTAAGGTGCTACATTGTTTCAGGTTCCCTTGTGTGTCTGTTCAGTTAGATTTAAGTATGAGTATGGAAGTATAACTAGAAAGTCTAACTTACTTGTGTCACAGATCCATGTTACAGACTGTACCTGTAGTTAAATATTTTTGGATGATCAGTTGTCTCTAAAAAGTAAGCAGGCTAACTGAATTTTAGGCCTAAATTTTAGGCCTAAATCTTTACAGGCCAAATTCTGCCCTATGACTGGTAATGCAACTACACCTTCTGAATGATGTAGGAGGGAGTTGTTAATACACTTAGATTTTGGAGTGTAATGGTATATTTACTATTTCTTGCAATAATTATTACTTATGTATTACATGGAATAAACTCAGATTGAAGAACCTTATTAACCTTGCAGAGTGCATTGCATAAAAGGTAGGAAACACTAAAATTAATGTTACCTCCTCAGCCTTAATTTGGCACTGCAATTTGTGTGTCATGATGCATGGTCACATTTTTCATACTGTACTCGGCGTGCTGCAGGAGTCAGTTCAAGAGATGTGTCTCTGTTATTTAAGGAAAGAGATGTATGAAATGAAATTATGAATATTTCATGTTTTTAAAATAATTTTTAACCATTTCTTACAGATTTTGGAAAAAAATAATGAGTGGCTTAGGCAGGGAACTATAGGAAATAATGTTCTTGTACTTAAGTATGTCCACCCCAGAGAGCTAGAAGTTAGTTAGAACTCTGTTCTTCTAGCCACATGGCTTTCTGAATGCCTGACAAAAAGCTACATCTGATTTTCTGAAATACTGAGTAATAACACTTGCAGCAAAACATGTACTGAAAAAGAATCTGAGTTGAATCTACCAAGATTTTACCATGCAATTGCAGTAACAAGTAACTATTAGGTTCTGCTTCAGCAAATAAAGTAATTTTTTAAATCATGAGGCTTTTCAGTATGTGTTTGATGTTCCTCATAATTTAAAATGGGATCAATATGGAGAAAGTCAGTAATGAAAGAAAGCTGTGAACATGCTAGTCAGTTTATTAGCTTGAAAGCAAGTCCAGCTTGCAAGAATCTGTTCAGTCTGCTTCCTAAAGGGTATTCTTCTTTGATCTTGTGCTATGTATTTCTTTTTTAGATTCTGTGGTTTGGTGAAAGAAATTTTGTCTGATGCAGTTGGAAGTACTTTGGAACTAGAAGGAGAAATAGATGGAGACACATTAGAGGTATGTCAAGGATAAAAGATATCAGAACTCTGAAACTTATTCTCAGTCTTTCCTGCACTTTCATATCAGTATAGTAGAAAGATAAATAGTATTTAAACTCCTTAATTGTATATGAAATTTAAATTATTTGTATATGAGATTTGCATACATTTTTTTATGAAGTGGGCCTGTTACTACCGTAAACTGTATAAATCCTTAATGAAATGTTTGTGTTGTCTTGCAAACAATGTATAGATAAGACTCAACTGTTACCAGTTGGCTCAAGTGGATGAAAAACATAAATTATTAAATCAATGTTAAGAGAAAGCCATTTACAAAGGTACTTTAGTTTTTCTACCTGGAAGCTGTTACCATTACTACTCCAAGTAATATCATTTGACAGGCTTCTGTCCCAGAAGGTATTGTAGGTATTTCGGATCAGGTGAATATACTGCTTTTTTCTTACCACTGTAACATCCACATTAGGAATCCAGTAGCTGTAGGCTTTCTTTATAGTTAGTATAGAGAGGAAAAAAGGAAAATTAACTGGCTTCGAAAGGGTTATTCACATTTCATGTGGCCTCAGGTTGGGATGGGTGAATCCATGTCTTTATAAGAGAAAGTGATTCACAGCAGATGTCCACGTTTGTAGCATTAAATATATACCCTGTACTTATTATTCTTTTTGTTTGTCTTGAAATCTGAAAAGCCACCATAGAAGGTAGCTTGTAAGTTTTATAGTAGTTGTAAGTTTTATTTGTGGACAAGCAAATTTAATCGATCTGATTAATGAGCATGAAAATCCTCCTGTAGCTTGTTTGAGCTGGGCACCTTGCTGATTGTGTCTCATCCCTGCAATTCTCTTAGGCTGACAATTCAGAGCAGCTCTTCATGGTAGTGAGCTTTTGTAGGGCTTGAGGCTTCAGGAAAGGAAAAATAAAAAAAAGTAGTCTCTGCTGTACTGTTAAATTTAGTTGCATATAGTGGGAAATACGAGTTTTTGCACTGGAGTTTGTTTGGCTACAGAATTCTTCCCCCAAGCGAAAAGGACAAATACACACATCTGTTAAGCCCAGTTTAATACATCCATCTGTGGTCTTGACAAGCTTCAGGGCTCTGCCTTGGTACAGACAGGGTATTATCTATAGCTGCAGATCTTCATATTACATAATGATGTACTCAGCTAATAGCAGGACTATCTCCACACAACACAGAATGTTCAGCTGTATAACAGTCTCTCAGAGGATGTGAGCTCATCACGCCTTGAGCCTTTTAATAAAAACTAAACTGAAAAAAATCACTTGACAGTGCATAGCAGGAAGCAATCCTGCATGCATGAATGACACATGGAGATATGACTACAAAATTAATTTTAATTGAGTTATATTGTTCTACCTGTCTTGAAGTTTTCAATTATCACCTTGTACTTACTGTCTTAGGTTAGGACACTAAAAGAGAAATCAGGATTTCTGAAGGAGAGAAATAATTAGTTTAGTGTACAAATGAAAAAAGACACATAATGCCTTCTTGCAGCTTTAGATCTTACACTTAAGAAGTGGCAATAAGGAAGATGTAGCTTTGTGTGGTCTTGATGGGCTCCACTAGTACAGAGAAAACAGTTCACAGAACCTGCTGTTAATAAAACAGCTGTTTATAATGATGGAAGAGGAAGAAATAACCTCCTGCAAAGTCTGGGGGAAGAAAATTTGATTTCAGTCAACATCCTTATGAGAATGTTGTCACAAGGGATTGTATAATTTAAGTAAGTATAAACTGCAGTCTAATTTTACATATATTTTACATATATTAGTAAATATTTTGAAGGAGTGTGAATGTTGCAGTTCCTTTGGCCCTGGGGTAGTCACTTCTATATATTGATATGAAGAAGTTCCTATCACTGTAAGGGTAACCTGCTGTACCCCAAATAGGATATTCTAGAGAACACTGCCCTACAGAAGATCAGATATGAACACTTGTTTACTTGTACCTACTGGTTGGATTTGACAGCCAGTGGATCACTTATTCAGATTTTTGGCAACCAACAGTGGTTTATTCAATATTTGTAGCTGTTGGGACAGAAGAGGCAAATGTAAAAGTGACATCAAGTATATACAAGTCTATTAAATTGTCTACTAACTATCACTGAACTCTAAATCCCAACAATTTTCATGTATCATGGGACCCAGATTGGAGAACATAGATTTATACATGGTAATTAAAGGGTTGGCTTAGGACCAGTGTGTTGCAGATGGGGTTGCTGTCAATCCTAAATTCTGCAATGCGACTGCTGTCTTTTCTCTGCACAGTTTTATGTCATATGATAGCTGTGAAAGCTGGATGTGCTCCTACCAGAGAACCTCACAAGTTCTGCATATGGCGTTTTGGGTCAGTTACGCCTGTCGTGTAACGAGATTATGTTGTGAACCGTGAAGTGCTGAAATGCGGTAAATGAGGCTGTGCTAAAGCTGTGCTTGCTCCAGTTTAGTTCCACTGAGCAGAATATGCTGTTAGGATAAGCGACAGACGGGTTTCCTTTAGCACATTCCATACAGCAGCATGAAACTTGCCGTCTTTGCCGAGGCGAGGAGGGGGAGTGTCAGTGACACATGGGCACTGCAGCAGCAGAGCTGCGATGTGAACTGGGAAGGCACATCAAATAAATTCTCCAAGGCTGCATCCTGTATCAGTGTCACATTAGACAACGCAGAAAAAGTGGTCATTGACAGAAAAGTCAGTAGCTATGGCCATTGTGAAAAGTTTTGTTGTTTGTTTTTTTAATAGGGAAATCACATGAGGACACAGAATACCCTGCAGTTTTCCTATATGGGACATCCTCTTGGATGTGGGAAGATACTAGGGGAGATCTGTGTACTCCTGACAGCATCTGAGACTATAAAATTGTCCAGTTCCTTTCATCCTTTATAAGTTCCCTGGTTTGAATCATGGGTGTGCTGTTCAACCCAACTTCCATAAGAAATTTAGTTTTATATAGTGTGTGGGGTAGACCTTCACTAAGCAACGTTCACTCCTTTAGAGCAGGAGAGTTCTGTCACAAGGTCACTATATGAGGTGGTGTAAGTTAGCGTAGCTTTACTGAAGTCAGTGAACCAGCACTGAGTTACTCAGCTGGAAATACAAGCCAGCACGTTTCAGCAGCAGTGGAAACCACCATTATATTTAATAATTTATTGTCAAGATGAACATTTTTTTTCTGCCCTTTGGAAAAATCTCATGGTGAGAGGGGATGTCCTGGAGTGACTGTATGGTCTGGTTATTTTATCTATTCATTAAACTACTGGTTTCAAAATTTTACATTATATTCCATGTCTTTATGTGTTCTGAAGGCTCTGTCAGCAGTTCTTAGAGATAATATATGAATGGGTTCTTTTGACAGCACTGTTTCACTTAATTTGGTTTATTGGTATGTTCTTTGTTTGGATGAATGCATCTTTCTCAAGTTTGGTTAAGGAAGATTGTATTACAAAGCAAGTAAGATGGAAATTTTACAATTTGTATAAAGCCCCAGGCTGGTGGGTAACCTGCTGTCCTGCAGCTGCACTGCAGCGACCCCTCTGTGCTGTGCTAAACTGAGGTTAAGGCTCTCTGTAATGTCAAATGTTAGTGATAACAATTCCTGTGCTGCTTTGTTTATCTTTTCTGCTTGCAGTATGAATATGATTATGATGAGAATGGTGACAGGGTAGTTCTAGGGAAAGGTACTTATGGAATAGTTTATGCTGGAAGAGACCTCAGCAACCAGGTCCGAATAGCCATCAAAGAAATACCTGAGAGAGACAGCAGGTAAGACCTAGTTCATTGTTATATACACACTGTGAACAAAAATGCAGCTGTTTTTTGAAAACTTGGCTCTTCTTAGCATGTGTTTCTGTGGGGTTACTTTATAAAATCCCAGCATACTGAAATTCAATTACTATTTCCTCCTACTATCCAAAAGTACAGTTTTGAGAATAAAGACTTTGTATTTTGGGGAAAAATATATGTTAGATATTGTAAATATATATGTTTAATAATCTATATATATATATATATTACATTCTATGAGAAATCTCTGGTTTTAGGTTGTAGTTGTATTGCATTTGTATTCCTTTTGGGGAGGGTGAAAAGCATGAGAGGAGCTCTGGAGTCAAAGACAGTGCTATGTATTGATACAGAAGACACACATATAAATTCTTGGAGGGCATGTTTCTCCACCGGGGTTCCTCTGAGATCTGTCTTTGTTCTTTTTGGGAGCAGGTAGTGAATCACACGGCATTTTAAGGTCATGGACAAGATATTTGAGAATTGGAGTGGTATCCCTAAAATCCATTCTGTTGTCAAACTAGCATTGAAGCATAGCCTAGAACCTTTTCCTGCATGGTGAAATAGTCCTTGGTTTGTTTTTTGTTTTTTTGGGTGTTTTTTAATAGGTATTCTCAACCTCTTCATGAAGAGATAGCACTGCACAAATATTTAAAACATCGGAACATTGTCCAATATCTTGGATCTGTTTCAGAAAATGGATACATTAAGATTTTTATGGAGCAGGTGCCAGGAGGTTTGTATCATGCTGAGATTGGTCTGCCAAAGGAAAAATATTTGGGACTCCAAACAGTGTGAAAGTCAGTAGATAAGCACTTAATGTGTTTTTGCACTCTGTATGGCTTTTCTGTTGGGACGTTAACTGTACGAGTCCTTTTTTCTCATAGAAAGTGTAAATTTAAGGAGTATAGGTCCCAGTACTCTCTCCCCTTTCTGTAATAATTCTAAACCTAGAGAGAAATAATTAAAAGTATTTGGTTTCAGATACTCATGTGTTATAAAAACATGGAGATAGAGCTGTATAGTCCATTGAGCTCAAGTGTCTGAATGATGACTGAGTTTCAGTGTAAGTTTCTCTTTGAGCAGTAACACTGATAGAACAATTAAGTACTGTTTTTTAACTGCTATGTACGAAGGACTGCTACTCCCTTGGTAGAATAGAGATAAAATTGAGATGTGTTCCTTCCTCATAATTTCCAGTTTCACTACTCCAGCCTTCTCTGCTGGAGGAAGAGGGTGTGAAATCTCTCTGTAAACTCTCTACATTGTTTCTATCTCCATTTTGCTATTTACTCTTCAGTGTCAAGGATGTGTCACAATGAGTGTTAAATTTTGCATGAATTTAATTTGCAAAGTAAAAACAGAAATAAGAAAAACAGGGGGAAAAGTTCAGGTTTTCTAAGAATGGTCCAGACGAACATTCAAAGTGTAATTAAATACACCCAGGACATTCAGGGATGTGGAGTTTAATTTTTGAATCCTTGTGACCTTCTCACCTGACAGCTGAGACACTTTGACCTGCATGGTGCATACAGATGTGATGAAAATCTACCAACACTTCCACTTGTTTTCCCACACTTGTTAACAGTGTCAGCTGCTCTTGTTTCCTGTTCATATATGCACAGTAAAGTATGCTGTGATTAGCTGCTAATGGCAAGATATTACTGAACCAATTTAGATATTTTAAACTCTAACCAGTCCTAAAAAGGAACCAGCTGTTCAGATTATGCAAGATTCTTTGAGGAAACTTTAGCAAGATGTTAGTGTGGACTGAAAGTTCCTTTAGCTGAATTTTTCTGGCCTTAAGTACACCTACTGTACTTAGTTTATTTTGTGCTGAATGAACAAAACTGTTCTTTATTTTGCCTCATGACTTAAATATTTGTTTTATTTAAAGATTAGTTTTATTAGAACTGGGGATGTGTGGATGGCCTATCTCCTACTCTGAACATCCATTCAGGGGATCTTTTCAGGAGTTTCTTTCCTGTTTCTGAATATTTCCAGAAGTTGATCCCATATTTGTAAAGAGATGGCTCTTTCTGTTTTGGATTCTGCCCTTCCTGCCTCTAGAAAATCAGATTGACTTTGCCCATACAGGTGGTTCATGAAATACAATGTACAACACATAACATTTAGTCCTTGTTTCATTAAGGGCTACATGGGTGCTAGTTGTAGTCTCAGCAGTTGTTACAGTCAAGTGAGGGCGATGGGTCCAGCTCTGTCAGAACATTTATTCTTCTTGTGGGAGTAGAACCTGATCTGGCAAGTAAGAAATAACCAGTATAAAGAAGCAGTAAATTATTTGCTTTGAGTGATCTAGCAAGAATTTGGCTTAATCATAGATACTACTTTTCTGTTAGGATGTTGAGCAAAGGCTTACCTGTTTCATGTCATGTTTTCCATTTGGGGATTTTGCTATCTTAATACACTTTCTTCTTGAACTCCTGTAGGCAGCCTCTCAGCTCTCTTAAGATCTAAGTGGGGCCCAATGAAAGAACCTACCATTAAATTTTACACCAAGCAGATTCTGGAAGGCCTCAAGTATCTCCATGAGAATCAGATTGTACACAGAGATATAAAGGTAACTTTTCCTCTTGTATGTCTTGTTTGATTTGCTTTTAATTTTATTTACTTCTCTTTGTTGTGCTCTAATCTGAAGTAGAATTTTTAATAGGATTTCATGGAAGCTGAAAACAAAAGGAGAGCATAAACCAACTCCTTCTCCTGGTGCTCCTGGAATATTGCTTTGTAGAAAGGTGTATTACAAAGATAAGTGCAAACTTGAAGGAGTATTGAGATTGAGAATCTGTATTTATCTGTCTCCCCTCCCTGTTTGCTGCCTCCCTCCCTCCTTCCCTCTGTCCTCCCCCACCCTCACCCCCTCCCCTCCTTCCCTCTCCTATCCAAACCACAGGGGGACAATGTTCTGGTGAACACCTACAGTGGTGTGGTTAAGATATCAGATTTTGGTACTTCCAAACGGCTGGCAGGAATCAATCCATGCACTGAAACATTTACAGGTAAGATGAATCTAGCAGAGTTTATAAAGGTTTTCATGACAGGTTTAGCATTTGAGCCAAGATGCTCTTTGGCTTAGTGATGAAAACACTGTTGGGTCTCTGCTTGCAGGGGAGAGTAAATGGGAGTGTGATCACCATAAACATAGGCTTGATAGCTTTCTTGACATTATTTATTTTTTTTTAAATGTAACTCGCTTCCATTTTAATTCTTGTACAGGTAAAAGCTTTTCTTTGAAGTGTTCATTAAGTAGCAATTGATTGTTGCAATTACATCTGGAAACACTTGAATTTAGCAACATTTTCATTTAACAGTCTTGGTATAAGTAACTTACACATGCACACTTTCTAGGTGTGTGTTTAAAAGTGCAGAAGACCAAACTCAAACTTATGAACATGTTTTCAGTTTTGGGGTATTAATTATAAAACCCAACCAACTGTCTAACAACAATAAAAAGAACAGTTTATATGGAAATTTTAGTCTGATTGTTACAGAACAGCTTTCAATACAACAAGGTTTTAAAGACTTGTAATATTCAGTGAAAATAAAAATAGCTGATCAAAATGGGAAACTCCAAATTGAGAGTGGTCACATAGTTTCTGTGAACAGTGGATGTGGGTAATGTGGTGATTTTGCTTGTTATATGGCCTTATGCAAAGGCTGATATCACAAGCCTCTTACTTGCCTGCAGTTTAAGTAAATGGCACACAGACAAAGCCATTAGTCATGGATGGCTTCAGAGTGGATGACAAAAGACAGCAACCTTCGCTTAAGTGAGAGTCAAGACTTCCCTTTACCTCTGGTGGTGTGTCTGCAGTTCCTGCAGTTTTCTTACAAAGGAAGCCACAAAAATAAAATTAAGGTTCTGAAGTAATTTACCTTTCTCAGTTATTTTTACTCATTATCTCATTATTACTCATTATCATTCTCTTTGCCTGCATTTTACATACTCCTTAGTGACTTTTTTAGCAACTGATTGTCAGTAGGGATGATATATGGAGAAAAGATATCTTAAGTCACCATACTGTAATAACAGAAGGTAGCTCTTTCCTTGTGCCCTTCTTCTTTGTTCCCGTGCAAATTTTTAGCCCTGATTGTGCCTTTGAGATGTAATTTGGCACGTGAATAAATACTTAAGTTATCATTTTGGATTTAAATCAGTAAAAAGGTAGCTATACCCCAGAGGATGTTAAAAAGTCTCTAGCAATTCAGGTTTGTTATGTAACTCAGTACATAAACCCCAGATTTTAGGCATTATGTAATAAAATCACATGGTTTGAAGAAACAGACTTCTGGGTGTTTAAACATTACATCCCTCCATTCAAGACATACAGCCTGAAGGCAGAACTGTGGCTTGACCTTTCATTCTGCAATAGTCATGTTCAATGAACATATGATACCCTTTTATCTTCACCATATGGTTTTATCTTCACCATTGCTTGGTAGTTCACAGCTCTACCACAGTGTAGTTTTATTGCATTCCTAAGAAGAAAAATGATTTAAAGATGTCATAACAGAGCTGGTAGAAATTCAGGTGGAGAAAGAACTGTAGTGTTCAAAACACTCAAACATACAGAGATTTCTTCTGGTGGTTGTGTGGACTCTTCCTGTAAAGACCTCATTAGCTGTGTGTGCCCCACTAGTGAATGGCCCAATAACAATGATACCAAACTGACCATTTTGTATTTTATTTTTTACTGTACTGTTCTTTATCAGTGTTATTACTAGCATTACACTCAGGTTGTCTACAGGCAGGATCTTATTTTGTATGTATAACTTCAGAAATTCTAACCCATTGGTTTGTTGGGTTAGGGGTTTTTTTTAATTTTTTGTTTGTTTGTTTTGGTTTGGGGTTTTGTTGGGTTTTTTTTCCAATCTTGGATGTCAGAAATCCCAGATACGTCCAATTCATCCTGGAATTCTAAACAAAGTATGATGGGTTGCCTTATTTATTTCTCTGTATTTGCAAAACCAGCTTTTTTTTTCCAAACTGAAATTCCCTGTCATTATTGTTCTCATTATTGGGGTAAAATATGAAAAATTATTCTCATGAAGACTACCTGTCACTTCTCAGATTTTTCCATCTCTTACATGCATAATCTTTAAAAGTTGGTGTCTGCAAAAATTTGATATAATTTTATTTTCTGGAGAAACTACTGGATTATATGGTAAGCAGACTTTCAGCAGTTTGAAACCTTGTATTAGAAAGAAGGGGCAAAAAGATAGTTTATAAAAAATATGCTATAATATCTAGTTATTTTGTCTAGTTTTCAATGTCAATATGGGAGATAAGGTATTTGGCTATACATGTTGCAACTGACAATTTTTGGGTTGCTGAGTGTTGTCTTAATCCTCTTTAATAAGAATGAAGAATATACACTTGACTGCTTTTTTTGTCCTGACCAGGAACCTTGCAGTACATGGCTCCAGAAATCATTGATAAAGGGCCAAGAGGATATGGTGCTCCAGCTGACATCTGGTCCCTGGGCTGTACCATTATTGAGATGGCAACAGGCAAACCTCCATTTCATGAACTAGGGGAGCCTCAAGCTGCAATGTTTAAAGTAAATACAGCTTTTTTGCTTTAGAGTTGGTGAATTTTCAAATATAGCTTAATTTCATAATACTATTTGGTAAGAACATTGTGTTACATGGGTTGTTTTGCACAAAGCCTGTCTGACCTGTGTTTTTAACTCTCACTGAAAGATCCTTCCCTTCTCTAAGCTGGATTGCTCTAGGGAGTGATCAGTTATTTTTGTGCGGGAAATAGGTCATGACTCAGAGCAGCAATTTGAAAAATGAGTGAAGACTGATGAAAGCTAATATCCTCTGTGTTACTTTTTTCATCTCCTGTTCTTGGTTTATCATTTCCTTCTTGTAACCAGTCTCCCCAATAATGATGAACAAGTTATTTCTGCTCCTTAAGTAATTTTTGTAAGCTTCCTTCCCAAAGGAAAACCATTTAAAGCAACATGGATGTGGGAAGTTGTGGTGGAAAAGGGCAGGGGAATAGCTTTCCAGGATTTCCAGAAGGTGTCAAAGGAGTAACACACTGTGTTTTTCATTCCAGAAGCCCTTCAGGTCATAGCTACTTCCTCAGTAAGATGTTTTCTCTATTACATTTTTTCTCTTAGAGTATGTGTTTTCAAATGCAAAAACTAACACTTGAGAATTCTTCAGATAGTTTTGATAATAAAAGTTTTTTAAAAGATACTTGTTCTAGCTCTGTGACTAACAGGAGTCTAACTGTGATGTGTCAAATAAGTAGACTGAAAATTTTTGGTTCTTCCAGTGGTTTACAGTGGACCAATAGTAAACACTTCAATTTTCAGTTATACTTGAGAATTCTCATTCTTCTAGTGAGGAAAATATCCCATCCATAACCGAGCTAATGGCTTTAAATTACCAATGTTGTAATTTTTTCATGTATCTTGTTGAAAGCCACTATGAGAGCATTAGTATCATCATTAATGCAACCACAGTGGCAAAAGAGTATTTTTATCGATAGGTATTGAAATCTGGACTGCAGTTCAGCATAACATGTAATTCTATACATCATACTAGACCTGTGAGCTGTTCCATGCACCACTGCTAAAAGGCAAAAAATCAGATGATTATGGGTTTTGATACAGTTATTTCAGTGCTACAATAGGTCACTTTGGTGCTGTCAACTTGTGGCATAGCTCAAAAGAAGCTGCCTGGGTAAATACGGTTTGGCTCACTAAAGCTTTCCTGAGGGAGCCATGGGAAGAGACTATTTTCCACATCACTGTAAATGTCAAATTCTGATGGCAGATGCCTTTTCATCTTATGTACCTGGCAAGGAGTTGAACTGTTCAGTGAGTCACGCATCTTTAACATAGTTTATTGAAAGTTTTTAGCATTCTTACTACAGGCAGGCATTTGGTTTTGTTTCCTGTTTCTTGGCTCTGCTGGGACCTGTTTGGAACTGTCTTGCTAGGCACTATAGGTTAAAAACTGTGTTTTCTTTTTCTGTGTGATGACAGTAAGCTGGATTTGAAGCAGGCTGGCTGGGAAAGCAGGTAAAAAGAAGTCTGGAACACTTGGAATATCAAACTTTGGAGGTCCTCACCTCCACACATGAATGCTCTGCTGTGCATAGGGCAGGTGAGGAGACGGAAGGTCTAAGTCTCCCTGTGCAGTCACTTTAGAAATTGCAAATGACCAAAGAGTTTGACAAAGTAGAGAAAAGGGGCTATAGTAAGCTAAGAACTGGATAGGTCCTGACTGGTGTGCATTGCATGGTGTTTATTCTATGAGCACAGAATGTGTGCATCTGTCTGTGTGAAAAGCACAAACAAATGGCATTCAGCGGAGACAAAGTACATTAGTGTTGCCACAGAATTTGCAGGTGTTTGTGACAAAACTTATTTCCCTTGAGCAACAGAGATTAAGATGAGATCAGACAAGCTTTCAAACTATCTGGTCCTGGTTTGGAATTTTCCTAGATTTTTGCTTAGTGCATGAGTGAAACCTGGCACCAGAGTGCTGCCAGTTTGAGACACTGAGTTGTGACTGTGCTTAGGGTGATGGTTTGGAAGGCCTTAAAGCCCTATTAGCATTTTATTAGTGCAGTGTCATTCAAACAGATGCAGGTGCTCAGCATTTTTTGCTTCAGCTTGTATTGAAACTGAACCAGTATTGTGAGTGCCTGATGGTGCCACAGTGTGTTAATGCAGCTCTGCAATGAGATTGTTTGAAAGCAGATGGCACTTGTTTAACTGCTGGGCTACTGTGTCTCTTGTGGACACTATCTTTGTGCTTGTTCTCCAGGATGTGTTTTGTGTAAAGATGCTGAGACTACAAACCATAATCTCTCCAGACATGTGCACACAAGTTATGCACATGTTATAATCTGGCTTCCAAACAGTTCTGCCAGATTGACATTGGAGAATAAGAAGGCAGTGAGAATCTGGAAAAACCACTGGGGAGAAACCTGTAGAAAAACATTTTTTCATTACTTAAAGACGGAGTCCTAAAAGAGGCTCTTCTAAGTAAAGACTTAAAATAAGAGTCATTACTTAAAGAATGGTTTAACAAGGATCTTTTTAAACCTTTGGACATCATGTGGTTTTCAATTAAATAACATCAAAAGACTAGGAAAGACATCTGGCTGGAGAGCGGGGGTGGTGACAAGGTCTGGCAAGGTCACTGTGCGTATTTGTGCAAGGAAATTTGGCAGTGACAGCAGCAGAACAGGTGCAGCACCAGGCTGTTGGTGCTAGAGGAGGAAATTATTGCTGTTCCTGGGATGAGTGTGCTGGAGGAGTCAGCAGCTGAGAGACATAGCTCTGAGGAGGGCTGATGGGAAAGCTGTGCAATAGTTGGAGGGGTTTCTGGCTGGTCAGAGAAGGAGCATTTGAAGCACTTGGTGTCGATAATGCCCAGATCCCAAGATTGCCTGAAAGCAGATGATTAGATACATCCATACCTTGACATTTATATAGTATCACATGGATAGTTACACCACGTTTGCCATGAAATAAAATAGGATTAGAACCTTGTTGTCACTTGACTGCTTTATGTGGGTACCTGGATTGCTCCTTTTCTACAAGAGTCAGGAGAAGTGTGAGCGACTGTATTATAAGAGCTTTGGCCCATGGTCTCCTTGAAGTTTTCTCATAACAGTAATTATTATTTGTGTTTTACTTGCAGGTTGGGATGTTTAAGATTCACCCTGAAATTCCAGAATCAGTGTCTACTGAAACAAAGACTTTTATTTTGCTCTGTTTTGAACCCGATCCTAGTAAACGTGTTACAGCATCTGATTTGCTCAGAGATTCTTTTCTGAAGCAAGTGAACAAGGGCAAGAAAAGCAAAATTGCATTCAAGCCTTCAGGTAAGAAATTATCAGCCAAATCCAAGTCAGCATCATCATTAAGTGTTATATAAAAGATTGGAATCATTAAGCACGTTTTTTACAAAGGGCATTTCTTGTGCCAGGAAAACAGCAGGAGCTCAGCTGTTGAAAAGGTCTGTGATTTGTGATTATATGTATTTAAATTTAATAATTCCCAGAAAATAAAGTGCCTTGCTTATTTTGTATTTTGCTTGCTGAAACCTCCCAAGGTCATTTTTCCTCTCCCCAGAAATAAGTGCTTCATTTGTAGTAAATTAAAATTAGAAGAATGACATTTGATGAAGACTTTGCAAAGCAGTTCCACATTTTAGATTCACAATTATATACACTTCAGAGGTCTGAGTTTCCTAGAGTAGGTTTGACACCTGAAAATGTGGGTCTATTAGATGTTTGGGTCAGCATTTTCAAACTTGATATGTAACACTGAAATTTGGCACAAAGGTGCTGAAGTATCTGTCTAGTGGATTATTTTGTTTTATCTGCATAGCATGTTTCTTCTTGCCTCCCCCAGAAATATATCAACCACTTGCACAGTGATAAGGAACCTTAATATAGACCTGCCAAATAAATCATATGAAGGAACTGTCTGTTTCAAAACAGGGAAAGCCATTGGTCTTGCTGCTTCTTTCACCTGTCTGCACACACACACTCCCAATGCAAATTTAAGTTTTTCCTATTTGAGCTTTTCCTCTCTTAACAAACAACTTTTGAAAGAATGGAATTCTGAAAGGAGCAAGTAGCAAGGAGTTTATACCATCTAGCTGAATTGGTTTCACCAAGGAAGTAGGCATCACCTGTTTTCCTGAGGGCCACTGAGAACTGAACTCCAGTCCCTGCAGTGACACTGGGATAACAGGAGAGCTCCTACTGCTTTACCAGGGCAGTGGTACGCAGGATCTGTTCACATGCTGTAGCTTTCTGTTCCACAACAATCACCACCTCTTGTGGCCTTTCAGCTCTTTCTTGAGGATGTCTTCCTGGAAAAATTTCATGATGTTAGAAAGTGTGGAGCTTGCCTTGTTAGCAGCCTTGGGAGCAACAGGCTCTTTGTCAAATATCAGGGGAGGTGTACCCCTCCCTCCTCCTGCCTTCCTCCTTTCTTCTCTTCTCCCTCTCATTGATGAGGTTATGGAGCTGGTGCTGCAGGGAGTGAGCTCAGTGCTGGCCATGGACACAACCAGTGTGGGCAAATGTGAGAACTCTGCATTGGGTGAGGAGAGGGAAAGGCATCTGACGGCAGCTGAGTGTCTGATTCTCTGTGCCAGAGCTGGGGAGAGCTCTGCTGGCTGCTGCACCATCCCCAGGGGGAGTTTGGTGGCCCAGAGCAGGTCCTGACCCAGCAGTTACCACAGTCCCAGCAGCAACAGTTCACCATCTTCTTCCTCTATTGTTTCTCTCACCCCAATTTTCTTCAGCTTTGTCCCCATCTTTCCATCCCATCCCTATTTTTTTCTTCTTTCCAATATTAAAGGCAGCCTAGAACAAATCTCAACCCTTGCTCTTGGGACAGCAGCACTCAATTTTCTGTCCTACTGAGTACGGAGTATGTCAGAGCTTTCTGAACAGCTTTCAACTTCTAGCTCTCTTCCTCCCTCACCTCCCAAGAATTTGTAGTGACAAGCATCAAAAACTTCTGTCATATTTTAGTTCCATGGGTAAGTTCACCTTGGGTTGAGAGAACTTCTTTACCTTTCCTGCCACACAGCTGCAAACTGGCAGTCAGGATTACAGCAAATTCTCCACATCTGGGTTGGTTTGGTTTTCTGTTTTGTTTTGGTTTTTTTTATTATTTTTTATTTTTTCTTACTTTCAAGATGAATTGGAAAGGGACAAGAGATTTCCTTCAGGCCAGTGCTGAGAGGGACAGTTCTTGCTAAGGGCAGGGGCACCTGTGAGTGAGGCAGATATCTCAGGTGTGGAGTGGGCAATTTGATTGATGCCCATTAAAACAAAGGTGAGGAGAGCAGTAGAGTACCCTCTGCTTAGAGAGGTGGCTGTGATGGAGCAGCAGATGAACCTCTTGGTTCAATTCAGGCTTTTTAAACTGCTCATATCCATTTGAGCCACTTTGTGGGACCAGCACCAAGGGGGACTCTGTATGTGTGAGAGAGGGTAACAAAATTTCCTGTGAGTATCTGTGCTGTCTTTGGGTTTAGCAGTTAACTTGTTAAAACCTCTTATTGCTTGGATGCCTGATGATTTTGAATTGTGTTACTGCTTTTTATCAACAAGGTTACTTGTCCCTCAGCCATTTTGCAAAATGAGGTCTTGGTATCAGTGAAGATGATCACAGCTGTTTAAAGCATGTTGCCCTTTATGGCCTAGTTGTGTCACACATTTTACCGTGTCTGTTCCTAGATTATAATCGGAACACATCCCTCCCTCTGCCGATCCATGGGGAACAGGCTGGCAGCAGCAGCAGTGAGCACGGCTCTGTTTCACCAGACTCTGATGTACAGCATGACGTGTTCTTCGAAAGGCCAAAGAGATCCATCTCAGAGATTCAGACAAAACATCCCATTTCTCATTTACTAAGGTAAAATATTTGCTTCTCACTTGACACCCTTGAGGGATTCTGTGGATTTAATTCACATTTTATTTTATCTGATGGCAATTTTTTCACATAATGGTTGGGTAACCAAGTGTGTTAATCAGTAAGTTGCATAGACAGATTACTAGTTAATGTAAACATTGTCATTATTTAATAATGAATAAATAATTCCTCTCCTTTAAGATTTCCATGTACTTGTACTTTCCTTCCTCCAATGAGTAAATGTCAGTGGTCTTATTGATTGAGTGGATATGGATTTAGGAGTTAAGTGAGGATTTGACCCTTCCATGTGCTCATGACAAAATGGGGGAAAGGGGAAGCAGAAATACAGTTCTGCTTCTCCCAAAGTACAAAGTAATACTTTCAAATTAGTATGTTACAGTATGGATCCAAAAAAAATTGAGTAGTTTCGGATTTCCTCCCCAAAGCTGACATTAATGCCAGCTTATTAGCAGGGGGAAATTAGCCATGTGAGTTTTGAGTCAGCAGAGGATCTGAGCCATCTTCTGCCTCAAAATTAGCATTTACCAGTCTGATTAATCTGCTCCTATAGTTTGAACTGAGTTTTTAACCCCAGAAGTGTCCTTGCTCCCTTCTGGCAGTCCTGGTGCCTTGCTAATGCTGAGGTCTCTCTTGTGCCTGTGCTGGGTGGCTGCCACAGCGTCCCTGATGAGGGCTCAGCCTTGGAGGACAGGAGCACCTCGCCGTCCGTGGACGATAAGGATTCTGGACTGTTCTTGCTGCGCAAGGACAGTGAACGCCGAGCAATCCTGTATAAAATCCTTAAGGAAGAACAGGACAAAGTTGCTTCAAATTTGCAGGAGTGTGTTGCACAGGTAATTTCACTTCAGCTCACTTTTTCCCCTGTCAAAGGGAAAATAATGAGCCAAGTTGTATTATTCCTTTTCTGAAAATGAATAAATGAAGGTGCTTGGATTGTTCCTTCTGAGTATCTTTAATCTCTGAGACCTGTAACTGTGTGACCTGTTTGCTGTTGTGTGAATGGGTAACAAACACCACATTACAACTGCTAATGGGCTTTTGGTTTTATAGGAGGGGGAGGTTTGGGCATTTGATGTGGGATTGCAGAGGGCTGAGGTTGCTGGGTTGGGTAATTTTGATGTCTTTTCTTTTGGCTTTTAGGGGCATGGAGCTAGAACATAGTAATAGATATATTCTGCTTTAAAGGTAGAGACCTGATTAACAGTTTTTAATAAAATGTTTGTTAACTAGGTGCCAAGATCACAGTACATGAATCTTAAAAAAAGCTAAGGTAGATTTTCTGAAGACAGGAAGGTTGGATGGCAAGGTTTAGTTACTGTGAAGAGGAGCAAGAAAAAAATCATAGAATGGTTAATGCACAGCCAAACATTGCCACACACCTGTAAAAGCCTTTTCTCCTTAATGTCTGCTTCTAATGTGCCTCTCTGTCGTGAACCTGACTTTTACTCATACCCTTGTCAGTGATTTTGGGCAATCTCCAGCACACTTGTTCGTGACACTCTCCCATCATTTTTTCTTACTAAAGCTGTGGTTTGTCACCTGGGCTGCACTCCCCTAAAGGGGAGCATGCTGGCTCTTGGTGAGGTGTCCCCAGCCAGCTGTTGACATTTGTGGCTCAGCTGTCAAGCGCTGCTGCTGCATGGTCAGCTCTGCACAGCCCAGATTTTGCTGCTCCCTTCCCCAGCAAACTGCACCACAGGGGCTCCTGTAGGGCTCTACAGACCACAAACTCAGGCTGGGGAAGCAGCTGGGGTACATTTCTGCTCTGAGCTTAAACTGCAAAATAGCTTATAGCCTTACAAACAATTAAAATTCAGAGGCAGAAGTAATCAGGGCTCCAAGTATTTTCCGCAATGAAGGATTATTTCGTAGCAGCAAGTCCTGGTTCAGTCTCCAGCTGTTTTGTAGCACTGCTGTAATCATCTCTCTTCCATAATTTATGTAATACTCCCTTTAACTTTTAATTAAAGGGGCTGTTCTTACAGGCATTTGGATGGCTTTAACTGGGAGTTATGGGCTGAAAAACCATAGAATAAACACCGGTGAATCATTGTGTCATTTTAGACTTTTTCCTGACTTGGGATAAAGGCATATATAAACATACTTTTTTTTTTTTTTTTTTTTTTTTTTTTTTTTTCAATTTAAGAAATCAAGTACCAGCATGATTAGGTAGAAGTACAGATTCAGATTGAAAGGATATGAAAGGATAGCATCTAAAAAAACTGAGTCTCTTAGTGACTCATTTTGCTGTTTTTATGGAGGAGAGCTGCCCTCTGCAGTACACTGCAGGAATGTGTCAATGTAATTTGGAGCCTCTTCCCTTTGTGACAGCCACAGTAGCAGTAGATCTACAGGGTTTTTTTGAAAACAGAAATTACTCTTTTTTTTTTTAAGAAAAGATAAAAAACTAGAGATTTTGCAGAAAGAAAAAGTGTGATTCTGTTCATGAATGTGAAATATACATGAGTAAAGCTATGTAACTCAAAGAGTATTAATGCTACTAAATGGATGTTTAATGACTCTGGGATTCATTTGATAGATGTTCATTATCTTTTCTCCAGAGCTCTGAAGAACTGCACCTTTCAGTGGACCATATCAAGCAGATTATTGGGATTTTAAGGGACTTCATACACTCTCCTGAGCAGAGAGTGATGGCTTCTACAATATCCAAATTGAAAATGGATTTAGATTTTGACAGTACTTCTATCAATCAGATTCATCTGGTGCTGTTTGGATTCCAGGATGCGGTGAGTTCCATTCCCGGTACAAGGGCAGAGGAATTCTTTGAAACATCACAGAATGGTTTGAGTTGGAAGAGACCTTAAAGATCATCCCTTTCAGACCCCCTTCCATGGGCAGGGACACCTTCCACTGCATCAGGTTGTTCCTGGACAAAGCTCATCCCAAGGGTTTGCAGCTTCCCCCATGTTCCTCACGTGTCTCTCCCTCCTTGTGCTGTAGAAGAGTTTGAATGTTACAATCTGTTTTGAAATGGTTTGAAAGCTGTAGCCTAAAACTGTCAAATCTGTTGTTTGAATTTTGAAAGGTGGGAGGCTTTTAGTGCTGCATGCAGTTTTTACCTTATAAAGCTGTGTTATAGTATTTGACTACTGGAAAATAAGATTCTCTTTCATAAGGTGTGAGCAAATGGTGTTTGCTGCTACTTTTACAGGTGAACAAAGTATTAAGAAATCACTTAATAAGACCGCACTGGATGTTTGCAATGGATAACATCATCCGCCGTGCAGTCCAAGCAGCAGTCACTATTCTTATTCCAGGTAAATCAAAGCAGCTGAAAATAATCCCTTTTTAAAAAAAGATTTTCCACATATCAAAGAGCTGTAGCAAATGGAACAGTTCAGATGTTTACTCTTTCAGCATGCCATTAACTACACCCCATGTACCACTCATCAAAAGACATGGGGTCAGAGTGTTGCAGAGAAAGAAATGTTGATCTGGAGGATTAGTGCTGTATTTGCAGTAATAAAGCACATAATGAGGAGATAACCAGTGGTTCTGCACCCCCAGTGTGGTCCAGCCATGACAAAAAAAAGCAATTCAGTCCAAACTTTTGATTTTCTAATAAGAAAGAAAATTCTGTACATATTAATGACATCCAGAGTGGGTAACACTGCACAGTCTGGTTGTGTGTTCTGAAAAATTACTAATGAGCTGTGGAACAGATGTGTAGAAGGGAGTGCATTAATATGAGGAAGAGGATGATTCTGGCCCACAGATGAACAATGAGGAAAACCACCAGGAGGAAGAAGATAAATGTCTGAGTATTGTCTAGGAATGAGTTGAGTTGGAAATATGCAAGTAGTTTTTAACTGTTTAAAATGCTGAGCACCCATTCCAGTATAGGAATGTTCTGAGAGACTTAGTGACAGTGAGCCCTTTTAGTCCAAAGTTGCCATGGCTTTTAAAGCTAAATTGGCCAAATTTTTTAGGACCTTCTTTATACAAGAGAAATCGCAACTGTTCTTGGGTAATAAGGATGGCCTCCTGCAGCAAGTTCTGAGAACTGGGGCTAGAAAGTCCTGCTGAAGGGGAATGCTTTGTACACTCTTTGGCCCAGGGCATTAGAGGAAAACACCTATTTATTCTTTTCTTTTTTTTCCCTTACTATATAGGAAAAATGCAAGCTTTCAGGGGCTTCTCCTTAACATATTTTATTGACTGTCTTATTACTCATCTCATGGTATTTGTCCTCACTATGACCTAGAGCTCTACCTCTGCTGGTGCATTGCTCACTGTGCCAGAGAACCTGTGCTCCAGCTCACACAAGGCTTCACTACCCCCTTGCTCAGTGTTGCATTTAAAGCACATTATGCAAGCAGTCTCCCACACCCACAGTAGTGAAGAACAAACTGCATTACCTCTGAAGATAAAATTACCAAAAAAATTCTTGTTCTTCCCCTCTTTCCTTTTATCAGAGCTTCACACTCACTTTGAGCCAGCATCAGAAACTGAAGGTGGGGATAAGGACGCTGATGAAGTGGAGGAGAGTTTCCAGCCCTCTGAACAAAACGGAGCTGAGGATGCTGCCATCACATCAGGGGTCAGCACCCTCAGTTCTGTGGTGTCACATGAGGCTCAGCAGCAGCTCAGCCAGGAGCTGGGCAGACTTAAACACAGCACTGTAAGGTAACCCCCCTGTAAAGACTCTGGATGTATGTTCAGGCAGTCTTTGAAAAGCTCCCAGACTGTGCTTTCCACACTGACTGGTACACATTTACCCATAGCACTGCTCACCTATTGCATTGTGATAAAACCTTCCAGGAACACAAGTGGATTTGGAATACATTTGCAGTACAGTATGGCAACTGAACACCCTTCAGTACAGCTTTTTGCTTCTGTGTAATTAATCTCTTAGTTGCAGAATGTCACGCTGGATTTCTACAGTCAAGTAATTAGGTTTGTGCATCTGTCCCAGTTTCCTTCCTACTCCCTGGATGCCCCCTGACTTGGTGTTAGTGCCTTAAAGCTGTTCCTGCAAGGAAAGCCCAGAGCAGCTCTGTCCTGGCTCACAGGACACTAATGAGCACCAGCAGAGCTCAGCAGAGCCCTGCCCTGTTTCTCATGGGTTACATGTGTAGGCTGCTGCCAGCTGAAGTTCCCATTCTTCTTTGTGGATGTGATGTAAACCCTTGATCAGAAAGTCCCTGGTATAACATCAGTGTTACATTTTTCAATAGTAAATTACAGTATAAAGGCAGCAACTCTGCCCAGGGAGGCTGCAAAACAGTAGGAACAGAATTTATGAGCTATTTACTAAATTCTGCAGGTGAAAGTCTTCAAGTGACACCCCTGAGTCTCAGAGAACCAAAATGAAATCTCTAAGCCATTAGAGATGTTACTTACTACAGTACCTCACATATGCCTCTGTCCTGTGGTACTCATTAAAAATTATAATTTTTTTTCACTTAGATTTATTCTCAGTGTGGTTGTGTTTGATCTCTCTTACATGCTACAAGGCTTTTGGAAAACCTCGTTCAGAAGGAGAAAGAGTATCAGACCCTCTTACGACAATCCTTGGAGCAGAAGACTCAGGAATTACACTTGCTTCAATTAAAACTTAAACCCAAAGGTATGAGGAGATACTGCAAGAATTAGGATACTGCAGTTACACAAAAAGATATCTGGGATCATGTGTTTGTTGAAAGGATGCACAATCATATGGCTTAAGCTTCAGTTACCTGAAAAGAACCACATTGCCCAGTTCTGAGGTGTATTAACCTTTGTTTTCTGTTCAAGATTCCCAGTGGTCTGCAGCGACTTCTAGAGAGAATGCAGACCCTGAGCTCATGAACTGGCTGAAACAACAAGGAGCAGACTTGGATACCATTAAGAGGGTAAAAAAAAAATCACATTTTAAAAACCCCATAATTTTTGTCATAATTAGCAGTTCAGTTTCAAAGAAAGAATTTTTTTTTTATGCATAAATTTGCCTTTTAGTTTGCTGAAGAAGATTACACACTAAGTGCTGTCCTTAATGATATCACCAAAGATGACTTGTGGTATCTTCAGCTGCGGTAAGAAAATACTATTTAGTTCATTGTTAAGAGCTTAATTAACATATTTTGTTAAAAACCTTTTCAAGTTTGGTTATTCAAATAGGTCAGTGACAGTTCAGGGGCAACTGCCATCAGTTTCATCTCAGATTTTCTGATAAAAGTTTTCACATCTTAACTGACACAACTACACCAAGGATGCTTCAAGCCATCTGCTTTGGCATTTATCAAGGTTTTCTGGACTCTTCATGATGATGTAATCATATCAAAATCAGGCATGAAGAATTTATTTTTCCTACCCATTGATTTGAGTCCTTTTATCTTCATTCCATTAAGCCCTGGCTGATGTGGAAGAAGTTTTAGCTCTAACCATGAAATAGTGTAGTTTGCTATGTACTGTCACAACTGGTATATCCGTGGGCTTTGTAGGTTTTACTTCTGGCTCACTTTAAGGCACTGGAGATGAGGGAGTTTTCCCTGTTCTCAATTTCCCTTCATGCAGGGGTGGTCTTCGCTGCAGGATCTGGAATGCAATCCTAAACCACCGACAAACATCTGGCAGGACCTCAGCTCAGGTCAACGCTTTGGAAGATGAAATGGAAATAAGTAAATGAAATACACTCCCAGCATTTAAATTATTAGATGTATATATTTATATGTACAGTGGCCTTGCAGGTTTTGCACAGTTATGTAGCTTGTTTGACCATCAGTGTAATACACAGTCAATAGTAACAGCTTTAAAGTCAGTGTCAATGCATTTAAGTTATTTATGACAAGACTAATGCATACAACGCCTGTCAATGTAATACAAAACATCAGCTGGGGAAAAACCCACCTGAATTGGCTTCAGCATTGTGAAAACTATGAACTTACACTGTGTTACAGTTCTGCTGGTTGATGGTTTGAGCAGGAAAGGGATATGCTAGAGCATGTCACCTTGTTGTAGATGGATTTATACTGCTTTTTGTATTAAAGCTACTCTCACTGAACTACTGAGAAAAGCCTTGTATGATGTTTTCAATTAGTGACTTTCTGCAGCAAAACCAGAGCATGTAATGACATTTGTGGTGGGATTTCTGGGAAAGAGTTCATGAAACAAAGCAAACAGATCATTAAAGATTGGTAAAGTTTAACTTTTATTTTTCTTTTTACACTGTACATCATACATACAGCGATCCAAAGAAAGTCAGTAAAGCAAATATATAGCACTTTAAATAAACCACCTTCTTTCGATTTAACTTCTGAAACATTCAGCGTGTTTAAGAAATTCCATACTCAGCTGGATTTCTTTATGCATTTCCTCTTTTGAAAGAGCTCTTAAATAAGCTTAAGAGTTGTTTATTATAGTTCCTGTAAATGCATTCACTTATTCATAAGAATAAGTTACACCAATAGAAAGGCCTTTAGCTGACAGACTTGTATTTTATCCACTGGTTTGGGCCACGCACTTCAAAGGGTGGCTCGTTGAAGTAGATGTGATAGCCCAGTTCTTCCAGGGGAGGCTCTGGGTCAGTGGTAGCAAACTGAGCAGCTTCCTCGATCTCCTTCCTTACTGCCACATCTATTTCCTAAACCAGAAATGCATGCTTATTAGAAGACAGCTCAGGAAAAGCATCATAATTTTGATTTTAAACACTATGATAAAGTGTCAGTCAGAATTAGTTATGACTAGACAATGATTAGAAATATAAAATTAAAAACTTCTTCCCTAATAAACTGCATTATTTTGGGTAATACTTGGTACCTTACTGACAGAGGAACATGATCTCTCTGAGCCTGTACATTTTCTATTCTGATTATGTGAAATACTGAGTACTTCAGTGCCATTATTTTTTATTTTTCAACAGTTGACTCATTACAACATTTGCTTAGAGGGTTCACTAGGATTCTTCACTATTGGTAATTTCCCTTTCCAAGGCTCACCCCCTTCCTGGGGAGTCAAGAAAGCCCAGGTAATTTTGATTTCTATCTGTTAGCAAATGACACTCCCCAGCCTTATTTAGCACACAAAAACAAAAGGCATTTCCAGCAGAACACAACTTCAGTAGCTGGTCTGCAACAAATTTCACCTTCACCTAGAAAAGTGATGGTAAAGCAAACTTGAAGAACTTTAAAGAAAGCAGTGTGCTGCCCAGTGATGTGCTTTCTGGAGATCATCAGTGTGTGACTGCTCAAGAGCTTCCTTACCCAGCAGTTAAAACCATACCTTTAGTTCCTCAACGCTAGCAAGGTTGTTGTTGACCATTCTGTCCTTCAGCAAAGTAATGGGATCACTTTTGCTTCTCACTTCCTGAATTTCTTCTCTAGTACGATAGCTAGGAACAAGACAGGCAAAACATGAACTCTGGAGCAGAGTGAGGTTCTGGGACACAGCTCACTTTCAGAAAAAGAGTCCAAAGAGTTGTCAGGGATGCAGTGACAATACAGAACATTCATCACCCAAAGGATGGCACAGCAAAAGCCAGAAGCCTCTGGAGAGAGATCTGTAAATGCCAATTGAGCAGTAGTAGTTCCAGACTCAAAGGAAAGGGGAGCAAACCCAGCCTGATAAAGTTATCCTGTGGGGCCATACTTCCTCCTAACCCTCCCCCCCACCAGGGAAGGGGCTGCATGACTTGCACATGCTTCCAAATCACTGCAAGTTTCCAATGAAGAGCTGGGATACACCTCTACCTCATGCAGACACATTCAGCTTTGTCAGTTGGAGCAATACCCAAGTCTCTCTGGCACCTGGATGTTTGTGTTTTTAGGATGTGTTCTACTTGTCTTGGCAGTCCCTGTAATTTTACCTTACAGGATTTTAATCCTCTTAAAACCCCAGAAAGCATAATGCTTTTCAGCCAAACCTTCATTAGGACACAGCATCAGGTCACAATGAAAGCGGAATTCAATAATAGAACACAGAAGTTTAACTTTGTGCTTGTCCTAAATTCACGTCTTTTAATTCTGCCCTAAAACAAGTGTGCTACATGGCCACAGATTCTCAGCCTAGCAACCAGATGAGTGAGCAGGCTGCTCACAGCAATTTCATTGTAACCTTTAAATGCATCTGTCATCTGATTTAAACACTGAATTTCACAGTTTAATCTCTTAGAATTTGGCCATCAATACTTGTTTTCAGTGAACAGAAAGAAGAAAGAATGTTACAGTACCTTATTCCAGGGTCACTCATACTGTGGCCATGGTAACGATATGTCTGTAACTCCATCACAAGAGGACCCTTCAAATGAAAAGCAATAGTGTTGCCACAAGGAGTGACCAACTTGTTATAGCAGCAACTATTTGCTAGAGCTGAATTGCACCAGTGATCAATTACTTTTATTCAATAGTTTTTTCTCAGTTTAATTTGCATAATATTAGCACACACAGTTTCACACAGTAAAATGAAACTTAGTTCTTTTCAAATGAAAGCATGTGCTGATCTTGTAAGCATTTATTTTCATGTTCTGAATGAGCAGCTTTACAATTTCCTTCCACCATTACTCAGAATATTTCAAATTACTTGTTGTTTCTCACAGAACCTTCATTACTTCAAGTATTAAAAATCTTCAAAACTAGTGTCACCATATTTGGGTGACAGACACTAACACTGACTCACAAAACCTTTATTTCACTTTCAATTTCTTGAAAATATAGAACAATTATTACCTTTCTTGATGCTTCCCCTAACTAAACACAAAGATCACAACTGCCTGACAGTCATAACACCTTTCACAACAGAACATAACTGTTGTAGAAATGAGAAAAAATTACAGTATAAATGATATATTAAGTGTTTGGTTAATACAAATTGAGGAACTACTTATGCAGCAACAGCTTGCAAGAATTCCACCCATGGAGAAGGAATGTCAATTACAGACTTACTTTTCCAGATCTACAGTACTCAGCTGCAAACTTCATTGCTTCTCGGACACAGAGAATATCCATGCCATCCACCTGGTGGATGAGAAAAGACATGTTAAGGCAAAAAATTCCAACCTCCAAACTACCAATCTCAGTATTTCCACAAGTGGGATAGAATTCAGCTTTAAGAAAACATATATAGAAATAAATTAAATACCTATGTATGCATTGTCCACACACATTCCCCCTCAAAAAAAAGCTGTACTCACCCTGAGCCCTGGAATGAAGTACCCTCTTTTGTAGTAGTCAGTGCTGGCTGCAGCTCTTTCAACTGATGTTCCCATTCCATACCGATTGTTCTCACAGATAAAAATACAAGGCAATTTCCATAAGGCAGCCATGTTGTATGTTTCAAATATCTGACCCTGAAAGAAAATTAAGCTACATCTCATCAGGGAGCTCAGCCTTCAAGCACTAGGCTCTACTGAAAATCCTTCAGTTACAGAGGTCTAGAAATTTTAATACTGAAAGTGATCTGAAACCAGCTGTTTGCTACAGCTCAGAAGGAATAAAAGAGAAGCTACACTATATAAGGTAACTTTCATTTCAACCAATAGTTTATAGAAGGTAATTTTTAAGCCTGAATCAATATCTATGTTAGGGTAGCAAAAAACCTTTAACTCAGGTATTTCAATGACAGTCATAAAAAACCTTAATTGATTAACCTGGCAGGATGCTGCTACAGCAAAGTTATGTTTAACTGCAGTGACTGCATCAGCCTTGTTGTTTTGAGTCAAATTCAGGGAAAACCATGAACTGAGATCTCCACCTGTGCTTTGAAAGTGTGAAACTATAAATGGTACACTCTAAATCATCAACTGCTTATCTGGCTTATTGTCTCAGCTGATAACATGAAGAGACTGGCTGGAATGTCAATAGCAACTGGCTCTGCCAGAATGCTCTGTCCTCTTCTCTGTCTTCAGAAACCTGATTTACACATCTCTCCCATCCAGCAGCACTGTCATCTTCACTGCCATCCTTCAGAGCTCTCCTTACAGCACAGACACTTCAGGGTATCACACTTAGGTGAGCTGTGTACAACTGGAAAGAGGGTAAAGAGTAACTGGAAACCCCTCCACCCACGATTTGTGTACCATCCACATAATTAACCATTAACTTCACTCACTCCCTGAGTATCCAGAGTGTTCAAGAACAGAAGGAGGCAAAAAGCTTTCCCTCCACTACAGTGACAAGGGCAAGCTCAAAACAGGGTGGGGAAGGACAGATATTTACAAAGGTCCAAAATATGATAAAAAACTGCAGGCACACGCAGGCACAGCTCACCTGAATCACCCCTCTGAGAACTATACAGTTGTTGGAACACATGCCTACTCAAACACCTAAGACAACTCAAGTAAGAGGTGGCTGTGTCGAAAATCTGCAACATGCCTGGTCACCTCCATGGAGTTCATCAACACTGCCTGGGTTGCAGGTACACAGGGAGGGCAAAATGTGCTCTTCCACCCCTTGAGTATAGGCAGAGCTCACAGAGCACAGAAGGAAAATAGATTCCTCCCAGGCACACTCCTTTACCTGATTGGCTGCACCATCCCCATACAAGGCCAGGGCGATTTCGTTTTTACCAAAGTATTTACAGGCCAATGCAATCCCAGCTCCAAGAGGAACCTGCCACAGAGTACAGGACAAAACATTTTAGAACAACATTTAAAGGAGTTGAAGATAGGCAGTGAACTTCAAGGAGACATTTAGGTTGTTAGAGACCAACTCAACAAACAAGGTATTACCCATCCACATCACTTTGTTACAAATGTTATTGCAGCCAAGATATAAACGTGAATGGTATTCTCAATTTGATTCATTTTTGCTACAGTTTACAAAATGGTGAGATCACCAGAATAAGACATACCAGCCACAGAGCTATGGTATCTGCATACAAGCTCACACAGAAACTGAGAGGAAACACTGAGAGGCAACAGGACACGAGCTAAATTCAGCTTGTGCTTTAAAACAGAAGTCATATATATACCTGAGCACCAACAATACCATTGCCACCGTAAAAGTTTTTGGTATACATATGCATTGATCCTCCTTTTCCCTTTGCACATCCTCCTTTTCGACCTGAAACATGAATAACAAGCAATTTATATTTTGGAGGAAAAATACTATACTAATGGAAACATGTATTTCAGTTCTGAAAGGTAGTAACTCTAAGACCATGTCTCCATCATTAGATCTCTGTGGAGTTAGGACATGATGGTCTCACTCATTCGAGTTTACAGTTAAATATCTCAGAAAACAAATAAGAGAAGGGGGAAAAAGAGAGAACGATAATGAAAGCATAATTCCAGAAATATGGATGAGATTTTAAAACTTTAAATTTAAAGAAATTTTAAAGCAAACCAAAAGTTTCAGTGTCCTTTACAAAAACACTTTCAGATAAATATGGGGTGTTTTTTTTGTAGACAACAAGGTCTCATATACATAATCTACAAGTAGTACATTATTACATTTGGCTTCTGCAAGAAAAGTAAGAATAATGTTCCAAATTAGTTGCAATAATTTCGACTTGTCTTCCCTTTGACAATAACCACATATAAAAATTACCAACAGGACACTAAAAAAACCCCACCAACTACCAGCTCCCCATTCCACCCCAATATAAATATCAGTCACCCAGCCCAGCTCTATTCAAGGTCTGAAGGTAGTTTGAAGATAACTAGTGATCTATGAAGCATTACAACAAACCCTATTTCAATGAGTCCATCTAAGAATATAGAATTTCTGAAATTTGTACTTCTCTTTTTTACTTTATAGTGGATCATTTTTATTATTGACATTTCTCATACCTTTCCTATGTTTATGAATTGGTTTTGTGGGTGTTGTTACAGATTCTGCCAGCAAGAACCAAAGAAAAATAAGTCTAATTTTGAGAAAAATAGTTTTATGAATAAGTGCAATTTACCTTTAGTAAGCTCCGTTTTTTTTGTACAGTCCTTCCTTTTAGAATTAACCAATTCTGAATTCTTCCTGATTAACCAGTGTTACTTTTTGTTACATTTTCTGCCTTTCCTAGAACACAAACTCATTCCTCATGTAATTGTTAATTCTCCTGAAAAGTCCTTTTCTATAGCTTGTTTCCTACAGGAAACTGGTTTTTCTACTGGTTTTATTTCGGGTGACTTGCTTCCTTCCCCTTCAAAGATTTTTTAATTCTGTCATTTCCTGATCATTGTAATTCATGCTGTCTTTCAGTTTGGCATTTGTAGTTAAGATCTTTCTTCACAAGAATGGGCTCTAGCAGCAGTTCTCACTAAGAACTTTTCCAAGTTTTCTGGAACAACAGTCTCTTTACCACAGCCACTCCTTCCTAATTAAAAGAGCCCCAATAAAGTCAAGCATAATGTTACAGAAAATTACGTGTGTCATGAAACAAACAAAAAAATCCCACCACATTATCACTTATATTTGTAGTTTCGAGGCCCATAGTTGGCTTCAGTCATGACAATCTTCCCATTTACTTTCTGACTTAGCAGTATCCAGTGATACTTGGCAAATCAGTCACCACTGGATTCTGGGCTTTTGTGCACATTACAGATATGCATTCTTAGCACACACAATTCTTAGTTTACAAAATCATACCACTTGTCTACCCCCCAAACAGGCTTTCCTATACTAACATTTCAACCATGCAGATTCTCAGATCAAGTCTTTATTATACCAGTGATGCATAAAGGCCTTCAAGCTCCTTGCTCATTTTTCTCTTCTGGCATCTGTTCACAGATCTCGTAAGAGCTCATCAGGCTGATTCTCTCTTCCCTGCTCCATCCTCTACCCTACTGTGGACAGCCAAGTTTCCTTCCTGCAAAATCTCTGTCTCAATTATCATTTAATATTCTTGTTACAGTCAAATTTTCCCAAACATTCAGTTTATCATTACAGACAACATTTACCAATCTTCCTAAGATTTCATCAACATAATTCTGAAAATCCAGGTCTGTCTCCTAGGAAGGATAATGCCCTGTCCCACTGAAAGCAAATACTTACTATCAACAAGTTCAAAACAGCTGCAACACAATGAATACAGCATATGGTATCAAGAAAAATCTTATGAATTTGTGCTTTAGAAGTACCAGCACTTAAATATTCCTTATTTGTTAATCTTCAAAGTAAAAATGAGTGATTCATAAAATTGAAACAACTGATCCATTTTGCTATGTCACTAAACTGCTTCTGAAGACTTCTCTATACTTTGTGCATCAACATCATTTTGAATTTGAGCAAAAAATTCTGACAGAAGCACAGCAGCAAGTGATCCTCACTCTGCTGAGCACAAACCTGTAAGTTCCGCGAGAATCTCCCGGACAGGCACTCCTCGGGTGTAGGTGAAGCCGTGGGCTCTGTACGCTGTTATCACGTGGTCCGTGGGCTTTATGGCAGCCTCAATCCCCACACAGCAAGCCTCCTGTTACACAGGACAAGGAGGTTTGGCAATGAAGAAAAACACGCAGCTCCCACAGTCAGCATTGCTGATCCCACACATATCAAATATTGGCAGATCAGAGGAAGAGCACAGATACAGGAGACTGACTAAAATCCCAAGGGTTGGTGACAGACCTGGAGCCACAACAGCCTTGGGCTCTAAATTCCAACCTGACTGACTAGCAAAGGCACATGGGAGGGGAACCAGAATCTACAAAAATCTGAAGAATTCCCCCCACCAATGAAGTATCTCAACAATCACAATTCAAAAACATCAGGGAATAATGGACAGAAAGTTTCAGTAAGTTCATGAAGTTTCTTCTCCTGGCTGTTGCTTTTTCATGGGCACATGATCCATGACATACAGAAACAAAAGCCATCAATGACACTTAAGGGGGAAAATTCAGGCCTTAGGATGTGCTCATTCCTCTGCTGGTCTTCAGCTGCACTGTGCCTTTCCCTGTCTTTGTGTCTCTTCTCCTCCTCCCTATCCCTCTCCTTCTCTCACAATGTACAGATACTCAGTTCTACATTCTCCACTCTATTAAAATCCCTACATTAAACAAGGTAAGACAATATAAAACCTGCTGGCCAAAAATTCTTACCTGACCATCATACAAGTGGCAGAAGCCACGAATAATCTTCTGTTTGTAGAGCTGGTCAGACTTGAGCTCCATGCGCCGGATGGTCTGCATGGTCTTGTAGTACTGGAGCCCCTCCTCCCGAGTCATCACTGCCGTGGTGCCCGGCCCCTCCTCCAGCCGATGGAGGTCACATTTCTGCAAGGTTAAACAAGTCATTTTTCCTGAAAATCATTCATCCTATTTACAAGTATTCCTTAATTTTTTTTCATGATCTGCCATTTTCAAATTTGGAGCATAATTCCTTTTAAAAATGAAAGCTGGCAAAACCTAACTCATAGCTCAGGACAACTGTGCACTGTTTCAAAATTCAGGGAAATAAAACCTTAACTTTTAATAGAGACAGATTTCTACTCACAAAATAAAGTCTCGTTATTCCTACAAGCGGAAGGTAAACTAAAGTCCTCCGGAAATATGGCAAAAAGCACACTTCCATGGTTGTTGCAAGCCAAATACTTGGTAAGAGCTACAGAGGCTTAATGAAGAGATAAGAAAGATCAAGAGTTTCCTGTAATAAACAGTTTGCAAGATCTGGCCCTAGGAGTGGCCCTCATCTCTGCTACCTCTGTTATAAATAAACAGTAAGTTCAGTGGAAAAGACTAAGGAAATTGCTATGTCAGTGCAGATTAAATGGCCAAAATACTTCTATACAAGTTAAAGATGGTGTATATGAAAGCAAAAGCCACTCCAGAGCAAATCCACTGACACCTACATGAACTGGATATAACACCTGGGCACACTACTCAAGACAACTCTGCTTCAAAGTTCACAGACCAACAGAAACTCTGGAGTTTCCTGTCATCAACACAGGACCAAATATTAAACCTTGTATCTACTCAAAAAAGTAGATACATATAAGATTCATACAGTAGATACATACAGATTCATATAAACATATATTCCTCCCCTTCCAGGAAAAAAAATTCATACTTCACAGGCACAGCCAAACAGGGAGGAGAGTGGAAAACAACCCAAATTATTTCTTTCATATTTTCTTTCATCGGTTCCTGAATGAAATACCAGCACAAAAGCTGCTGCCAATAGAAACATCACTTTTTCCTGAGACCCAGCCACAGTGGAAAGCTGACAGAATATAACACATATTTTCTGAGCAGCATCAAGTCAAGCATTGAAAAGATGCCATATTTTTTCCTCAAAAATCCACACAGACCTCAACCAACTGCATGTTTGGGATAGGCTGCAAACACGTAATTGTTTGAAAAGCATTAAGGAAACAATAGAACAGAACAGAAAAGGTTCTTTAGCTCCTTTCTGACTCTGGTCTCACAGCTGCATTGCAATACCACAGCTGCAAAAAAAAATCACAACTTCACATTCTTAAGAAACAAGTAACATTACCTCACTGCCAACACAGTACTTCCAGCTGCACTTAGTAATCAGGTCAGATAGCAAGGGGCTTGGCTCTGGAAATTCAAGTGTATTTTCTAACTTAATAGATATGGGGACCAGTTCATCAGGCTAAGATCTGCAACAAACGCTCACACAGAATGACAGTATGAAGTGCTCTTCTTTACCTTAATCTCAAACGTAGCTTCACTTGCAAAGTCTCCATAGTTACGTGATGCCACCATCACTCGAGAGGCCTTAAAAAAAAGACAAAAGCAAAGCATGAACAATATTTAAATGTAATTATTAAATAAAAGTATGTGACTTTTCAAGTAATTTCTAGAATGCTACATAGTTACAATGTTAAAGCCCCTTAAAACCTAGTCTTTAAAATTAAAATTAGAAAAATAGAATTTAGATTTGTATAAACCCAGCAAATTTCGAAACTTTTGACACTGAAGAGCATCAAAACCACAAAAATAATTGTTTATCCCTTCACATGTCATGCTGACAATACGAGGAGACAGCCAATGCAGACTTTGATTGCAGACCCTCTATGCTAACTGGAATTTTGCCTTGATAGAACCAATAAAACAAAACAAAACAAGCCCAAAACCAACCAAATAAAATGAATCCATTAGATATCTGAAATATGAACTACTCTTACTCTTTCTTTTCAATAGGAAGAGAAACTGGAGGGATTCAAAGCCATAACAATGAAGAGATCATTTCAGTAACAGCATGGCCACTACTTATAAATGATGTGGAAACACAGAAGGTACCTGAGCATAGAAAAACACAGAACAAAAGAAAGGGTGGCATGGCAGGGGAGAGATAAGAAGGATGTTTAAAAAGAAACATTTTTAATGGTCCCACTTAAAGAACAAACACAGGCTATTTACTAATGAATGGTGATTTTAGATGACTTCAGCACAAGTTTCACTGCAGCATTGGCCAGGATGGGCCCATGTCCATGCATGCACTGTGGCCACAGCATAAAGAACACACTACAACTTTAGTGGCAAAACTGTACCACTAATTAAGTTACACAAAACTTCAGCAGCTCCTTCAGCCAGGGAATATACATTTAGCTGAAGGTACATTCCATCAAAAATTTTTGATTATTTTCAGGTCACCATCTCCAAAAAAGGTCTGACTGACACATGTGAAATTTGGGAGAAAATTCTTGACCCACCCTGGTAACGTCCTCTGTTCCATACTGATTGGATTTATCAGTAACACTGCCCCCATTCACTCTGCCCTGTTATCAGATTAAATATTGAGAGGTTTTAATTTAAACCAAGTTTCTACACTATTTACTACAACGCATCAGTCCTATTAGTGAAGAAAAGCTATTTTTTACTTCTCGAGCTGGAAGTAAATCTACAGTTCGGATTTGCAGTATCACAGAATTGCTGGGGTTGGGAGGGATCTCTCTGGCCACCTGGCTAAATTGCCTGCCCTGAATAGGACAAAAAACCACACTGGGGAGTCTGAACAAAAGCCCTGATGGTGAGCAGTACACCTATCAACAGCAAACCTTGACAAGACTGATTGAGGCCTTACCTCACTAACAGCTCCCTAGGTTAGCAGCATTTGGAAGCAAAAAAAAAAAAAGGAAGAAGAGTAAGTAGCTGTACCAAATAATGAGGTGAGGAGAAGCCAGCAAATTATTATCCAACTAGAACAGAACACTTCAAGTGGTAGTTTCCATACATGGAAATCCACCTGTACACTCTGGAAAATGCTCAATGCATATATGATACTGCTTTATGGATTAAGTCTACCTCTATTTATTTGGCAATTTATGCCTTCACTAGAGGCATAAGAATAATTAAAGACAAATATTTACATATTTGGTAAGCAGTGGGATCCAAAAATCTTTATTAAAATATCTGAACCAGATCCACTTTGGCATTCCAGGAAAACAAAGTATCCCCAGAGCAGGCCAAGTACTTGTAGTAAGGGACTAATTTTAGGCACCTGTACTTGCAAAATTTAATGTAGAGATTTTAATTGTGAATTAGGAAATATTCCTAGATATGCAGCCCAAAGATAGATAGGAAGAGCTTCCAATAAATGTTCTCCCCTGTGCTATTCTGATGGATCCAGTCATGCACAAGCAGTGAATGCCTGGGTGATTGAGCTGCCTCAGAACGGGGGTACAGCAATGCAGCTGTTCTCCATGGCAAAAAGGCAGCTCATTTCCAGTTACCAAAAAGTACCTTTCAACCCTGGTCTTGCCAACAAGTTTTTTTCAGCAGGGTTAATTCTTCCTCATGGCCACAGTCATTACAGTGGAATAAGCAGAATGATGTGGTAAAAGTACAATTTTTCACACGAGAGATAAAATACAACAAATGACTCACATTAATAACAAAAAAATAACGAACTGTGGAAGAAAATTCATGCAGAGATTGAAAGGAGCTGTTGGCTGAGAAAACGGAGGTCAAACAGTTCAGTCAGATGCTAAACTCCAATGGGGCCGAGCAGGTCCCTCTGAGGGACCCGACCTGTGCAGCCAAAGCATACACAAACAGCATCGATCAAAGACCCGCGCCATCATGGGTTTAAAAAGGGAGCTCTTGTACGCGGCGACCATTTTACTGTTACACGGGATCGCCATGCAAAGTGGGGGAAAATAAAAACTAAGTTGTCTTTTTCGTCTTTGATTTTTCTTCAGCACTTCTCTTCCGCCGCCGGAGCCCCGTTCCCGAGCAGCTCCCGCGGTCTCTCCCGCCCTGCTCCTGGAGCTCCGCCCGTGCCCCGCGCGCCCCTCCCACACCGCGCACGGCGGGGCGCGCACCATCCCCGGCCGGCCCCGCGCCCCGGCCGGCCCGGCCCCGCCGCACTCACCGTCCTTCCGGCGGCCGCCGGGCCCTGCAGCACCCGGGAGAGCGCGGCCAGCAGCATCTTGCGCATGGGGCGGGAAGGGCCGGCAGCGCCAGGCGCGGAACCCCGTCCTCGGCTCTCCTTCAGCCGCCTCCGCCGCGACCGCCGCTCGTCCTGCGTCCCCGCGCCTGCGCATGCGCGGGCCTGCGCTGCGGCGGCGCCCGGGCAACGCCCCCTGCCGGGCGCCAGGGCCGTAATGTCAGTAAAGGTCATGAAATGTAGGCAAGCGTGGGTCTCCTCACAACACCGGGGGCGGCGAGCGAGCGCGGGGTGCTGCCACCTTGTGCAGCCGAAACATGAGGAAGGATTCGGGGCATTCGGAGGAATTTCTTCTTGGAAAGCGTGATCAGGCACAGAAATGCCTCATTAAAGGCATCCAGGGGGCAGCTGGAGTCACCGTCCCTGGGGGTGTTGAGGGAAAGACTGGACATGGCGCTCAGTGCCGTGGTCCAGCTGACGTGGTGGTGTCGGGTCATGGGTTGGGCTCGATAATATCAGAGGTCTTTTCCAACCTCGCTGATTCTGTGACTCAAGTTTGAGTGTTTAATGTGCTACTACGTGAGATCTGCTCCGTGTGAGCGCGTTCCTCGCTTTTTAAATACACAAAATAAGTGTTGAAACGATTTCCTTTTAACGTCACAGGCATCCAACCCTTGGGAAATACACAGCAAAGTTAAGATTTAACTTAATGTTGCAGAGTCCTCCCATCGTATCACACCTGCTGATCTCTCCAGCCAACCTGCCGTTCTCCTGCCGCCGGCTCCAGGCCGTTCCCGATGGACGCGGGGTCTGTGGAGCGCCCCACCCGTGTGAGCCACCCGCGCTGCTGTCCTGGCTCCCCGGCTGCCCTCTCTGCTCCCCACAGCAGGGCTGTGCTGACACCCGCATAGCCCTGCGGGGGGACACGGAACACGTACAGCTCATGGGCTGTGCGCTCCTCCCCTGTTCCTCAACAACAAAAAACCAAAAAACAACGGGAAAGTAAATCCTGTTTACCTGTTGGCATTACAAGTGCTTGTGTCTGCTGAGTCCTGCGGGTTGCACAAAGCTCAAGTGCAGCACAAGTGATTAGTGTTTGAGGTATAATTTCCAGCGAAAATGTGCCTCTCAAACTACACCTTCATCTTCATCAGAGAGGACTGAAAGTGCCACTTGTATCCAAAATACAGCTTCATCTGGATCCCAACTGTACTGTTCAGCTTCTTCCTTGGCTTCCCCCTGTTCCATTAATAAGGACATTCGAGGCTAATGTGATTTCTTCCTCACCTTGTCTGTAATACAGAGTAGGGAGAGAGGTAGTGATCTCTCATCTCATAAAGATGCTGTGAAGAAGCCTAACTTTTCGTGTATTTGGTTAGTTCTTGCTCAGAAAAACAAACCCAGGCTTGATATCAGCTTGTTGGAGGACTAGAAATTAACCAAACTTTCTTCAGATTCAAGTGCTGGTGACAGTGCAGGGCACTGGCATTGCTCAGCATCCTACCTTTGTGCTGCTGCACTGCAGGTTCCTACATGCTTTGCTTTTAGATAGGCTGGGATGTATAAAAGAAGCAAAATAATGCTACTGATCTTCACATCTAAGAAAAAAAGTCTGAAAATATTATCACTTTTGCAATCATGAAACCCATCCAGGAGTAGCCAGGTAGTGCTGTTTCCAGTGTCCCATGGGATAAAGCAGTTCTTGCTGTCATGCAAAGGCAAGTCTCTACAGGAGCCTCTTGTGGAATCTTTCTTGGCATGTAACTTGTTGGAAATTTGAATTTTGCAAGTCAGTTCTACACTACTAAGCAGATTCTGGCTTCCTTCATGAGGCTACAACAGCAGCAACAGCAGCTGACCTCCAGGAAAATAAAGGGCAAAGTGCAAATATTGATCAGTTGTCTCAAAAGGCATTTTTCCTAAGGTGTCTTTCGGCTGTAGCACTTTACTGCTTGGAAAGCAAGTACTTGCTGGCAGTCTGCAGATGGAGATCTTGTTCTGCAGGCTGGGAGTGGCTCTGCAGCTAAAGAAAATGTTATCCTGAAGGATAGTGTGTGATTTTCCTCAGGGCTTCCAAGGTGCTGCAACACCCCCAGAGGTCCCAGGACACTTCTGAATAGTGTAGCCATCTGTCTGGAAGCTTGCAACCTGCATTTTTATCAGTCAGTCTGCTCATTCCTGGAGAGATTACTGATGGATTCATGCACATGGATGGTGTTCATGCACACACCAGTTGCATCTGTGAGGCTCATGAAGCACGCATAGGACTGTTCTCCTGCCCAACTCAGGTTTATAGCAGGGCCAAGTGGCACCTGGGCTGGGATGACTGGCTCATGGGAGGATGCTAAAGCTTTCAGAATTTCCTGCAGTGCATGGCAAAACAAGGATTCACCTTCTGCTTTTAATACTTTTCACATTCTCTAAACAAGGTTCATCAAAAGAATGAAGGACATCTGTATGTAAGACAGAAAGCTTCTGGTAAACTCATATGCCAACTTCACCAAGCAACACTATGAAATAAAGGTTTCAGGAGATCACTGAACAATTGTTAAGTGGAAAATTGCTCCTGATCAAAGGAAAATTATTATTATTATTATTATTATTATTATTATTATTACAAAAAATGCAAGATAATTTCAAATTCAGTGTTGTTACCTGTTTCTTCTCCTAATGAAAGAAAAAATAAAAAGCAGAGCAATTTTTATAGTTACAGGATTATAGATGGATGTTATCAACAATTCTAATAGTCATTGGAAATAGTTATTTAGATAGGAAACTATCCATTTTTGTCCTCCCTGGAAATACAGTAAAACACTGATTTATATCACCTCTGCCAATTTTTTACTTTTCATGGTATTTCATTAATATTCATATATTTTCTTTATTAAAAGCTCTTAAAACATCCTAGAATTATTAAATTGTCCTACAGAAAACTAATGCCGAAAGCTAATTCATGAATGAGGTAAACAATGAAGAGGAAAACATAATCAAATCATAAGCAGAGAATAACACTAGAAAATAATTTCATGAAAGATGATTATGTAAGATTTCATAATGGAGTACCTTGCCATGTGTGACTTTAGTATTACGTCAAGGGTGTGTTGCATGACAGTTGGCCAAAACTCATTGTGTTCTATTGCTCTGGGTGTGATCCTAAAATGTTATTTTTCGGGTTGCAGCTGCTGTTACAAACCTCTGCCATTGGGTTGAAAGCAGAGGGGAGCATCCAGGGCTCCCCTCAGCTCACTGTCTGCGTCCAGATGAAAGCAATCCACACCTCATTCCAAGAGCTAGAAATTTGCTGCATGATTTTTTTCTTCCTCCTGTGCCACCATAGCTCTATCTCAGCAGGCAGCCAGGGTGGCTGCCAAGGAACAGCTTGTGGCCACATCGCTTCAGGCTCATTTCCTCCATGGGAGGATCTGTGCCGTGACACGCTTCCCCAGGTCTCCTGGGTGGCACCATATGGTGGCCCCTTAAATTGTAATCTCTGTTCTTCATGTTCATTTAATTCAAAATGCTTGAAGTAAAGTGAGGCCATGTACCAGCCCTTCTGAGTGGCTTTTGAGTGGCAGTGCAGGGGGACCCTGCTGTGTGCTCAGCAGTGTGAGAATCTCTGTGGTGGATAGTGGGCTGGCTCCATTCATTTTGGAGGACAGGCTGGGAAGGATGGTGGCACAGTCTTAACTGTGCTGGTCACACAGCAGCCTCCAGGTCCCTGCCCTGACTTCTTCCTTGTGGGAAGAAGTCAATTAACTCCGAGTGAGAGCACAAAAGTGGATGAACATATTCAGATGGGAATGACAGGGGACCAGATCCTGGGACTGGGCTGAAGAATTAAGTTATTAAACAGAACAGATGTAGTCTTAGCTCCTTTTTCATATTTAACACCTAAATCACCAGCCTCACTCCAGATGTATCCTCCCATTCTAAATGTAAATAAATATGCTATACTCTGTTTTAAACTGCTTAGCAGGAACAATCCTCACTCATGTATGTCATTATTCTTTGTTTTGTGTTTACATTTGTTTATCTTCTTCTATTTTTCTTCCTGTCCTCCCGACTCTCTTCAATTTTTTTATCCAAACATTTCTTTTATCAGAATTCCTCTCTTCCTTTTCTCTTGTCCACATTGCTTCTCTGCATTTCTCACTGAAAATGTCTCTATTTTGATCTATGTCTCCCATCCCTTCTGACTAATTCCTATTCAGGCCTACATGTTCTACTAGTTCTGGCTTTAGACAGCAACATAGATAGGGGAATTATAACGCTTAATTGTACTGTCAAAATCCTTCAGATGATTTGTTTCCTTTGGAGTCACTAGAGTTTGGAAGAGAGGCAGTTTTCTAGGATCTTCCAGATGTTTTGCTTCTAGTAGTGATAGAAAATTTGATTAAGAAAGTATAACTTCTGTTCCTCATTCTGATTGCTTTTCTGCTTTATTATTTGGGAAACCAACATCTTGAAGGAGAAAGGTGAAAATGAAATTTTAATGTAATTTTTCATGCTTGTATTTTTTATCCTTTTATGCCTCTTTGCTTCTCATTATGTTAACTTGGGTCTTTAGTCCCAGGAACAATTAGTATTACAATGTACAGAGCAGTACTGCCGTAGAAAAGGTTCTACCCATTTATATACTTAAGTCTATGGGAAAAGAGATGTTACTTTCCTCTCCTGTGTAAGCCCAGCTACTGTAGAGTTATTTGAATGGAACATTGATTGGCTTGAAAACTGTGAGTAAAACAAACCAGACATATTTTCTGTTGTTGCTCAATCTCTCTGGAAAGTTGTGTTTAAGGCTTAGTTCAGTCCTTGTCTCCATTTTGACATTTCATGTCTTTCAGTATATACAAATGCATAGTTTTATTCAAAATTGAGATCTTGGGCTTTTTTTTTGTCTAGAAGGCACAGGCAAATGCTTTAAACAAACATTTGTGAAACCTGAGTTCATGGAAAGCTTTGTAAAGAAACCAAATGTTTCTACTTAATGTTTTCTACACAGGCATCCTTCTTCTGCTGTGTTGTATTTCCCAGCACCTTAGAGATAACATTTCTGTTTATAAAACTCTATGTAGCACCTTTCTTTTTCACAGTGACAGAATATTTTTGAACAACACTCACTTGTGAGCCTGTGAGAAAAAATTCTGTCCTGCAGGATTTTTGCCAGCCCCATTGCTCACTGCCTGCCTTTTCTGTGCTGGGTTCTGCTTTCTGCTGCCAGCTATAAACCACTGATTTACATCCTGTCTTTCCGACTGCTCTTCCAATTTTACAAATAACTGAGTTCTGATCATCTGCCCTCTCAGGTTTGTGTCTCCCCCGAAATAAATGGGAGATTCTGTGCTTCCTTATATATCCTAATAATACAATTGAATAAACAGGCACAATTGTGTTACCGGCAGAATCCCAGATTAACAATTCTTTGATTGTGGGCTTTTCGGTGCTTTGGAGCAGAAACGAGAGCTGTGCAGGAGAATTGCCGTGAGGCGGCAGTGTAGCCCAGGGATGGAAGTGCATCTGTCCTGGAGTGGGGTCAGTAGCGAACCATTTCAGCAGTGGGGCACTGGAGGCTGCCTCGTTACTTGGGAAAGCCGTGTTAGGATTACATTAAGGGAACAAATTGGTTACACTAAAATGGGTGTGACCACTTGGTATTGCTTCCCCAGTTGTGTCCATGGTGTTTATTTCCTTTCCCTGAGCATAAGGAAGGGGATGTCTCAGTATTGGTTTGTTGCTATTGCCCCCAGTACCCTTGCTCCCTCAGGGGAAGGGATGCCTAGTTTAGATTTGTCCTTTAATAATTTCTATTTTTTCTGGTTTGAATGAAGCTCATACATCTGAGTGGAATCAAATCTATACCGCCCTCCTCCCCGCAGCAGAGAAACACAGCAGCACTTGTTGCAAAGTTTTTTTAACCTCTGCAAAATCCAAGCCAGTGCTATGGTGTACAGAAAGGGTCATGTACCACAAAGCTCCAGCCCTGAGGCATGTGTCATGACCATTCTATACCAAACTCTTATGATATAAAGCCATTTTTCACTAAGCCACATTGATCCTGACAGCCCTTAGCGGATTGTGATTCATCCCTTCCTTCCTCTAATTTGGGATGATATGCCACTTGCTTTAGTATGTGTGCATCTGGATCCAAGAGCAGAAACTCTGCAAATAATTATGGGAGAGAACACTTATGAAAGCAGATCAATCAAATTACTGAATTGAGGACATTCTCTATTTTGGTTTCCTGAGCTTTGATACTAAAATATCCTCTTAGCCCTTTGTGGAGGACTGTGGAATAAGACTTATCTCTCTAATCTCATACTTTCAGAAATTCTTTTCTTCCATGTGATTAAGGGCGTTCAAAATTGTCTTTAATTATGCAACTAAGACTGCTCTAAATGCATTCAAATAGAATGGGGAATAGAATTTAAAAAAACAAACTTAAGAGAGGTGAAGAGTAGTCCCCTTAGCCTGACAATGTTCCATACAGGTGTTTTCTTTTCTTGAGGAAGGTTGAAAAATATTTAAATGTAAAGATTTCTTGAGGAAACTCTCACCAGACTGCCTAGTCTCTTCTGGTAATCTGCATGAGTAGAATGAACCTTGTATTATTATTTTGTTCCTAGGTTTTAAAATTAAGTACAGCTTTGTTAGAGCCCAATTCAATGTCACCTGGTCCTGAGCATTACAGGCTACTGGCTACAGAGTTTTTTCTAAATGTTTATCTCTTGTTATTAAACAAGCTCTTCCATAAAAGTTTGTCCTAAATACTCATAATATTTTAACTGTATTATTGCTTTACATTAAGATATGAGATTTTTCTTGCTTTGCTGTCAGTCATGCAAGTCCTGAAAAAGAGGCCGAAGGTAGCACGGGCCCAAAACTTCTTAGTAGTTTTGGGGAGGCTGAGCTGGCTAAGCAAAATTTGGAGCTGTGTCCTGGGCCAGGAAGGAATGGGGACACCTATAAAACTGCAAGGAGAGCTGTGTGGAGCTGGGTTTGTGGCTCCTGAGGCCTTGGTGGAGATGGGGAGCACAGACACCATGACTGCCTGAGCAGAGCTGCAGCTGCAAGGACCTCTCTGGCAGCAGCAGCAACCAGCAGGACTTTCCAGAGACCTTTCCAGGCAAAGTAAGCACTAGGGCCATCAGAATTTTGTTGCCCCTTGTCTGTCTGCTGTTCTAGGCAAACCCCAGCTTTGCCCATGGTTCTAGCTGACCCTGCACAGAGATGATTTTTATTTCAGCTGTCTATCTCCTTGATGTGTTTATCTTGCCTGCAAAACCAAGGAGTCTTTGCCTGGAGGGCCAAGGTGTGCTGCAAACATAGACTTGCTTGCAAAAATATTTGCAGAAGAGTAATTCACTATAAAGCCACAAGAGAGGGTGGAAGAGGGGAATGTCTCTCCAGGAGGCAGCTGGTGGAGGCTAGGAAGGATTGTCTGTGTATCTGCTATCTTGATGAGATCAAGATTTATCATACTGGTTTTCAGATCACTGGTCTTCTTCATACTCAATCAAAATCAATGAGAAGCTTCCTATTGTTTCTGTATGTTTACAGTCAACTCCACTGTGTATTAGCTTTCAAATACATCAATATGTGCATATTTGCAGTCAAAAATACAAACCTATAATACTTTGAAAGAAAAAAGAAAAATCATTGAAACATTTGAAGATTGTGTATCCTATGTTGAGAGTTTGGAAGAATTATTAACTTCAGCTGCACTTAAACAATGAGTAAACATGAGGAAGAGTTCGTGTCTGGAACTATTTTTAAGTGTTCATTAATTTTACAGTCTTTGCCAAATAAGGAAGAATTTATTTACTTTTGTCTGACTAACTTCAACTGTTTTAGAGTCCCATAAACTTCATACAACAATTATGTCTTGGATCTTTTTACTGTGTGACACCACCTCCCTTTGCTCTCTTTTAATCATGTGTCTCCTGTTTCATATGACAAGCAGTGTTCTCCCAGATCCTTCACCAGCGAGAACCCAATATTCTCTAGCTGAATTGACAAAAAAATTGCGATTGACAGCAATTTTTTTTTTTTTCCATTAGAAACCTCAATAGTCAAAACTCAAATTATGTCTCTTGGAATATTTCCTATTGCTTTTGCAGGTGGCTTTTTTTTTTTTTTAATCCTCAAACAAAGCTGATACATCAAGCAAATCAACTATTTCAATGTATATATTAGGCAATTAAAGCAAACTGGTAAAATTCTGCTAGCCCATTTACCTGAAGCAAGTACATTTTGCTGAGAAAGGGCAGGCTGTAGACTGGATGGAATGGGTACAGATAAGGAAAATTCATGTGTTACAATTTTTATGCCGCAGTCCAGCAGTAATTTTCAACAGGATTTATAGCAATTTGTTTTAATTTCCTGTGAAATAGGTTCTCTTTTTGCATTAATTTTTCATTTTTTCAGTAGACACACAGACTGAGTATCTGGTTTCACAAAGGCTGGAATAGACATTTTTAAGATTGGAGGATGGCTGGATAAACATATTTCTTGTTTTTTGTATACACCTTATATGTTTTTTTCTTCTTCAGAATTAACTCCTAAAAGATTTTAAGGCATTCTAATTGCTACATATAGTGAGCTTCTTAGATATTCAGCTTGGTCAATGCTTTAAAGATTCTGAAGATCTATGCTGGGAGAAGGAATTGGGTAAGCCCATTTTAGAACCATTACGACTGCCACCAGTTTCCAGTACTACTATTTATCCAGAGAGAGTTCTAAAGGGAAAACTCAGTGGTGGTAGTCGTGGGTACTTGTGAGGAGCAGGCAGCCATGAAACCAAAAGGATGCACAATATTAGAATGTTATTTTTACCTTTTTTCCCTTGGACAGCAGAAGACAAGACCTGGAAAGACGGACAAACAGAATTTGTGAGAGAACATTTCTCAATGGCTGGAAAAGTGTTTGAGACAAGTGACCCAGCTGGCTGACCCAAAGTCGTATGAATGTTGCAGATTTCCCGAGTATGTTTTTTATAGCTCTTCTAGGAGAAGTTTAGTTGAAGGAACACATCAGAAAATAGAAGCAAATGAAACTTGAGCCAGTGTGAGTTTTCCTGTTATTTTTCCAAATTTTTTTGAACACGTACATTCAGTCAACTAAAGAACTCCTCATTTGTCCTGCATACTTCTTTCCACTTGTCCAGCAGAGGAAAGGGCAGAGTTTGAAATACAAAATGGTGGTGCTTCAGGCAGCTGTATTCAACTGATTTTCTTTCTGGTTTGCCTCAAAATGGTACTGATTTTAGTAATTAGATTATGCACTTGGCCTACCTGTAGCTGAAATATTTTTAGTCTTATGTAGTCTGAAGCTTTTTGTTAGCTATATGTTAAAGAATGTTCAAGAGCATCAATGGAAGGAAATGGAGTAAAATGCTTAACAAATTGCTTCTGGATTGACTTTTCCTGGACAGTAGATAGGAATAACTTCTTAATTTCTCCCAGTGCATGTAGTTTTGACTCAACCATGCCTCTGTTGCAGGTTGCCCATGCCAGCACATGAAAGATCACTAGGAAGACCAAAACATTTTGCAGGGAGCAGTATGCCTTGGGTAAAATGAAATGTTTGATATTAAAGGTACCATCTTGACCTTGTAAGTATAATTAATATTCTTGTTAATATATTAGAATTAATATAAGTCCCAAAGTGACACTGAAATAAGCACTTGAGCTATTTTTACTGAGCACTTGAGCTATTGTAGCATTTCATATTTAAGAACTGATTTTATTTTTTAAAAAAATAAAATATTGGACCATGAAAGCCAGAATGAGACAATGTCACCTTCTAAGGCTCACTGATACTTAGATCAGGGCTTCTTAACAGTATAGTGGGACAGATGCCAATTTTGGGCACCTGTGTCCATTTGTGCTGCCCTCTCCATTTGAATGGAATTACTGGTGATCAAAGAAAGTGCCCAAGCATTTGCAACCACAGTAGAAGTTTGAACCATCAGAGGCTGAGTAAAAGCATCCCACAGGCTGCCAGCTGCTTTCTCTAATCTAGAGTGTTACTCTGGTACTATTTCTTACCAGACCTCATTTCTGCAAGGCTGTTATTCCTTCCATAGCTGGAAAATTGTAGTAACTGAGTGGAAGAGGAAAGATTCCTGTTAATCAGAGTATCATTCAGCATTAGGGAAGTTGCAGTTAATTGTAACCCTTTGTAGTACCAGATCACCAGTCTTAGAATATAATGAATCTCAAGGACCTCAAAATGAGAGTTTCTGACTCTCCCATGCAGGCCATTGTTACAAGGACATTAATTCTGAAAACAAAAGCTTGCATCCTTTTTTTGCATGCACAAAGCTGCACTGTTATCAATGGTATGTTTATGCAAAAAAAGGCTGTGGATCTGTCAGCCTGCCCTGAAGGCTTCTTGAAAAACATCTAGGCAGCCAGTTGAATAAGTTCTTAATGAATTTGAACATTTAATGTTGTCAAACTGAAATTTAACATCATTAAAAGCAATTTTAAAAGTGTTTGTGCATGTTTTGGAAAACCATAATAATGTAATAATATTGGTGCAACCAGCCCCATTGCAACTAAGGCCATAATGATGCTAATTGGACCTCTAGGAGGAATGATCACCTGGGCAGGTAAAAGCAGCATACCTGAATCCACATCTTTCAGAGTGTGGGGAGAAACTCAGATCTTAATGAAAATTGATTTTTGAGATTGCTGCCATTTTTAAGATGTTCTTTCTTTTAGTGGTTTCCCATCTGTCAAATTTCATTCAGGGGAATGCTTTTGGACTTTTGCTGGTGGGAATTACTGTTATGTAATTTTATGCAGGTAATGCTGGCATGTCTTGGTTTATATTGTTCCTTCAAATGGAGATCCATTAAGAATAATTTAGAAAATCCATATTTTGAATAGATTTTTTAAAAGGATCTTTTGTCATGGAAAAGTAGCATCATGCAGAGATATTGAGCTAGAGTTATATCAAGTCATCTGCATGCCAGAAGAAATTCAGATGTGATAAAATGGTTCTCTTGTCTTGCTTGTTTGGGTTAGCCTGGGCATTTTTGCATAGCAGCTCTGCTTTATTTGAGTGTAAAAATGTGTGTTAATAAAATGGTTCGCAAAGAGTAGAAACCTCCTGCTAACAAATTAAGTTTGAAGGTGTCATTATGTTATTAATTAAATAAAGATGACTTTCCAACTTTTGTAAACAAGCTTCCTCAAAGAAGTATCCAATGCAGACAATAATAGAAAAAGGAAGAAAGAACAGGGTCCTGTCCAGACAGAGCATAAAGTCAGAGCAAAGACACAGGGAGAACAGGTTCCTATTACATGTCAGTTATGCAAAACAGAATATTCCAGTATTAGAAACATCTACAAAATATGTCTCAAGAAAAACTTGCACATGAGATGCTGCACTGCCAGACAGCAGCGTACAGGGCGTACAGTGCATGAAATCAGAGAACACCTCCAAGGACAAAAGGTTAACAGTGATGGTATGTTCTTTTCTTAGGGGTCATTTTGTGATCATAGCCATCCACTGTGGACAGTAAAAGCCTGTGGTTTCATGCAGAAGCTCAGCCTAGAACTAAGATTTAAATGGGAGTGAAATACAAAATGAATTCAAAATTATTTATGGACAATGATTTAAGAATAGGAACAAAAGGCATGGAAATGAGAAATCAGAATAGTAAGGTCAAATGAAAGGATTCAGAGGTTTACGTAAAAAATGGTGGGGTCATCTTTCACAGTTTAATTTATAGGAGGAGAGACATAGAAGTGAGTCATGCTGTCTGAGCTCATTATTTAGACTACATGGCCACTGAAGAGAGATAAACAATCCTACAGAATTATAAGCAGTAAAATAAATGGACCTATGGAAAAGACTGTCTTTGGATATGTACTTCTTCTGAAACAGCCACATGTAGGTGAGAAGAATTACATGTAATAATGATCATGGCAGACAAGAAAGGCAGGTGCTAAATACTAGTTTTTACTAAGTAGAGTAAACCAGCAAATATTAGAGGAACCTTCTCAACCATGAAAACAAATATCTTCAGTCATGCATGCCTACTCTGCATCTAGGATTATATGCAAGGTCAGAGTAAAGGAAGGTTAGTTGTGGGAATCACAGAATCATGGAATGATTTGGGTTTAAAGGGACCTTAAAGATCATCTAGTTCCAAACCCTTGCTGTGGGCAGGGAGCATTCCAGTAGATCAGGTTGCCCAAAGTCCATCCAACCTGGCATTGAACACTTTCAAGTATGTGGCATTCACAATTTCTTTGGGCAACCTGTTCCAGTGCTTCCCCACCCTCAGTTCATTGGTACATTTGAACCCATTAGAGTACCAGAGTATATCACATTTTTTGCTGTCAATTTCGTTTAAGGAGAAACAGAAGCAGAAAACTAATCCAGAAATGTGGTGATACTTTTACCTCTTCTAATAGCTCCTGAAAACTCATTTTCATTTCCTTTTCCATAGCTCCTATTAAATAAGCAAAACCCACATTAACTTTTTCATTGCACTCCAAATGTACTTCAGAGATTATTTTTCTTTGGTGTGGCCAGTGCTGAAATAATGCAGATACCTCTAGTGGATTTTTTAACTCATACTAAAAAAGAGGGGAATTTCGCCATCTCTTCCTGCTCTGACCCTGCCAAATGCTACACAGGCTGAAACTTGCACTGTGGTTTGGTTTAGTTTTTAGGCATATGGACGTCTTTTTCATTCTTTATTATAATTTAAAATATTACTGCAATTATGCTCATATCCAACCCATAATGGAAAACAGAGCTATGGAAGGCTGGCCAAAGGTAATCTTGGTTCCCTGGATTTATGTGCACTGCTTTTGAAACAGTCTCTTTTCCATGTTGCCCAGGGCAAGAGTCTACATTTATCTCTGACTTGTTGCTTTTATTTTGCACTTTGCAGTGGAGATATTCTTGATGTATGTTTTACAATGTGTAGCTTTCCCTCTCAAATATAAATACATTGGATCACTGTTATTCTGGTAACTCTCTTGTTTGGAATGTGGACCTGGCTTGTACTTTGTGAAATAGTCATTCCAGTCACAGAGGACCAGTAAGCAAGAGATCAGGCTGTCTGGTTCATGGCTTTCCCATTTGATGAAGCTATTCTACCAGCATTTTTTAACTGATCATTACACCATTTGAAAAAATCTTTACGTTTCCAGCCTCTGGTAGATAAGTATAAAGGAAATCACAGCAAAGTTTTCTACTTGCCAGTCAAACTGGCCTCAATCCTGCAAATACTTTTGCAGTAGTTAAGCTTTACATACAGAAAATCAGACCTCATTACAGGCCTGGTCATTTTAGAAAAAAACAAGTGTATGTCTGGTGAGTGCACAGTTACAGGGAAGGAGAGAGGCAGGATGAAAGGAAATCCTAAATTGGTTCAGTCCCCTTCACTGTGTAATTTACAAATTGGATTGGAGTTTTTCATGTGCTTATGGTCTAATTTGCAGGGTGAATTTCAGCAACACCTTCAAGAACTCCTGTTTGTTCTACATGTGTGGATTGGCAAAAGGTAACATTCTCTAAGAAACTCCTGGAATTTGGTGTTCTTACCTGAAAAAAAGAAGTTGTGTACAATTGGAGAGCTCCCATCTAGTTATGCTTTAGTGTTCACTTTCTGATACACAGAAGAGACAGCTGTCTTTTTGAACAGGGAACATCCTGCCTTTTGTAGGAGGAAATTCAGAAACTGGTACAGAACAGACTCGAGCAACATCTTGGATGACTGAGCAGAACTTTGGGAATATCTAATATTTTTTAGCTTGTCAAAGCTTTGAGTCCAAATTTTTAAACCACTTCCTAGAAGCAAAGAAATGTGCAGAACCAATGTCAAGACTTGGAACTGCTATTAATGTAGTGTTAGAAAATTGTTACCTTTGCAAATTTTGTAATTTGGGGCAGTGACCTTGAAGGCTTGAATGAGGTTTTATTCATCAAAGTGGAGAACACGTAAGTATTATGAAATACCTGTGATAATCTATGCTTGTATAAAATGGGAAGTAGTGTGAAGAATCAGGAAAATTATTTTATCTTTGTTTATAGTGTAGATGCTGCAATACTGTGTACTGTTCTGAAACCCTTTTGTAGAAAGTGAAAACACAAGTATCTCAAAATGGTTATAATAAAGTCATACATTTAAAAAGTACAACCTTTATACACAAAATAAGTTTTTCATACATAAAATATCATCTTTGATACTTTCACCCCGGGAATCTACTAGAGAAAAACATATTGAGAACAATGACCAGAAAATTTGAGCTACTGGAAAAATAGCACATATGTTTAATAGTGGTGATAATGATAACCAAAATTACCAAGAGAAGGGGGGGCTCTCCATCTTTAAGCTGAAATTAAAGAGATTCCAGAGCTGAGAACATGTTGTTATACTCAAAATATGAATTGCTGGATGCCATTCCCAAGGTGACATTATGTAGGAAATCAGGCTGGTGGTATAATAATTTTACTAATCTATGACTCTAAAAGACTTTATTGCCTGAACTCTGCTATTCTTGTGTACCTCCATGCAGATCTCAATACCATTATTAATATTTATCAAAGTGACAGGAATGAATCACAAATTATTTTCTACACTTTAGCATTATGTGTTGCCTGTGATAAGAGAGAAGGCAAAGTGATCACTGCATTTCATGTTCTGAGCAACTGTTGTACCTGTGAGTGCTGATGAATCATAGTTTGTTAGGGTGGCCCCTGTAAGTCTGCTTGAAAATATTTAGGAGATTTCTGTGGTTGCAATTTGCCCCTTAGTGGCAGGATAAAAATAAACTTCACAGCTGTCAAGATTTATACTTCTATGTGAAAATATATCTGGGGAGAAAGGAGGGCACCAGAAAATGAGATCAAGCAGTTGCTTTAAACTGAGAACAAAAATATGTCCTGACCAATTTATTTCTAACTCTGATATCTCACATAAACCTTTAATAAGCTTCACTCTTAAGGGAACAAATGTATTTTTTAATTTGGATTTATTATAAGGAAGTTACAGCTTAATTTTAAGACATCTATAATAAATGTTTTTAAGGAAATATGGAAAAGAAAGTAACATTAAATAATATTACAGAAAGGAATTCCAAGAACAAAGAATTATTAAATTGCTGATAGTGAATGTGTTGTATTTACTATAACAAATGTGACAGGTTACATTTTGGGTTACCAGCCTGAGGACGAAGTTCTAGAAAAATGTTTTTTAAAGCAGATGACAATAATAGCTATGATGCAAAGTGAGCTCTCATTCTGTTCTGAGAAAAAAAATGTCCAAAGCAGCTTTGACTGCACACAGAATTACACTGGTGAAAAAATAATCCACTCAGGTTTTCTCTGGTTGCTGATTTATGAAACTGGACAATGCATTATTGCTTTAAAACAAAAATCTAAAATTCATGCAACTTCCTTCACAGACTGGTAACCTCAAATGCATCTTATTAAATGCTCTGGGTTAATAATTTACTTAATTTTAATCATTACTGTAATTTGCTGCTTGGAATATAATTTGGATTTACTTTTCATCAAATTTGCTTTTATAATTAATTCTTTGATACATAGCTCTCCCCTGAAAATCACATGACAAAATATATTTGTTTCTTTATCAATCAATGTCTACTGTTTTTCATACAGCATGAGCAGAAGCAGCTTATCCAGTGGAAAGTTTTGGCCTTCTGCATCTGCAGCAGTATAATTCTCAGTGCAATCAGAATTTCTCTGATGTTGGTTTTATACTGGCTGAAGGAGACTCACTTCACATGGTAAGTATTATTCCATTATACATATCAGTCAATTTCAATGTTTTATGAGTTGTTGACCTTCTATAAGTTTCCAAGGGACAGATAGATCCTGGGATAATGAATTTAAATTATAATGCCAGTAGTCTTGTGTTTTATAGTCCCATTTGAAAGGCCTTTCAGAAGCAGTCACCAAATCCCCAGGGGTCTGTGGGACCCAGTGTGGAAATCAGCACCAAAGGAAATATTTGCCAGCCTCCACTGGGAGCGATAGGGATCTGTGTGTGTGTGTCCTGCAGGGCACTGATCAGCCTCAGCTTCAGCTCCCTCCTCCCCATTGCTGTAGTCACACTGAAAGACCAGGATTCCCAATCCACCACAAAGCATAAGTGTAGTACTTATAATTAAAATAATACATGGGAGAGGTGGAAATCTGATTTCGGACAGTGTCTTATTTCCAGTCTGACCACAACACACCATTTTAGAGCCTATTTCCAAAGCAGTGTGCTTTCTCTCCAGTGCAGGCATTGACTCATGCTAAGGAATGTATTCCATTACAGCTTTGCTGGCTTGCACTGTAACTTCGTGTAGAACCAGTTAGTTGCTGTGGTGACAGCAACCAACAAACAGAAAAAAACCATACTCTTTCAGGACTGGTCAGAGCAGCTTAATGACAGCATCCATCCTTAAAAGTGTAAATATTTCTTGTTTTGCTCTCATTTAAAAGGAGATTTAAGGTGTAATATCATCCTAAGGCCTTTTATGTTTCCTCCTGTGATATTAAATTTTTGAAGCTATAGAGACTGTAATCTACAGCCATTCTTTCAAGCAAATCTGAAGTTTATCTCCCTAATAACAAACTGATCCACAGTTAAACTTGGTGAAATCCCACTGTCTTTGGAGAGGTATGTGAAAACAGAATCTGGCTTGCTGATGTGGATAATATTAATCTAGTGGTGAAATCTGTACAATACTTTTACAACCTGAAATTTACTATAACATTCAATGGGGGTGTTTGAAAAATAATGTAGGATAAATATAGCATTGCAATATTTTCAGAGAGGTACAAACTCACCAAGAATTCACAAAAAACAAAAGCCATAAAAATTAATAAAAAATAAACTATATTCATTATTGCTCTAATATCGTATCTTATTAACAATTTCAAGAAAGGCATAATGTGGGATGCTGTCTATGAAAAGTGGAGATTCCTTGTTTTAAAGAGGAAAAAATATTTTACAAGTCCATTATTCAGTTTTGACCATGGTATTGTTTAGATCTGCAGATACCATCCAGTGACAATGACATGGGTATAAGGACGCTGAGTTGTTACAAGCTCTGTGTCAAAGGGGGAAAAGGTTATTTAGGGCTCTTATAGAAAAGGAGGTGATTATTTTGTATCTGGAGGAGATTGTTGTGTTCTCTCCCCTCAGATTACTTTGCTCAATTTGAAGAATGAAGAACCAAGGGAAAAGATGTCACTACAGGTGAGTTTGACCTTTTTGTTCAATCCACTCACCAGCTATAGGGAATGACTGCTAAAATCTGGGAGTACAGTTTTGTCCATTGCACTGTGACAGAACAGAGTTTCTCTTCTCTTAATGCATTTTGGTTTAGAAGAGTGTTGTAGTTAATGCTGTTAATGAAAAACCCTTTCTGGCTGTGGGACTCCAAGATCTCCTGGAAGTGTCAGGAGAATTCAAGCAGATTTCCAGCCAAACTACACAGAACCACAGTACAGACCAGGCTGAAAAGGATCTTGAAAGATCATGTGGCCCAATCTTTCATGTGAGAGGGAGCCCAGATGACATTATCTAGCACCCTGTCCCAACTGCATGTTAAAATGCTCCATTTATGGGTACTTCATCCTGTCCCTGGGAAGGCTGTTCCAGTGATTGGTAGTTCTCACTACAAAAAGTTGGCTTTTTCCTAATTGAAGATGGAACTTCTGCTGGAACAACTTGTGTGTCCCATCCCTTCCCCCCACCCCCATCTTTTCCATGTATCTCCTTGTGAAGTGAGAGCCACTGTCCTGTTTCCACCAGGAAAATGTTCAACCTAAAATAGTGCAATTCCCTTGTTTAATCAACTCAGTATCAAAGCATTCAGAGTCTCTTTGGTTCCTGCCTGCTTGCAGAAGCATCTGTGGAGGGGGCTCTAGGTAACCCCACTAGAGCAGCTAGCAAGGTGTGATCACAAAATGCTCAGGGGCTCATCTGAATGTCCTGCCATGTCACTGCCAGCCCCACAGAATGGGCAGAGGGCTCTTCCTCTGCTGGTCTGCTCCATCTGCAAGGAGGACATCTGGGATTAGTGGGCCACCTGAGCTTAGACAGAGGTGGGACAGAATACAAAAATAGGAATATGGAGTACCTTCGTGGAGGTACTCACTGAGAGTTAGGGTATACCTGGGCTCACTCAACTCAGAGGAGAGTGGCTGTTACAGCATGTGGGCACTTTTATGGTTGTGTATAGATCTGGCACTATACACCCATGTAGTTATTCATTGCCATTTTAATGGCCTAACAGATCCATCTGCCATGAAAAACTGTGCATGTAAAAATCAATGTGGAAAAAACAGACTTGCTATGGTATGAGTTAGGGAATTTGTCTCAGAAGTGATGCATGTGCATATATGTGCCTGCAAGGATGTATATTTGTATGCATGTGTGTGTCTGTGTATTTCATTAATTGATGCTGTATTATTGCTTTTGGTATTTCATTAATAGATGCTGTGTTATTGTTTTTGGTAGGTAATTCTCAGCCCATTATTTTTATTGCTAAATTTGTTAATTTGCCCTGTATCCTCAAGGGACTATATTGACATTGGCAGGATAAGCCTGACGGCTTTGTGATGTCTAGACAAAAGGAATTAAAGACAGCAGAAATACTTGCTCAATATTTTCCTTCTGTGGGAAGTTTCTGTCTCACTCGTAGAAGCCTTTTAATGTAACTTTATTAATGATTTAATATAATAACAAATGTGTGCTGTAATGGAATAAGTATAAGCATTTTACATGTATTTACAGTTGGCTGGGCAGACACTCTCTGCTTAACATGAAAGGCAATTTAATATTGTAGATTTTAAATTAAACTAGGAGTGTTAAGTCTCTAGGAATTTTCACTGCAAGTGAAAAAAATCCCATCAGTTAGACTGGTACTATGGAAATCCTCTACTATTTTGAAATGAAGAGAAGGTAAACGCACTCTTTGAACAGCAGAAAAAGAACAAAGCAAAATCTTGGATTATCTCTGTGTGGGCAACATAATCCAGGGAAGATCCACAGATGCATACATTCTAGGTCAGAGAACAACCATTATAATGAAAGTCTTGTCTGGCTTCCTACCAAACCACCAGACAAAACATCCTGCTGCATCACTCCCATCATAACAACTGCAACAAGGGAATTAATGGGAGGAGTGCTGACAGCTCTCTTTTCAAATTTGTGTCTTGATTTTTCTTCTCCCACATCTTTAAAGTTATTTACATCAAGGTGTCTTCTGTGAAGAGGATCTGAGATTTGTGGAGGAAGTCTGGTTAGGTCAGAAGATTTTCATAGGAAAATGTTAAAAGAAAAGGGGAATAGAAGATTAAAGGGCAGTTCAAAGAGAAGAGAAAAGATATATTAGTGAAGAAGTCCAGAAAAGAGTGAGGTAGAAAAGTTATATATATATAGATATATATCAGTAGATAAAGAGGTTTTGAAAAGTTTCTATATGAAGTTTCTGTATATTACGAAGATTGAGCTGACTGAAACTCATCTGAGTGACCAACAAATAACTTTGTCAAGACATTCAGTGTTGGTTCATGCTAACTATTCTGTTCTCTCCAGGACTGTGAAGGAGGTGTTTTGGTAGAACAGCTTAATTAAAATTAAAGAGAAAACCTAAGAAAACCCTCACACATTTCCAAAAAAGACCTGTTCCCTGTTATTGCCATCTTATCCCTTTTTTCTGGAGTGAAGATACCTGCTTAATCTCTCTCCTTTCACTGCCAACCCCACTTTAGAAGACCCCACATTGCATGGTGGCAAGCTCCAATCTCTGCTGTGTCTCTGTCTCTACACTTGACAGTGTTTTTGGCAACATCTTGGTGTTTCCAATCCATATCTCCCACATGGGCAGATGAGCCTCACCTGTTGCTTTAACTGCTACACTTTCCTTCATGACTGATTACATATCTTAAAATGTGAGGAAATGAAGGAAAAATAAATGTTGCTTTGCTTTGGAAATCTGCTTATCTCCATCTTTTCCAGCAGAGAAAACAATGTAGTCCAAACCAGAAAGAGGAAGAATTTAGAAGCCTAAATACCAAAGTTTTATTGCCCAGATCTTTTTTCATGTAGAAAACATAAATTACTGAAGTGATTATATATAACTAATGAAAAGAAACATAGAAGAAAGAATGAAACAAAGGAGGAGAGCTTGCAGAAAGATCTCTCAGTTACATATGCTGCATTGTTAGAAAGTTTAAAGATGCATTTTGTTCTGGAAGCCAGGAATACTTTTGTCAAAAACATTGAACTCCATCATGACCCAGATTACGAAAAGGCTTTTCCTTGGCCTTACTAGAAAGGAGATTCTATGGTGGTTTGGAGGCTGTTTGACAGCCTGGAGCATGGGGCTTAAAATGATCTATTTTTTTTGGACTTGATTTGTGAAGTTAGAGAATACACTGTCAGTCAGCAAACCACAGAACACATGTAACCCAAGACAAAGCTACTAACCAATTTGCAAATGCAACTAAATACAGGATTGTTCACAGTGCCTATCCATACTGGGGTAAAATGCATCCAAAGGCTATCAGAGACACTGAATACTCTGAGTTCCTTTACCTCATTCCTTACTCTTTTTACCATGACAGAAGCTGTTTACAATGCTTATATGAAACCTAGCATACATGTGGATAAATGTATATGTAGGTACACATGGCCATTCTTAGCCATGCCTTTTTTTTTCCCCTAAAACATGGTTGTGGGTGTTTTCATATGAGTCATCACCAGCGTGGTGCTTTTAACTGGGACTCCAGCTGGGACTGACTGTTCCTGCTGTGTCTGACAGGGGTCTGTGAAGGCACTGTGTGAGCTCCTTGTTCTGCCAGTGTTTGCTCCATCCCTTGCTACTGTGTCTCATCCTCCGCAGTAGCTCTGGCACTCACAGTCTGTGTTTTCTCAGGCAAGGTTTTTTTTCACTGCTGGCTTTTCAGAACTGATTACCAGGTCACCATAATTACCATATTATAGTCAAAATATACTTTGCTCTCTGTGTCAGTGCCTGAAACATGTCTCACTATACGCTCCAGCTTTTTAACACCAATACTGTGCTCGGTTTACGGACATTTGTAATTGAAAAGAAAAAATCTGTTGCTAGGTGATATAGAGACATTGTTTATTTTTGGGGTGAGAAAGGTGCATAAGGTTGAGGTATTCAACTCTGTGGCATGCATTTTGTGATTGTGACACCCACTATCTCCCCATAAGTAATATATCAAGTATTTTGTATGCATGAATCATGTTTCCAGTTGTGTGTTTTTGTATAAACCACTGGAACTCATTGTAACACAGTTTCTCTCATATCATCGATCAATTCCCAGTCAAGCCCTCCATTTTTTTAAAGCACATATTATATTTATCCTTTATTTGGTAGTCATCATTGCATACTAGTACTTCAAAGATGCTTGTTCAGGTAGTTTAACAAGGCAAATATTTCCCTATAAATAGCAAATTCCATTACAAAGGATCATCTATTTTTCTTCTCCTCAAACTAATAATAAGGAAAGTTCAACTAGAAAGATGCCAAGTGTTGGGGATTTCAGGCAGTAAATAATTGTGACAGTTGGCAATACTCTGGAGTTTGCAGTACATCATGCTTCTGTATTCCCTGACCTGTGATTTCAGATGTCCTGTTTCAGTCTTTACCAAATCCTTAATTCTGTAGGGAAGTGAAATATCCCTGAGAAATTTTGTTTTTCTGAAAGCAAACTGTTGCTATAGCAAAATATGATGTCTCAAATTTGACTACAATGGAGGTTAAAGGAGAGCAGGATACTTTAGAAAATAAATCATCCCTGTAAAATCACTGAAAATGACTGTTTAATAAACAAAAGAGGGTGGAATTAGATTTAACTGAAAACTTTCCTGTTAATGAAAAGTCTCTTTCTTTAGTAGAATCTACCAGCTTATGTTTTCCATTTAAAATTATTTGCATCTTTGTTCCAGGTACAAAGTGTGTATATTTTCTTTAACTGTATTCTTACATCCATGTAACTTAGCAGATGAGGCTGGCCTTGCAGTACACAAGTAAGTCCCTGGCCTGGATTTGTCTTCTTCTGGATACTCAGGACATCTGCCCCACTCAGGAGGAAAAAAAACCCAACAAAACATAATGATTTCTATTGTGATATAGCATTGCAAATATTTGCCTTCCTCTGGAATCCCAGCCTACAGCTGCCCCTGGCCTGAGGGGAGCCTCTCAGCTCCATCTCCCAGCCCACCAGCTAAATCACACTGGAACTGGATTTAAATAGTCACAACTGAAAATATCCACATCCTGGTCCATGTAAACTCTAAGATGGAGCATGGCTGTTGGACATCCTCAGGCCAGCAGCAGCCCAGCTGGCTTTGGCACCAAAGTATTGTGTCAGTGTGGGCTCAGGTTAATTAGTGTGCTAAGAAGTAGGGCTAATTTAGCTCAGGGGCAGTGTTACAAGCTCCAGAGCTTTATAGAGCCTGTGATGCCACACCCCTGTGTTAGAAATGCTGGGAGCTACTTCAGAGGCTTTTTCTCCATACCATATGGCACAGCACAGACAATGCCCTTCAGTCCCAAAGTGAATGTGCAGTGATACCTTGAAGTATTCAAATGGTCAATTCATTTGTACACCTTCACTTCCCTCAGTCTCAGAGCTGGATTTTGTAATGATTATATTAAATATTGCTCCACATAAAAGGGCTTCCTGTGCCAGAGGCAAGGTGTTACTCAGCATTGTGGCAGACTCCAGTCAAGGGTAAAACACTGTTTTCTTCTCTTTTTGATGCCATCAAAGATATCAAGGAAAGTGCAAGTGGCTTCCAAAATTGTATTTTCAGGTTTTCATAGTCCTAACATTCATGTAATGAATGACAATAATTAAAATAATTTTCTTCAACTGGTAGCCTCATTTGAGTACAGACACCATAAAAAATATGACTACTTCCCACATTTTTATAGCACAGGAAATCATTGAAGCTGATATAAATGTGCCTCAAAGAGTTACAAGACTGATATTGTGAAGTAAATCTTTAATTACAACAACTCTAAATATTTATCCAACTATAAAAGACAAAGTAATAAACATTTTGACTTTTTTGAAACTAACTGTTTTTTTCTTTTGAAACACGGTGCTGCAAATATGACCTTTTTTTCAACTGGTAGCTGAAAATAGCTTTTATATCATCTAAGGGGTGCTTACTTTACATATTTAAAATGCAAAGTTATGGATAGCCTGTCAGTAATATAAAATCACTAATCAATCCAGGAACACATTTCATGTCATTCTTTTGATGAAATGATTAAACATATTTGAGTTGAGCAAAACACATGTGAGTAGAGAAGTTTAATGATCAAGTAGACATAAATATCTTTTGCAAAGTATTCTACTGTTTTTCCTGTAGCCCATCAACCCCTGAACTCTCCCTCACTTGAACACTGCTCTGCTCTGAGGTTGTGTGCCCCATAGAGAGCCCAAGGTGCCAAGAAGGCACCACTGTTGTTCATCCTCCTCTCCCAGAATGGGATGAACTATTCTCAAACTATTTCTTAGGGACTACTTTGAATATATTGTTTAATAATGGAAATTTTTACATGTCATTTGTGAGCTTTCTATGGAGTTCTTATTTCAAGTCTCATTCTCAGTTTACCAAATATTTTTTTCCACCATTTATATTATGCTGTGTGTTTTTCACATGAATGGAGTTAAAAAAAGTTGCCAAGGAAGCAAGAAGCGACTATAGCTAAAACAGCCTGAAGTGTTTAATAATCTTCAGCTCAGGTGCTGGAATGGGAAATGCCTTGTTCAGGGAATCTCACTTTCCTGAATCCCAAACAGGATTGTTTAAATGCAGCTGTTCGTGCAGTGTGCCTGTCCCTGTAGAGTCACACACTAAATTGTGTAGATCCAGGTGGATAATGGTAAATAGAGCTCATAGGGTTAGAAGAAGAAGATATTGTTTGAGTAAAATCCACCATTGTGATTAATGTGCTCAGGCACAAAATTGGAAAAATTATCAAGTTCCTTAGAAATATCTGTGGTTTCTTACCAACTGGAAACTGGAAACTTGTAAGACATATGGGTATTTTGAAGGTGGCATAATACTTCATACTCTGAATTTTATGCTATGAATTATTTTTTTTTAATATGATGTTATTTCTTACATGTTTTTTCATCTAAAACTATTCTAAGGAGTACAATCAGACACTAGAAACAGCACAACACAATGCAAATGGCCTTGTTATAACCACTGTAAGTGATTCAAAATGAAGAAAAACATCTTGCAAAAAGCCTTGAGTCTCAAGATGGGTGCGCTCAGACTCTGGAGCAGCCTTGATGTTATGCAAGGGACCCAGGAGGAGTCTACAAGGAATCCTTTCTGATAATAGAGTCCAAATACAGTATCCATAGGGTGATGCTGAGGTTTCACTCCCTGGCCTTGGTTAGTCCCTCAGCAGTGCTTTGAGGCTGGTGTTGTGCATCTTAGCAGTGCCACCACGTCGGAGTGGGGCCACCCCAGGATGCAGGGCTGGGGCTGAGCTACAGCAGCATGGGAAGGGAGTGAATGGAGCTCTTGTTGTCCAGCTCCCCAAGAGCCACAGGGGGAGACTGGGGTGTCAGAGCAGCTGGTAGGCTCCCTGGCTTGTCCCCAGCAGGAGCTGCTGAGCGAGGCAGGACCTGGTGGCAGGAGGATGTGTCAGGCTGATGGCCACATTGGGTGATGCCTCGCTGGGTCTGTGCCTCAGTGCTGGCTGGGAAACTGCCTTCTCCCTCTGCAGTGCCCTCTGGGTGCTCAGGAGCAAGACTTTGTACTTTTGTGCCACCAGGCACGGGTTAATCCCTTCTTCCTTCATCAGAAGATTGAAAAAGAAGACCTGGATAAAGGAGCTGCTGTTCTTGGCTGCTGCCAGACCTCAGGATTTTCTGTATGATTGCTCAAAGGACACTTTCATTTTCTTTTGCAGTTGCAGGGAGAGCAGCAGTTCAATGCCACATTGTGTCCTCTTTGCTCCAGTTCTGGTTTACCCTTTAATGTGTTTCTGAGTATTCACAGTGCTTTCAGCTAGTCCATGCTAAGCTTGTTCTTCATTCCCGCTGCCAACTGAACTGGCTTCCCAGGGAGTACTTGGCAGTTGCTGCTTATCCCAAGACCCAACCTTTGTACCACGAAGAGGAAGGGCAGATTACTTTTCCCTTGTCCTTCTGCATTGCCTAAATCTGGCTAGCAGGAGGCAGGTGCCAGCCAGAGGCACGGCTGCAGGATGGATGCTGTGCTGGCTGCCTGTCCGACATCCATGCCGGGGCTCTGCCCTGCAGTGTCCCCAGCAGCCGTTCCCTGCTGGGGTGGCAGAGCTCCTCAGTGTCCCAGTGTAAAATTAACCACTGTCTCTGTGTGCCCAGAGCCAGCTTCAAAGCCCTTTGACATTGTGGGGATTTTTCTACCCACTTCAAAGGGCCCTGGCTCATGAGTGTGCAGCACAGGGTGCACCAGTTAATTTTTAAACTCCCATTACCTGAAAACTTCTTGTAAAGTGTACCAGAGCATAAGGCTGGGGACGAGCTTGCTGGAACACTTGACACGGCACAGATGAACACCTGGGATTAAAAATGTATTTCTTTGTTATTTATTTTTTTATGCCTTGCACATGCCTTTAATCATTCCTTGTAATAATTTACCTGTGTTTTCTGCTGTCCTGTACATTTAGTGCTTGGTCGTTCCCCTTGTGACACCTCTCCCAGCAATCCACAGGACCCAACAAGGTCTGCAGGGCTTTCCTGAGCTGATCTTACATTTCTGAGAAGCATAAAAGTTTAGAAACCTGTGGCATACTCGAGTCAGAACCACACCACCACATGCACAGCTCTGCAGGAAGCTGCTGCTGCCAAGGACAGTCCGTGGGCAGTGAGCTCACTTGTCAGGGTGCTGGGCAGCCATCCCTCCCTGCCTTCCTGCCTCCTTGTCTCTTGCATGGTTCCCAAAATATCTCCCCCACTGCTGCTTGGGATGCTTACTGCCACAGCCATAGTTGGAGGCAGGCTGGAGAAGTTATTCAGCAGTGTGCAAAGGCTACTATTTTATTTGGCTCTGGTTTGTGAGGTGCAAAATTAAACAAACAAACAAACCCAAAGAAAACACCTTCCCTTTATTTACTTTTCCAGGAGAACTTCATGTCTTTGTTTCATCCAAAGTCCACTATGTAGCCCGTTTTACATCTCAGCTCCAATAGTAATAAAATAAATTTAAAAGAAAAAAGGAATTTGAAAAGAAATTTTTGAGGTAGTGCAGATAGGCAAAGAACATTTTATTTATAGAGCAAGGAATAAATAAACATACCTCTGAACTGAATTGGAGAGTAGTCTCCCAAAGGAAAGCGTGAATATCAAATTGCTTGAATAATTTAAAATTAGGCACAACAAAGCACTTAATAATATATGGCAGAAAAGAAGCCTGCCTTGGCAGGAGATGGAGTGGATGACTTAATCGGTCTTTTCCTCTCTAGGCTTTATTATTTTATGGTTTGTTACTGTAGATGACTCAATGTTAACAATGCTTATTTTCTTACAACTGCTTGCTAGAGGACCTAGCTAGAGGCTAGTGTGTATTCATGACCTTATTCTTTATTAAATATCCCCACTTACCAGAAAGGCACTGGAATGGTAAGCAGTTTTTAGGAATATTGTGTGAGCATCTGTTTTAGGGCTGCATGTATAAGAAAAATGGCAAAGCCATTTCAACTCCATCCTACAAAAGGCACCATATATATCACATACCACTATCATGCTTTTCCCATCATCACAAATTACAGCAAAATTCTTTGTGGAGTATTTTCAAAAGCACTGAAATTTGGTTTGTATCAATAAAGGTAAAACTCACTTTTCTTTAATGAACACAGTGTAATGTAGTAGAGATCTGTGAGAGAGGGAAGTCCACAGTATGAATTGCTTCTGAAGTGGGCCCAAAATAAAATGCCATATTCACTTTGGAAGTGTTTATAAATGACATTAAAAGTGACTGGCACCTGTTGTTCTATTTTATTTCGCCATAAAGGAGCTTCACAACTCCTTGTGTAAAACACTGAGAATCATGTGGGCAGAGACATTTCACTACAGATTTAGGAAATGCTTGTTGGACATTGGGCAAGTCAGAATGTACTTTACTAAGAAAAGAACAGACATAAACCAAAAACTATACAACTATTACTTCACTTGACATGAAATCTGTACTATTAAGAAAACAGACAAACACTGATCAGGTAAACACAAATGACAAATATAGGAGAGCCTTCCTTGGTTTGGCAGCTGGACAAGATAAACTCTAGGAGACTTACAGGAGAGAAAAAGACTCAGTTTAGAGAGAGGGAGATGAGATACACAATATGAAAATATATAAATATAAAAAATAAAAATTCTGTAGCACCTATAGCATATTCTACACATTCTTCTATGTAGGAGCAATGGATTTTCGGAGAGGGAAGCGTAAGTTTGAGACACTGAGAATCTTTCTAGTAGAACACTCAAGAACTGGAATATTTTGCTTGGATAGTATAAAAATCTACAACAGATGTCAGACAAACTTCCATTTAGAATGATTTAGGTGTATTTGATATTATTTTGGGCCAAAGTACACCAGATGATTTCTTCATAGTCCTTTCATCCCTGCTGTTTATGAATTTGTGAATTAATGAGGAAGGCAAGTGTGGAAAGAAAAATCCTGGGAGGATACTTACAACAGGGATTATGAGATTGGTGTAGAAAAGCCTTCCATGCAATTATTTATAGTATTGCCTAATTTTCACATTTGTCATGCTACTAAAAGAAAATTGAAATTGGCATTTTGGAACCATTACAGAATTTTTTCAGTTGTCATGTTTGGAATTGTAATCCAGAGCACAGACAAGACATGAGTGCCAGAAAGGTATATTTACAGAGATATTGAGAAGTCTGTGGTGATCCTTATTTGAGGATCCAAAGGATCTTGGAGTGTGTAATTTGATTTCCATGAAGGGGTTACAGACAGGGCTGTGCTTATCAGAGGAAGGAAGATGCCAGCAAAGAAGGGTGTTGTTACCTTGCCAGTACTGTGTCTATTGAAAATACTGTCCCAATAATTCTCAAACTCTTTTCTTTGCAACACCAGCAAAAGTTCTGTTAGTGCTTTTTCACCATGTTAATGCATATTAGCTTGTGGCAGAGGGCACATTCCACATACAAATAGTCTAAATCATTCCATTTTAATATCTGGGTTACCACGGAGAAAAGTCCTCTCAGCTTCTTGGTTGTTTCTGCTCCATAAACCTTCAATATAGCTTTAGGCTATCAGAGTTTCACATTTACAAATGCCTGAAAAAGGCTGGAAATTATCAGTACCTGAGATGCTGTGTATCTCCATTTCATTTATGCATATTTTCAGAGGATCAAAATGAAAATGTACTAGCACCTATGATGGAGAAGTAAAATACTAGCTATATCTAAAGATAACTTATCTGATTTTGCCATTACTAAAAGCTATTTGCAGTTTCTTTTTAAAGTTTATATCCCATTTTAATAATACTCAACATAAAGAGCTATCTGTTCTGGTGAAAATAAGGGCATTTTTGCAGTTTCCTTACACACTGAAATATTTGTGGATTTTTTTTCTCTTATATGGGATTTCTGTCTTCTCTTGCTTTATTATTCTCCTTTTAGTTCGCTGTGTTCTCTAACTGGAAGGCACAGCCTAAATAACCAAATACAAACTATTCCCTTATCAGAGCTGCCACCCTTTACCAATATCAACAAGCATAACTACCATAGTGATGAATTCCATAAAGTGAAGCAGAAAACACCTTCCAGAATGCTATCTGTTCTCTGCTGTGCCAAAAAATTCTGGTTCATTGTTCCCCAGAGCTCTGCTAGTATTTTTTCAACAGCTACTTTTACTAGCCAAGGCTGAGATATTTGGAGAGTTCCTTGGGTAAAATAAAACGGTTGCTGGAACAAACAACTTGGAACAGTGTCACTTTTATTTTCCATATCACTTATTTTTCCACCTATACCCACTGAAGCCATTGCAATACTAACATCTCATTAAAGATACACTTCACAAAATGATTTTGCTGTTGATGTTCCAGTCCCATAGGGTTAAAAGCCCATTAATAGCAGCAAATTTAACTGGGTTTTTCTGAAGTTACATGTTCACACTCACTCTTCTGCCTTCCCTTCCCCTTCCCCTTCCCTGTAAGAGAATAAACTGTATCAAATTTCTGGAAATGTACAAAGAAGACTTCCAGAGATCATCAGGGTCTTCCTCTGATGTTTCAGAGGAGAGTAGGTGCTGGAGGAGGTGAAATCCATCAGAAGCATCTATCCCTTCTTAGCTGTGCATCCGAAATCCTCCCGTGAGAAGAACTCCATGTACTGCAGAAACTCGAGGGGAAAGGAGGCTTTGCCCATGAGTCAGGAGCAGAAGTTGCCTGTGGCTCCCAGGAGTGGCAGTGACCCAGCGTGGGTGAGTGTGGTGAGTGCTGGGGGCATGGCTGGAAGCCCCAGGAAAATACCCCACAGCCTCTGAAGGGTTCTCCTGGAGACGGAGATTTAGGTAACTCAGTGGTCTGCATTTCAGCTGCTGGGTACAAGCTGGTGACATCAGATTTATACTGTAACAAGTCTCTAATGTCCTCCTTTAGATCAAAAGTAACAGGACACCAAAAATGGTCCGTGTTGTACTTTTTCCATTTACAAGTTTGAACAAGTCATTTTGGCTGCTTTGGTTTTGATGAAAATGAGGAAGGGCCAAACATAGCCTCTTCAAACCAAACCATGACACAACAATAAAAAACAGTTCATGCTTCCAAACAAAACAAAACAAAACAAAACAGCAACAAAACAAAACAAAATAACAACAACAAAATCCGTCTTGTGTTTGGAAAGAGAGGTGCCAGGGCAAAAATCTCTTTATTAAAATGAAGTGGTTCTCCAAATGTTATATAATGATCAAGCTTGCCAGGAATATAGGATGAATCAATATTCACTTTACATTGTTACCACATAGCTGCAGCTTCCAAAAGATGCTAAATTAATATAGGAAATAGGAATTATTTCCCCACTTTTTATTTCCTATATATGAAAGATTTCATCACAATTAATTTTGGAATGTAATTCTATTTATTTCTTGGTAACTAGAAGACACCAGTAGTGACATTGGATCAGATACAATATACTAATTCAGATAAAACACTTTACTTGGGTTTAAGTCAATTAATTAAGTACAGAAAAGACTGAGACTGTTCCAGATATACTAATACTTCTAGGTCCAATTAGAACCGACTAGGTCACTCTCTTGAAGTGAAGGGCCCAGAACTGGACACAGCTTTCAAGGTGTGGCCTCACCAGTGCCAAGTACAGAGGGACAATCCCTCCCCTGGTCCTGCTGCCACACTATTGCCATTGGCCTTCCTGGCCACCTGGGCACAGCTGGCTCATGCTCAGCACCCCCAGGCCCTTTTCCCCAGGACAGCTTTCCAGACACTCCTATCTCCCTGTAATGATGCTGGGCTTGTTGTGGCCCAAGTGCAGGACTCAGCACTTGGCCTCGTTACCCCTCACACAAGTGGCCTCATCCCATCAATCCAGTCCAGATCCCTCTGCAGAGCCTTTCTACCCTCCAGCAGATCAACACACACGACCAACTTGGTGTCATCTACAAACCAACTGAGGGTGCTCTTGATCCTGTCATCCAGATCACAGGAAAGATATTAAACAGGACTGGCCCCAGTACTGAGACCTGGGGAACTCTGTTAGTGCCCGGCCACTGGATTTTGTTCCATTCATCACCCATCTGGGCTCCACCATCCAGCAATTTTTACCCAGGCAAGACCACATCCAGGCCACAAGCAGGCAGTTTCTTCTGGAGAATGCTGTGGGAAATGGTGTCAAAGGTTTTACTAAAGTCCAGGTAGACAACTTTCTCAGCCTCTCCCTTCTCTGCAAAGTGGCTCACCTTGTCAGAGAAGGAGATCAGGTCAGTCAAGCAGGACCATCGTCCAGAAATTTTCAGTGAATAAACAGTAAAAATACTAACAATGTTCTCCCTCTTTAGCAAAGATTTGCTAATGGATTTCACAATAACAATACATGTTTTCAGGATAAAATCACATGAAAACTAAACATGTTATATTCTGTGTGGGAACACTAACAGTTTTCCATCTTCATTAAAGATGGGTTGGACACAAACTTTTTTTGCTATAGTTATTAAATCATATTGCATGTTCCTGTGTTGACAGGTCTGGACTTCTTCCAGAATGCTATTGATACAGAAGGCTGCATAATTTTGACACTAATTTTTAAACAATGTTGTTTATCTGTTTTTTGGAAACACAACTGCTTGACTGATGGCTTTATATTAGCAACAGGATATATTAATTTCACTAGTTTGCATATACAATGTGGAAAGGTATCAAAATGACTACCCAGATAACCATGAAAACTGAGTTGTTTGATTAGTCTAAACTCTTGTAATACTTTAAAAAATATTTCTCCTGGCTTGTCTCTCCCTGATTCCAATCACTGCCTTCTTTCTTTTTGTATGGACAGCAACACTTTTCCAGGCAGGAGTTATAACATGGCCCAAGAGTCTTTTTAGCATATTTGTCTCTCTCCATAGCATTCATGTAGCCAAATGAGGTCTCAGGAGTGAATGAGGAGTCTTCTTTCTAGTTCTTTGAATAAAACTGCAGTTTAAAATAATAACAATTTTACACTACCTGTTTTTGCACTTCTTTTGAGCAAAAGAATTTCCAGATAAATCTACTTCTTAAATTTTGGGAGAAATTTCTGGTGAATGCCACTCATGAAGCAAGACTCATCACAATGTTGCTCATTGTTGAGTTTTGATTAATGTTCCCACTCAATTGCTGACTCACTCTCTTTCCAACATGTGCAAATATTTGGTTTCTTTCTTTTTCTGGAGCATGTTCTGTAGAGCCCACTGCTGTAGTATCCAAGCAAATTTTCAACATCAACAAAAATATTACCAGTGCAGTAGAACTTTGGTGACTTCCCTTTTTTAAGGGTCTGAGACTGCTCATCCCAGCTGTCTCAGCATTCACACTAAAAAACTAAGTATTATTCTGTTGTTTTTCACAGAAAGGAGAACAGTGGCATATAACACTGAGGAATCTCTTAGTTCAGGTCTCTGGCTGCAGAGTAAACCAGAAGAGATGTAAAACCTCCAGCCAGAGATGAGCTGAGCTCTGCAATCCTTACAGAGATAGCTTTACAAAACTTATTTATAGTCATACACTTGTGCTAACAAAAGTGAACCAGTTGGGGTAAATTTCTTAACATCTGTGGTTAATCTAATGCAGGTTTTCCAGAAGTTCAACCACATCCATGAATAAATGAATAAATCAATTTTCCTTTCCTTGCAAGTCCCTTTTTTTTTTTTTTTTTTTAATAAATCTTCCTTAGTCTGGCTAATCTGAATCTCATTCTTGACAAGAGTGTTGAAAATAGAACTTCATTCTCCAGCAGCTTGACAGTGAAGCAGACATCTGGTGTTCTTTTACTACTTTATGCTTTTCAATAAACTGTCAAAGACTGCAAGATATTCCTTAACAAAAACAGCCCTTATGAAAAGCAGAATCTTCCAAAGTCAAATGATCCCATGGGTCCCTGGTTTGCTAAATTCTGATATCATGGCCATCAAATCCCTCGTCTGTCTGCTTTTTTCTTTCTTCTACCTCCCTTCTTCTGCATCTTTCCCAGTTGCCTCAGCAAAGAGTAGTTGTACTTATGCTTCAAGAGTACCCCTGATTTTCCCAGAACAGAGCTGATCTTCTGAGAATGAATGGACATAGTACTGTATTACTTGAGTCTCTCCCTGGAAAATCTTAACACCCATGCATACATTGAACTTCAAATGCCAAAAAAAACCCCAAAACAAACAGGTAAAAATCCCCTCACCACAGAAAGGCTTTATTTTTTGTTGTTTCCCTACAATAATTGGTTTCCAATCTTTTCTGAATCAGTATTAAATTACAGTTCACCCTCCAAAAATACTCTTGCTTGAAATGTCCTGTCCCTCATTCCACAATTTGTAATACTCAAATTATAAACAACAACCAACAAAATAAAAAAACACTCCTCACCCCTGTCCTCCATGAAACAAAGTGTCTTTATAACACTGAAACTTGTATTGCTGTTGCCAAGGACAAACACAGGTTTCTGCTAATTAGAAGCTGTTATGAATCCTGTCTCAGAAGCGCCTCTGGAAGAGGCTTGATTGCTCTCTGGAATGACCCATGGCTCCCAGTGTTTTGGGCCTGGCAGAGTGCCTTCCCTGTTACTCAATAATCACCAGGCATTTCTTCATGCCCTGGCCCCTGTGAAGAACATGCTGTTATTCTCTGATGCACAGGAGTTGCATATTACAGCACTGTTAAGGTGCTGAGGTTTATATTTTCACCGAGTATTTGGGTGGAGAATGCTTTGTTGTTATTCAGTCATCTTGAAATCACTCTTAATTCATGTCAAGTTAACCAAAGATGCAAATAAAAGCATTCATTCACTGAAACCAAGGAGACCATGCAGCCTAAAAGCCTTAGAAAAAACAGAGGTGAAGAAAAGAGAGGAAGAGCACACTTGATCTGTTTGAAGTTTGGGACAGCTGAGGGAGAGCATTGCGTAGGCAGAGTGACCACACTCGGTGGGAACATGTCTGGATTGCCACCAGTCTCATTACTAAGGTACAGACCAGGTACTGCTCCTCTGTATTCTATCTGCAAAAGATCCTCTGGCTTCTGTATTGACTTTTTCTTCAGGATCTCCTCAGTCTGGCACACAGCAGATCACAGAAAACTGGGTCTCTCCATTTAGTGTCCAGGCACTTCTCTTGCTCTGTAACCTTTGTATCTCTTGGGCTGCAATAGCTGCAGCTGGTCAGGCACTGCCCAGAGCATCCCACCCATTTCCCAACAGAAGTGAAAGAGGTGAACTCTGACATGAGGAAAACAATGCTTTGAGGCAGGGAGTTACAGGAGAAAAATACCTGTAATGTATTTCTGTATGGCAGCTTCCATAAGAGAAGAAATGTTGATTCAAGGGTCCATGGGCCATGTGGCTCAGTTTTCTCTCTCTCAAAAGTGAAGTAGATCCCTTTGAAAAATGACTTAAAGCAAACTCCCTTTTCTCTCCTGCAGCAATGCTCTCATAGCCATCATCTCAACTGCTTTCTTGAGCTTTGAAATCGCTTGAAATCAAGTGGTTTGCCTTGTGGCTTATTTAGAAACTCACAGGATCTCCTTTCCATGTACTTGGTCAGTCCCTCCAGAATCTACATAAACTTCATGCAAACAGCACCTACACTTCCCTCTGCTTTGTTCAGTGTCTTGCTAAAGCACTGTATAACATTCAGCAGATTGCCAAGCCTGCCTCCAGCCAAGCCTACTTTGAAAGACCCCTCTGGAGCTCGTTTGCACAGGTGCAGCCCCGAGCACAGAGGAGGATTAACAGCACGTGTACCTCCAGCTCTCAGCCAAGCTCATGTAGGGGCTGAGAACTCCAGTGAGAGAGACACACTAAAAACTGCAGCAGTTACTGCAGACAGAAGAAATTACAGAAGGAGAGACCTAGTACATATTACATATATATTATACATGTACATAAGAGACTGATTGTAGTTACTGGAAAGATTTAAAGGACCTCAGCAAGCTTTGGATCAGATCATACTCTTTCTTTTTAACTTTGGGTACAAAGCTTTTGCTAGTACAAGGTAAACTGGTTTAAGTATTTCCTGTGACTCATTGAAAAGTAAATTAGCTATTTAATGCAACTGCTACATTCATTTCAATGGATATAATCTAACACCAGCCCAATTACACAGGCAGAATTATGTAAGTCACTGCTGAGCTAGTAGCAACTGATAAGATAATTGCTAAAACACCATTTACAGGAAAGTAGTCTGTGTGAAAAAGCAGTGTTGGATTGATGCTTATTTAATTGTTGTGTGACTTCAGTTCTGGACCCTTGTCTATTAACCTTACATGCCATTACATTTAAATAATGGGATGCTGTGTGCTTTTCTGTGTCACTGAGAATATTACCAGGTGCTGGTTTCAATATAGAAGGAAGTGCTTGAGATGTAGTTAACTGTGTAGGAATTCTGCTCCTAAAAATTAGAATTTTTGAGCTAAAAGTACCTCCCATTTTTAATGAAACACAGAAAAGCTAATCACTGAATTTCTATACCTTCTACCACAGCTACAGAAAAATTGTGAAATAAAAAAATGTTCTAAATATCCTTTAAAATAAACTGCAAACTCAAATTGGGCACCCAAAGTGACAGTGACTTCTCTGGATTCAATGGAAGATTGGAATTCTTTTTTGGCAATTTGGAGTCATAAAATGTAATTGGGTATGTATAAGAAGTCAGTTTGATACATCCTGGATACTATATAAAATGAAAACAGACATGTCAAAAGCATTTTAATTTAGCCTTGTCTCTCAAATAACAATTATAGAATTGCTCACAAGTGGAATAACAAATTCAACCAAAATTCTTAAAATGTAGGTGAGCTGTAAATCAACAAAAAACTGTTTCCATGATCGCTAATTTAAGTGAAACCTGAGCCACTAAAAACCTAGAAAAAATGTCAAGGTCATTGCCAATAGCTATGATTAGCAATGAAAAAGGGACACAAGAACAGGCTAATTGTAGGAGGACATAAAATATTAAAAAGAAGCTATTGATTTAAGCATGCTATTTCTTAAACTGTGTAGCAATAGCTATTGACCAAATAGCAGCCTGTATGTTTCTGACAATGTATCCACCAAACTATTAGTATATATCTGATTTTTCCAGTTGTCTTGTAAATCCTACTTATTCTTTATTTTTTGTTGTTTTTTTTTTTTTTAATTTACCTTTTTTTTTTTTTTCTTGTAATCTGGGTTTTAAGAACAGAATAAAATATGACAATGACCACACTAACCTGTTTGCAAATTATTATACAGTAATTTATATTCCTGGGAAAAGGGAGAAAATAATACTCATTATTCCAGGGACACCTTTTTAATATTCCAGTTCCCAAGGAAAGGCATCAGTGTGTAAATATATCCTAGGTGCAAGGCTGTGCATCTGTGAGCTGTGAGGATACCTACCTTTGCCAAACACTGGAGATTTCTCCAGCGAGACAAGCAGCAGGAGATGGGAAGTCCTTCCAGGAAGATGAGATATCCCTCTGGTTGTTCACACGGCTGGGACTGCAGGAAGGGGGAATAAGTAAAGAGAAGTAACCCTGGGCTTACCTCCTCACTGGTGTTGCTCTGCTCCATTCCAAACTTAGATGTTTACAGCAGAAATGCACGCCTGCAAGACTTTGCTGCCAGCTTGTACAACAGATGCCCCATGCCAGGGACACTTGCACATCCTAAGAAGATGGAATAATGCTTCCAAGCACAAGGTTTAGCTGGAGAGGAGGTCATTCAAGGGTGCAGTTATTTCCCAGATAAGCACAGGGTGTGTTTGTCCTTCAGCCTCGTGCCCCTTCTGTTACAAAAGGTAGTTACAGAATGGATGATGAAGTGAAAGTCACCTTTCTGATAGACAGAACCTCTTGACCATTACAGGACAAAATTAATCACTTCAGTGACTTCTGTGGGGTTTAATTCTTTGCAAAAATATGGAAGAATTAAGGACTATCTAATTTTGTTCTTGAGGAAAACACCAGTGGAAATTATTGAGAAACTGAACTCCAGCAAGTGCCAATCCTATTTTTCACTGACTAAATCTGGTGTACCATACATCAACTTCAAATAAGTTGTGTAATTATATTAAGTGATGTAGAAAATCAGCTCAGACTTTTAGTTAGTCACTATGAGGTTATGAACCTTATTTTTTTATTATTATAAAAGAAAAAAATACCAATTTAATGTGAATTAAAATGAAAAATTTATTCTTTACAAACTGTGATGACTTCTAATTAGAATAGCACAATGAGTGTATAACACACCTTGGTGAGGGCTGGAGCTGGCAACAGAAACCTTTAGAAGATGTTCTGCAAAACACTGTTAAAATTCAATATTTTCCAGGTGGAAAACTTCAGATGGATACACATATATTTTCCTATGATAATTTGTCTCCCTGGAATCTTACTAATGAGTTGTGATTGCAAGCTGAGTCATCTTTAGGGCCTAACATTTCAGTTGGTGTCAAGTAATTTGTAAATTGTTTTTGGCATCATCCAGTGCAAACATTAGAAAAACACACAGACTGCATATCCTTATTATTCTTGGTAACTAAATTGGAAACATCATGGAAGAAAACTACTGATAACAGAAATTCAGTTGTTAGAGCTTACTAGAAAATTCATGGCAGCAGTTTCATCATCTGAAGATGCAGATAATTTCACAGGGGAGTGTAGGTACTGATTGCCAGAAGGAGGATGTTTTGTGTGATTTCAGAATCAAAGAAAACAAAGCAGTATTTTAAACACCAACGCCTTCTAGAACCAAGATGAGCATTCTCATTAAACTGAGGGGGACTCAGTAGTGCATTAATAAGCCTGTGACTCAGTGAATCTCTCAGATAATTATCTACAATTCTACATGGCATTTTGAGGCTTTACTTTGTAACCCTTAAATCTGGGACTCTGAGGATTGTTTTGCATGCTTAGTCTGTACCATAATGATGATAGGGGTCTTTGGGGTGTGCTGAAATGCAAAAAATCAATTTTATTTACTTAAATAAAATAAGTATCAATAGAAAATACTAATATAGGAGTGGATTTAAACACTGGAGAAAGCAGTATAAAAATAGTTTCACAGTAGCAATGATGCAGACATGATGAGCTATCTTTTAAGTCCATTAACTCTGTGACTCAGTGATCAGATAAATATCTAGAACTCTATGTAACAATCAGTGACTTCGTGCTTTTTTCCCGTAGCCTCTAAAATAGGTTTGTTTTTTTTTTAACTCTAGGTATTTTTAGCATCCTTTCTTTCCCAAGAGGGATATGAAAAGTATATAATGTAGAAATCAATGAGGAAGCAAAATATTCCTTTCATATTCACCTTTGCCATCACTAGCTGATTTGCAGTTGTGGCACAGGAACTGCTGTCATGAGAGCAGGTGTACAATAATCTCTTCAGGAATAAGATCAGAGGCACTTTAGTGTGGTATATTAAAATGTGGGTGCATGTACAGAAGTAGATGAAAGGCATTTCATTTTCATATGAAAAAAGCCTACAGACATGTTCCTGCATTTTGCCTTGACTTTTAAGTAAAGGCAGAATTAAGAAATGAAGGGGTTAGTAGGGTTTCCGAAGGAATGTACTGTGATATTCATGTACAGTACAGTCACATATAAAGAGTTACATGGGCATCAGTGAGTGAAGTATGAATGAAGACATGAAGCAAATAAGTTTCAGCTTTCCTGTGGATTACTCCCTGAAAAATATGATGATTATTTACTCCTAGATGCACCAAGGGAAAGTAGTCCACAGACCGTGACGCTGTGCTCAGGTAGCTGAGATATTCATAGTGATAAGTTTTTGGCCTGCATAACCTCAAGAGCAAATGTAGTCCCAGATAGGATCAACTCAGGAAAAGATGTGGCCAAACTTCTCAACAACCTCTGCAGAGCTGACATTTTTTGATGTCCTGTGCAGAGCCAGAAGGCAGATTTGATGAACCTTGTGTGTCCCTTCCAGCTCAGGATACTCTATGATTATATGATTATATGATTCTATTCTATTCCTTTCTGGCTCAGCAGAGACCTTTCCCTGCCTGATGATGCAGAGCACATCCATCTTTTTCCCACAGCTGGAGTGGCATGGCAAAAGCAGCTAGAATGTACACAGAGGACAAAATTCTGTCTCTGTTCTGGGTAACATAGTCACCTCCATGTGCTGGACTCCCGTTCCTCTCCAAATTATCTTAAGACATGTTTCTGTCCTCTCCCTTTGCTCTCACCACTGCCATGCCCCCCAGAGGTGCAGTTAGTGGCAGAACAGCCCTTGCATATAGAAATTCAGTTGAGGTGATCACTGCTTGGCACACAGGCACACATGAGTCACGCTGCAGGGTCACACCTTTTCCTTTATCAGCTGTTCCACCCTCTAGGGCATGAAATATTAGTTAAAACTGTAGGTTTTTAATTTGTTTTCCTTACCAAAATAGTATGGATGAGCAAAGTATTTTGTGGGAAATGTTTGCCCAAGAAAATCAGATATTTTTTCAGGATACTGCAAACCTAAACAATTACATGTTTTGACTGAAATTTTTTGGGGATAATGAAAAGATATTTCTACCTTTTAAATGATCTTGTGAATATTCTTGATGTTCTGACACATGGACTACCAAGTTTCTCTCCCAATATCTACCAAATAATGCACAACAGAAAGAAAATATGGAATAAAAAACCCCATTAATTTGGACACAAGTGAATTCACAAAAAAAGTGGACATAATCTTTGTGTGTGTAACCACCCTAATAAACAGTAGCCATTTTGCAGAAATCTCTATGGGGTTGTCCAGGGAATTTGTTGTAACCTGTGGTTAATCATTGATCATCTTCCTATGCAAAACTGCAAGTCGCATGACTTGGTGAATAGCATATAGGAGAAGAATGTAATAAGTAAATATTTAGCCACTAGCTTATTATTTCCATTGGTATCATGTAGAGCAAACAGACTGTGTACCAACTGCCACTTCTTTAATAAGGAAAAAAGCTAGTAATGCCAATAAAAGGTGATTTTTATTACCGAATAGGTTGCATATTTTTCATGCTTTAGCTTCACTTACTATATAAGGACTCTCCTACTGCTCCATAGTTAAGGCATTGCTTTTGTTTGCAGTACAGTTTGTATACTTTTTTGAAGAGTGTTGGAAAAAATCTGTGAAGGACTTGCCTTAAAAAAGAAGTGAGGACTTTAGAACTACCTCCAAGAATATAAAAATAAGTGCCTGAGAAATGTACTGAGTACTTCACCTTTGGATGTTTCCTGTTAAATGTTGTTTCCAGTATACAATCTGTGTGCTTTAAAATGTTACATGCTGTTATTATGAAAACAAAGAGGTCTACAATGATCTCATTGCATGATTTATAATTACAAATTTAACCACAGATGCTTCATTTTCTGAAGATCCTCCTGAGAATCAAAACACAAGAAGTTGACCTTAGCACCTGCACCCAACCACAGCCTTGGAAATATGTGTCATTATATAATCAACATGAGCAAGCCATTTAGTCAAAATTGGGAACACCCAAAGAAGCTGTGCACACTCAGATGGAAAGACAAAGAGCACGGGTATTGGTATGTTATAAAACACACACAATGCAATTTTTACATTGAGTAAAATGCTGAAAATACTCTTTTAAGTAACTTCAGCTGTTACCTAAACTTCTTTTACAGTAGAATGTAACTGTAGATATATTCTGATTCACAGTGTTCTGTTTTACAGAGTACCTCCTCTGATATAGTAGCATACAGCAATGAGAAACTCAAGAATGCACTTTTCTTGATTAATCAGTATTTAATAATCATCCTTCCTTTTTTAATCCTGCTTTAAAACTCTCAGACATCTGGGCAGTCAACTGGAAAAAATTATTAGACATATGTGACTAATCATTAATCACTATTACTAGTGAAAAGCCAATAGTCAAATTAGATACGCTTTGAAACAAAACAAAACAAAAACAAAAACAAGAAAATCCCACCAACCTGAAATTTATTTCCTAAGCTCTTTGGCACAAGATCAAGGACAGCAAAATATTTGTACAGTGATCATGGTGAACCTGTGAATTATTTACAGGTACCTTCCTCCTGTGTGAATTATTCACAGGTAAGAAGACTTTTTTGGCCGTAAATGTGGCTTTATAAGTCTCCCAAGAGCAAGAGCCTACCAGGCAGACCCGACAGTAAGAGCAGTATCCTGTGTGCTCAGCAATTATCTCAATCCACTTGGCTTAGTTCAGTGGGAGTGGGAGCCATCCCAGCTGGGGAAAGAGCTGCATCCTGACCAGGAGTGCAGCTGACCTGCCTAAAATCTGCTGGACTAAACATCACGGCCAAGTTCAAGCACCAGCTGATGACCACCTACCTTCAGTTTAACTAGTGCTTAACAAGAGATAATGCCTGGTGAATGAGAACAGTGCCAGGGAAACATTTGAGCTGTAACTTTAGATAAGAAAGCATGAAAGGTAAGCAAAACTGGCAAAGAAAGACCAGAAAGATATAGGTCAAGGTCGCATGATAAGACCAGTGATAGCACAAAGCCAGTTACTGGGTGGCCTGCCCAAGGTGAAAAGATTTCCCACCACCTTTCCAGAGAGAATTTTAAAATAAATCTGCCTGTACTAAGCTGGAATAATGTTTGGGTTTTCTTGGAACCAGACTGGTATTTAATTTCCCACATCCCCAATTCCATTACACTGTGTTAGCTTTTCATTTCCTTTTGTTGGCCTAAAAACCAGAGGTGATTAGTTTCTTTCAAATTATTAGCTGAATGTATGTCTTAAAGGAATAGAAGTGTTGTAGACTTGGGATACTTTTTGCTGAAGTATTGGGTTTCTTACAATATTTCTTCCTGAAATGTCACATTTATGTATGTTCTTGAAGAAACACTGGAAGAATTTGCTTATACGACATTTTTGAGGGCCATCCTCTTCCCTTTTTGGCCAATCAGATAAGGAGAAAAAATAAATCTGTAGAAAGGACCATTCCTCAGATCTCGGCACAAATTGTTTGCTTTTGAACAGTTTTCTCAACACTCAGTTTCTGATCCATTATGGATTTGAAACTTCTTGGATAGAGGTGAGTTTGGGCTTTGACTTTTTTATTATAAGTAATTTTTCATTGCAGCAATCTATTGTTGCTGACTACCTAGCCACAGGATATCTTCTTGTTTATATGTTTATGCCAAGTTGATAATAACACCATGTCACATAACAACTTAGCATAACAATTTAAAAGGTTTAAAAGCAAAATAATCTAGTCTTTGGATTTCTTCAACCAAACAGTTACTGTTGATGATTATTACATTCTCAATTCTGCAGACATTTTTGGCAGTTAATGCAGAAAAAAGTCCACTGAGTTTCTTTCCTGAGGCTGTCAGGGAAGGTGGGATGAGAAGCCCCAGGCTGTTTCCCATTCATCCAGCTGACTTGTGGCCATGCTGTGGCTGATGGGGACAGTCCCTTCCTTCCCCATTGCCCTGGCTATGGTGTCCTACCGTCATGCTGGAGCTGGCAGCATGGTTTCAATCCACTCCTCAGTGCCACTCCACAACTGTGTAGTGTTTTATGAGTGTTTTCAGCTTTGTTCATGAGCTGGTCAAGCTCTCCCCGTGGCTGGACACTAGCTGGTGCATCTTCGTGACCCATCCTGGAGCAGAAGTGAAGCCCAGACCCAGCGATGAGTGTGTGGGATTCTGGCCACGAGGCCACCAGGGAGGGCTCTGGCTGATGCTAAGTAGGTGTTGAAAAGGCCTCATTTGTTTGGGGGAGCATGTGGGCTGGCCCAGTTTCCAAGGTCTGGGACACCACACCCTCAGGCTGCTTTTGCGAAGGCAGTAGCTGCGCCCGCCAAGGAAAATGGAATAAGATGCAGCTGCTGCGTCCAGTGGCAAGTGCTGCTCTGCCACTCCTTAATGCATCCCAGAGACTGCTGCAGCTCCCCAGACCTTGGAAAACATCTTCCCAGCTCAGACGTGATACACTGCCTCTGGGCCCTTATCAAATGTTGATTCACATCGAATCACGGATACATGTTGAATAAATTAATTCATTTATTCATTACAAATACAGGAAATAGCTGCTTATTACAAATGCAATTCTCTTTTAGTCTTTTTCATTGTCTATGAACCGTAAATATCTTAGCCCATGTGAAAGATTTATAAAATATTGAAAACAGGGCTCTTTTTAAGCCAGTCAGCTTGGGGGGTACAGAAACTACAAACTTAACTGCTTTTACTGGGTCCTGTAAAATAAAACAGTCAAATTACTTTTAAATTTTTTAATTAAAAAAATAAATCTACCCAGCTCTAAAAGTTTCTCTGCCAAATGTTATAGTATACTAAAAACACACTTCAAAGTAAGGATTTATAATGGAAAGACTGATACACCAATGCTAAAAAATTCCAGGGGCTCTACTCTTATACAACTTCTCTTTCCAAACAAAATGGTCTCATCAAGATTATTGAAGTTGAACATTGACTATATATTTTATTTCCAAAGTTCTGGGGTAAAATATCCAATTTAACAGAGCAGCTGAAGTCTCACTCTCCTAAAATCATTGAAGGGCTGGAGTTTTGCAGCTGTGTCTGTGACGTGGAAATTTTAATAGCTTTAGAGAAACAAGAACTGGAGTTGACACATTTGAGTTGTAAATATGATTTGATAATTATAGTGTCTGTGATCTCATGTAATAGTTTTTCCTTCGTATTGCAACATTTTTGTATCAATATTTTTATGTTGGCTCACAGCTTTTATTTACATATTCTGATGCAACCAGAAAACACTACAAAGTCTCTGAAAATATTTTCCTTTGATAATTATGGGATGCTTTAATCTAATCAGATTGCAAACCCAATTTGCTCAGTTTCAGAAATGGAAAGTTCTTTTTATAAACTTTCTGCTGTTCATAAGGGATGCTGTTGGTAACTCATTAGGAAATATAAACTGCATTTTAGCAACTCCTATTTCATTTAGTAGAGAGCTGCAGCCCTTAAAATTCAGATATTCTGGCATACTAGGATCTAGGTTAAATTATATATATTTTTGAACTTCCAAATCAGACAACCACTTTCCTTAGTACTTCACCAATGTGATCATAATAAGCCATGAAACACTTCTTTTGCTTTTATGTTCTTGGGAACTTTTGCAGACATCAAGAAAGATGAACTACATGTAATATTTCCAAAAGGAATTATATGACCTTTTTATTTTACCAAAATGTCAAGTATGCAAAATTATGGCTATTATTCCTAAATTATAGAAAGAAATTATACAGTTTAAAACTGTGTAAAATAATCCACTGTCCTGAACCACCCCATCTTTAGTAGCCCTCTCTGCAGCTGGAACTGCTGGTGGTGCTCAGAAGAGAAAGTACCACAAATCTTCTATGACATTTCTTCTGCTATTTTCATTAAAGTTGAATTATGTCAAGATGCATTTAGAAAAAAATTTAAATGAAATTAACATGTCTAAAAATAATTTTAAATACTGTGATTATTGATTGATTTCTTTAAAACAGTGAACTAAATAAAAATATTATTAAAATATTTTTTTAATTTTACGATGATTGATTTATTAAACAATATCTACATGTAGTTAGATGACTGAAACAATTATCTTGGAGCACTACATCTTACAGGAAGCATAGGCCCAACCTTACCATCTTTTACTTTTTTATTGGTTAAAGAAGTAAAAAATAAAGTTTCTTATTTTTTTTCCTAAAGCTTTCCTTACAGTTCCACATCAAATATAGGCCTTTAGAAATATCTAATGGTTTCACCATTATTTATTGCTGACTTTAAATAACATCCCAGTAGCTCTCATGACTTGTATTCTCCCTCTCATATGTATTTGATGAGCTGATGGAACTGAAATGTCCTTCTATGGGCTGAATAATTTAACTCCCCTCAGTCCTAAAATTCTGAAAATTCTATAACTAAGAAAAAAAAAATCAATTTTCAGAATTTCCAAAGTCATATTCTGACTATAGAATAGACTTTGGCATTCACATCTGGGTTTAGATGTCTAAGTCAAACAGCCTGTTTTTTTGTGTGTGGAAGAAGGGCAATGGTAAGAGTGAGCATTTGCCATTTCAAAGATCCACCTTTGTATAGATGCCTGAAACCAGGCACACAGAGCTGAAAAGTCAGATAAGTATTCAGCAGAATATGTCATTTGGTTCTGCACCATTGCCATGGGGCTTACCTTACCTGTTTTAATTTGGAAGAGTGTATGGCCTACGAGGTTAAAATGCCAAAAAAACTTGACTTACTCAACATTCTCGCATCTTTTACACTGAAAACCAGTTCTGCTTCCTCAGTGGATGAGGTTCACAGTCCTTTTTCCTTGACAAATATGTACAAGTGATCACAGAAATACCTCAGACCTACTGTTTAATAAATGAATTCTACTGAGGGGCAGAGTGGAACTTATCCTCTGTGTAATACAGCTTACTCAGTCTCCTAAAAACTCTATAAGTTATTCAGGATGGTGCGTTTTAATAAGGTTTTTGAATATAATCTCTAAGCAGGCAATATACATTACATCTGCAGTTAAGTCATTATTCTGTCACTTGAAAAATCTTGGACTGTTGTCCAAGAAAAATCAGATTACTTTAGATACTACTGTGAAATCATCCAATTATTCAAAAAATGTTAGCAGTTATCTTGGCACCATTAGATATCACTAAGCCAAGAAGATGTCATAATTGGAATACACTGTAAATAAACTAACTGGTATTTTGTGCAGATCCATTAGTTTCACAATACCTTTGGAATAGTCACCAGTTATCAAAAATAAAACATGCAAATTGCACGTCTTAAAAACTTTAATTTAGAAGACAAGGAAATAATCAAAATATAAAGATCTCATTATTTAAGAAAAATATAGTTGAGCTTATAGTGGCTGTAGATCTCCTGTGTAAGAATTCTAGGTATTTACTTGGCCTTATACGGAAGTTTGATACGAGCTTTGTGAAATTTTGGCAACAGCTCCAGTCCCATGGTAAAGCTTCCTTCACTAGGCACTTGTTGGACTACTGTGTCCAGGCCTGCCACCCTTGGCCATGGTCTTAAACCATGGAAGTAAAATCTTGCTGCTTCTGGATCGTGGCATCAGTCCATAAGCTGACAACCTCATCTGGGTTGTCCCTCTTCTCAGATGGGACTGAGTGGCTTCCCAGTGCTGTGATTCTGTCTAAACAGACAATAGCTGCCTCTGGAAAAAAACAGTAGGTTGCAGGAGCTTCTCTCCTCTCACAACATTCAGTACTTTGTGGACTACAAACATGGGAGTAAAGGGAAACTTTCCTCCAGAGCCTACTTATCTCCAGTAGCCTCCTTGCCTCTGATTTGCCCAAACCTGTTTTTCTTATCCCAGTGGCTCCCTGTCTTTAATCCTTTCTGCTTTTGATTTCTTGTGTACATACTGCATGGGCAGGGCTGTGCATGAGAAAATACATTACTAACATTGCTCTTTACCTTCCCAGGTACATGTGATGATTCAGATATTATAAAAATAGGCTTCACGGAAGTTTCCCAACAAGTCATGTCTCACCTTAGCAAGAAGCAGAATCTTCTTGCTAACACAAGAATTACCATCTACCCAAATACAGCCAGAAGAGTCCTATGGGTACAGACCAGAATTATCAGGATTCAAGTCATCACTACAGTGAGCTCCTGGAAACAGTCTCTCTCTTGTAAAGGACATGAAATGCATTGTGATACTTAAAGAAGATCATAAGGTGTACAGTCCACATGTGTATGATTTGAAGTGATTTTACTGTGAATTAATTAAAACATTTTCAATAGATCCCCAAGAAACTGTTGTCTCTCATGAACATTTTTCTTATGTCTGTGTTCACAAAGTGATAGACAGGCTCAGATTATCATTAATTTTCCTATCTTTTTATCACAAATAATCTAAAATTCTATCTATTCTACCTATTAATCTAACAATATATAGTTCCAGCTTCTGATTATGACATGGTAAATTGTAAATGATTTGTAACCTTACTTTGGGAACCACTGACTGATGCAATCAAATAAGGACCCAGATGTTTTCAGACAGGAATCCTGAACAATATGTATTTTGTTCTTCCACTTTTGTTTTACTGAAGTCAAATGAATGAAAATCCTCTCAGATGTCACCTTTCCACAGAGAAAAATTACATTAAGTGGAAAGAGATATGGTAAAAACAATGATATGATAAGCATCTTCTTTTTAACTACCCGTGATCTAGACCACTGTGTACGAAATGTATTTTTGTACTGTTTTTTGAATGTCCAGATATTAGTAAACTTGTTCTACTCAGGTATCAGGTCCAGCTCAACTTCTTCCATGTAGATGATAAAGTTTCTCAGCACCCAATAGTGATTTACAGGGTTTTCAGCTTGGGCACTGTTTCTTTGGGATGTAAATGCAGGGCATACAGATGAGAATGGGCATTTTGTCACCTTTCAATCACTCATTCATACAATAACTGAATGGTTTTATTTGTACACCTTTTGCGATGGGATATCTTATGCTCTCTAAACTGAATCTCCATACAAAAAGTCTATATTTTAAATATTGAGACATAAACACTGAGAAAGACATAATGCAGTTTTATCACCAAAACCAAAATGAAAAAAGTGCCATTGGCTTGTTAAGAATGTCTGCTTCTGTGACTGAGCCCTCAACAAAATTTGAATATATAACAACAAACACCTGACTGGCTGACATTTGGTGTTAATTATTTGCTAGCAGTTACCACACAGCTATATCTGGCATCACCCCTTTCACTAAATTTAGAACAGGAAATGATTGCATTAACTGACACAGCACTCCCATGAGCAGTTCAGGCTGGGACTGCCACTGAAAGGAGTTACCCTGCATCCCCCCATCCCTGCTGCTCCCAGCTCCTGCCCCAGAGCCATCCTCCACTCTTGACACAGGAGTATCCTGTGTGGTCCCTGAGGCACAAACCTGGGTGAGAACTACCCTTGCTAACAGCTGGCTGGGTGGGCACACGAGTAGCTGTGCTGGTACAAAGCAGGACATGATCTGAAAAGAGGAGGAGGAACCACTGAGAAAATTGGAGGATGTGGTACACTTGCTTTAGCCTGTGTAAGACATCACAGAAAACTTCATCAGCAAACACTGGCTTCTGCTTCAAACATGAAGGGATTGAATTGCTTTATAATTGCCTTCTTTATAATCAAATATTTCTATTTATTGCTGAGGAAGGTCAGGTATATTTGTCACTTTCACAGTTATTTGTTATGGAGCAATAACATTAGTGCCATTCAAAATTCAATTTTGTATCTGAAAATCCTGTCGTTTTTGGTTAGCATCCATTGTCAAAGGACTCTACAGCAAGTATGAGCAGCCTGAATATCCATGAATAGGGAGCAGCTATGCCTGGTGAATTTACACTTGCCCTTCTTAATGAATTTACCCCCAGAGACTTTCTATACAGTCCTTCATGGTAATGACTTCCCATTGCTTACTTTTCCCTGTAAAAGACTTTGTGCAGACCTTTATCCTTTGCACTTACATGAGACACCACAGCACCTAGGCTGGGTATATTGAATAACTCATATTAATAAACCTGGATGAATGTCCAGGCTTTGTTGTTAAAAGCATGCTTTATCTTTGACAATCATTATTTAAAATGCCTATTACATTTTCCTAGCACATTTTATGACAGTTTCTCCATCCAGTTGAGATTCTCAATTATTTAATCCTCACAGCTATGTCTTTATTAATCCTCATTTATTCAGTCATCTGTAAAAATGCCATTATCTCCGATTCTCAAAGTATTGTTGAAAGCAGCAGTATTAGCTCCCCGCTCTATGTTTCATTATTGCTCAAATAAATTAACAATGGAGAGAATATTCAGGGGGACAGATCAGAGAGAGCTGCCAAACTTCTGACTCAATCTATGACAAATTTTGGCATAGGATAGCAGCAGATTTTTAATGAACAAAGAGCATTTTTTTTTGTAGGAAAACTGAGTTTGTTCACTCAGAAATACACTTTATAAATGAAGAATAATTCTCTTGCACCCAAATACAGGGCTAGGAGACAGGACAAATGATTTCTCTGTTACCCTTGTGAATTTTCTGTAAATCCTGCTTCCCTGTAGCTCATTGTCTGAGGAGAGAGAATCATCCTTTCAGTGTTTTCTCTGGTGATTTGACATTGGGACATATTTCATTGTACTTTTCTCCTCCCAAACTGAAATAAATTCACAGCAACAAGACTTGTAGGTACCACATTGCGCACATCTCTTTATGTCCAAGAAATCACTTGGGATGCTTCTCATTCAGCTTTTTTCTCTCCTGTGTCTCTGTTACAAGATGTCTGAACCTGCCAGAGTCAAAAAGAGATTTTCTCTCCTACACTTTGAATGATGCCAAGATACATTCATCTACTGTTTGCAAGTCACTAGAAAGAAACCAGGTCATCTTTATTCCTATCCCAGCTCCACCCATTTTGCTTGCAATTCAAAATGTTGTAATTCAATCTCCAACAAAATTTCTGAAAACTATGTGCGTCAAAAGGGTATTTATGCTACTCCAGGAAATGCTTCATCCTCTTCTCCCAACTGCAGTCAGCCAAAAACTGTGGGGCCTGACTGAGGCACAGAGCGGTTGAAGCTCAGATGGTGTTTGGTTATCAATGTGTGCACAAACAGAATACAAGGGAATATCTTTCATGTTTCCAGGACAGAGTAAAATACACTGGGGTTGTAAATTATAAGGAAACGTAAGCATCTTTCAAATTAAAATTGTTTTATCAGAGTAGTTCCTAATAATGCTGATAAAATCACTTACCATACCCATGCTATAACCTCTGTTATGGACTGCAGAGTAGCCATTGCCTCTTCCTTGAAGAGAACAAGGAAATACTGGAAATATCTAGAGCCTGCAAGAAACCAGCACCTATGAAAAAGCTTTCACTCATTCATGTCTGTTGCAAATTCCAAACCTTTAGCTTGTTTTTCAGTGGAAGAGGATGAAGAGGGATGAGCATAACATCTAGCCAAGTGTCATGACAGATTTACTTCAGCATTTGAGAAGAATCATGCCCTGATTTGTTCAACAAAGGGCTGAGCATCACATACCTGTTTTACCTGAAAGCAAAATGAACCATGAACAGTTAAATACTTTACTGAGATCCATAAGGTAGGCTTTAATTTTCATTTTCCTGCACTGGCCTTTAAGCTCTCTGTTAATAGTGTACCTGAAAGTATCAGTGGCATGGTAATCCAGTTTACTCTGACAACAAAGTCAGTGAGGATATGAGAATTCAGTGGATCTCAGCTAGTGAAGGCTTGGATGTTTAGCCCATGCAGTGATAACAGGCAGATGAATTGACTTCCTTCTTTCACCAGCAATACTTAAAACTGCTGCAAGGACAATGGATTTGTCCAAACAAACTGAATACCATTACTCAACAATCAGACACTCCCTTTTACTTCTTTTGAATCATAGTGACTTTATATATAATAATTGAAAAGAATTCAAAAGTAAATTGAAAAGTACTTTGCATACCAAAGTAAATGTTTTCAGAAAAATTACTTGCTGAGAACAATCATTCAAGGGTACTTCTTAATTCAAGTTTGGCATACACTGTTGGATACATATGTAATCAAACTTACTTTATTTTTACATTTCAGAAAAAGTTGATGAATTTCTGCTTTTATGGTCCTAAATAATTAAAGCCAAAATGGATTTTTAATCACATTGTAATGATTGTAATTTATTATCCACATATACACATGGTTAAAAGATAAGCATAAATTCATACAGATATTACGTACTGTGTATAGCTCACACAAGGAGTGATACATGTTTCATGGTTGCAAGTCAGGATAAATTTACATTTTTACAAGAAGTAAACTGAGAAGAGAATAAGATATTAAAAGCATATTCTTTAGACTGCTAGAGACATTTAGTTTTTTATCTCATTATCATATATTAATTATGTATTATATACTATATACTATATACTATATAAATATACATTATAAGTGGAGAGATATTTACAAGTCAAGAGCTATGATATTGAAAAAGTCAGAAAAAAAATTGCTTTCCTGGTTTTATGTTATTATGTTATTTGTATCTTCACATAAGCACTTTCAAGATTTTTGGTTTCCAGCTATCAACTGTGAAAATAAATTCCAATCATACAGGAAGCCTTGAAGTCTCCTTTTGTCCCACGAGGAACATCACAATAGCCTGAAGACAGAACTGAAACATCTGCTACCAGGATTAGATGACTTACCAGGGCCTAAAGAGTCCACTTTTCTGCTATTCTTACATCTTTATATTTCAATAGCTGTTTCTTTCAGGCCACAATTATATATTTAACAGAACATTGGGGAATCAGTATGCATATGTCATGGGGTAGCTTTACCTTTAAAGCAAAGCTGAGGAAAGAGGGGAAGTTAGAAGTGCTGATGGCTGATGGG